>NW_022630995.1:123122154-123491492 GCF_010015895.1 Lontra canadensis | reverse complement strand
AAAAAAAAATATATATATATATATATATATAATGAATTAAGCTTTATCATGCTTAACTTCATTCTGTCTGCTTCTTTTTTAACCTTAGCTGCTGATCTTATTGATAAGACTCCTTCTATTCAACCCAAAAAACAAACAAACAGAACTATGATTCCAGAGTTCAACATATCCAGAATGACATTGATTTGGGAATCTGCAAAAACTGTCTAAAATAGGCCTAATTAGGCCAACAGAGAATACGATGCAAAATTCTCTTTATAACATAGCGTGTGTTTAGAAGGGCCGATAAAGGCAAGTTGTCATTTCAACAACTTTATATACATGTCTGCATGCTCTTTATGCCGTCTGCTGCACAAAACACACTCCATGACAAATATTCTGAGAACCTGTGCCAGTTTAAAAGGATAATAAAGTGGGGCACCTGGGTAGCTCAGTGGGTTAGGCGTCTTCCTTCGACTCAGGTCATGCTCTTGGGGTCCTGGAATGGAGCCCTGCATTGGGCTTTCTGCTCAGCAGGGACGCTGCTCCCCACCCTTCTCTCTGCCTGGCCCTCTGCCCACTTGTGATCTCTGTCTGTCAAATAAATAAATAAAATCTTTAAAAAAAATAAAAGGATAATAAAGTGACAGGCAGTGACTCCTGTGAGTCAGTGTATACTGTTACTTAATAACATCAATCACCGTCTTCTAGAATAAGAGAGAACGAGAAGAGGAGGATAAATGGTAATCTTCTGTCATTTCTTATTAAAAATAGCAGAAACTGCTTCAGGATTACAACGAAATTCTAGAATAAGGCAAAAGTCCTGCATGTCCTTTCACTTCTGAAAATATAAGAGCTCCACCTTGAGGCAAGATTATTTTATAATATTTCAAGAGGTTCAATTTGAAATAGATGGTTCTATTTGGGATGACTAGTGACCAGTGGAAAAATAAGCAAAAGAATTCTAAAATTACAAGGCTGATTTGGGAGCTTAGTTTGTGTTCCCACTTCTGGTCAAAAACAATAGGCATTAATTCCCAAAGGAAGACAAATTACTATAATCTTAGCAGCCCTTTTCAGACTGGAATTTCATCCGGCCAAATCTGTTGATGAAATTGTATTTGAGGTTGTTCAAAAGGCAAACTAAAACTTTTGAAAATATTTTTACTCCTCTGGTGTCTACTCACAAATAAATTTGTGTAATACTAGGTGGCCAAGAAAATACCCAAATGGAACTTTCTCTAGAACTTACCATTTAATATGCTACTATTGGCAAAATGTCGCTGCTGGAATGAGAAAGATGGTGAAAGTCTCAGATAAAATTCATATTTTATTCACTTTCTGCAATTTAGCCTTAAGCCTGTTTTGTTTTGTTTTGTTTCAGTTTTTCATTTTGATCCACCTATTAAGGACCAGGCTTGAAGCTGGGGAAATGGCAATCTGCCCTAAGCAAAGAGTAGAATAATTGTCATTAACTCACCCATGCTTTTCTCCTGGTTACAAATATACTGAGAAGCATTGCCACTGTGATTTTCACGAGCTATTTTTCTATATTTTCTTGATTCTTTTATAATTTCATATAACTTATTTAACTAGTTGGAATAGTTAGCATTATGTATATGTGCGCATGAATGATATTGTAAGCTACTTTTCTAGGTTAATGGCCAATTGGCCCCCCTCACTACTTATTTTTAAGTGATTATTACAGATACCTGAGAGTTATTTATCATTTGTGTCAACCTTCTATTACTTAACTCTCTTATTAATTGGAATAGTTTTTCTTCACATTCTCCTAGATTTTTGAGGTAGGCATTCATATCATCTACAATAACACTACCTCTCTTGAATCAATGTTGGTAATTGCTTTTCCCTAACAAATCAAGGATTTATTATAGATTATATTTAATCTTATACATTTTTTCCATTTTTTTATATATCTCTTATGTACTAATAATTAGGATTTACTCTATTTTTGAGTCTCAGGTTAGTTGCACAAGGAGCTACCAGGGTCACAGGCCCTTTGCATGGGATTAGCGTTCACTGGTAAAGCTGGGATGGCTACAGCCCTTGGGTGAATTAGTGGAGGGTCGCTTACCGCAGATTGCTGCTCACCAAGAGTAGCATCTGATCACAGTCTGAGAGACTTGAAAGGGAAGAAAGGAAAGAGGATGGAGGCAGCACTAGAAGGCACTTTCTTACTCTCTACTGACAGTCCAAAGGAAGCCGCTGGGTGCTGAGGACGCAAAGCTCATTATAAACATACTCCCTTGTAAATGTGCCTGCTCTCTAGCTGTCACATCCTATTGAAATGCCCTTATTCCCACGGTCCCTCCTTAACACTTTCTCCCGCCAGCTTTAGATGTTCTTTCAGAGCTTGGGTGGATGAGGAATCTACTATAGAAAGAGAAAAAGTAAAAACAGTTTTGATGATATTCTCAAAATAAGGAAAGATGAAATATTTAAATAATCATCAAAGATGTACTATAATGGTTAATAGAACACATTTATTTGGAAATGAAATCTATATGCTGATACGATATTAAAATATGAGATTTCTATGGGAATATACACTGCATTTAAACATAGGGTACATGTACATAGGGGCACCTGGGTGGCTCAGTGGGTTAAAGCCTCTGCCTTCAGCTCAGGCTATGATCCCAGGGACCTGGGATCGAGCCCCGCATCAGGCTCTCTGCTCAGCGGGGAACATTTTTCCCTCTCTCTCTCTCTCTCTGCCTGCCTCTCTGCCTACTTGTGATCTCTGTCTGTCAAATACATAAATAAAATCTTTAAAAAAAAATAAACAGAGGGTACATTCAGTAGGACTAAATGTGTACTTGAAAAAAATTTTTAAAAGCCTTTTCTAAATTTTTAGAGACCACCTAATAATGATGGGACTACTTGGAAACTGGGAAGAACCATGTTTGGGGTGTTGGAAGCAATGGACAAACTTAGAATTCTTGGTTTCTTTGGACATAAAGAATGTAAAGTAGTTAATAAATGTTAGCTATTTTTAGAGATTAAAAACTAATGCAGCTCCAGGGAAGAAACCCATGTGTCTTACGTTTTCTAGATGCAAAAAGAAGATAATCAGTATACCTGCCAGGTGACAAAAACTACAAAGTGATTAAAGACCCAGGGCTGAATGATGCCATTAAGGAAAGCATGTGTCAAGCCTCAAAGCCTAAAAAGGAGCCCGTGAGAATTCTTGACGGAAATGTGTACACTTCAGTTTTTTGCCTGATGCCAAATTAATATGCTTTATAAGACCTGAAAGAAATTTGCCTCTAAGCAAAAATTCCTGAAAGGAATTTTTTTTTTCATTTGTTAACTTCAAAATAAACATTTCTCCAAGTAACCCCCCCCCCAAATGCGGTAACTTGGGTGGTATTTTTATATAAAAGAAGAAAAAAATACAGCTTTCTGCATTTTCTATATGGATCTAGAGCCATGTGAGAAGCTTAAACTACATTTTTGATCTTCAGTAAATGGGCATCGCTTTTAAGGGGACTGAGGTGTGAGAGAGCAGTGTGGGAATGTATCATAGACATCACAATGGGAGAAAACTTGGCCCTTATACTTTTTGCCTTAGATAGTAGGAGTCATAATATCAACTTGAGGAAGAACAGACAGGGATCAAAGGGTTCCAGGAAACAGACATCATCAAGCACAATGAGAAAATGGAGGCCAGCAACTCTCTTTGGCTCCATGGCCAAACTCAAGATGTTGCTACCAATATTCCCGTCCATAGGAGGCTGCTCATGGCTATTCCATTCAGGGACTCCCCTTCAGGAGCCCAGAAGGCCCTTGCTTCAAACTATCACTTACCTTATGTATTAATTAGAGTTTAATTTTTTTTTTTAATTTCCTGATGCTTTGACATCTTGGGAACTTTCGGACCCAGGAAGGAAGACCTGTCCAAGGTTAGCTAATTCCCAGAGATGGGAAACTTTTGCTAGGAACCCTGCCTCCCATGCAAACCACCCAATCCAGAGTTCATACCTCTAAACTACCTCCTTTATCAAGAGCTTACAATCCTAGGTCACTATTCCCTGCCCTAATCACCCAGAGCCAAGTACCAGACAACTGGACACAGTCCTTATGCCCCAGAGTGTGCTATAGTTATTCAAACTAGCTAATCCTAAGCTGTTTAAAACCACCATAAAATTTTTGCCTATATTACACACACACACATACACACATGCACACACACACACACACACACACACACACAGAGGTATCTTCTTTTACCGAGGATCTATGTTTTTTGACCCATTTTGCCTGACATAGTCACACCTTCTGATGTACAAAAATATCACCTCTGCTACTCTAAAATAATTCCTAACTCTTCTAGGCAGAGTTGCAACTTTCTCTTTTCTCTTTTGAGCCCTGAAATATGATATTAATGCCTTAGTGACAGTATGTATAATGTTGTATTACAATTGTTTAGTTCTCTGATACTTTCTGCTATAGGGAACACTGTGTTATTTACTATTTAATTTTGGTATACCTGATATCTAGAACATCTCCTTATTATTCATAGTGCTCAATAAATACTGTGTGAATTAATTTTTTTTAACCAACAAAAGCTTTCTTGATAACCTTTGCTGAAAACAATGTCTATTCCTAATCATACTACTCCTTTGCCAATTGCTGACCACAGTGGAATGTGTCTGATGTGTATTTTCTATCTCCTAAACTAGACTGTAAATTGCTGAGGTTAAAACACCAAGCTTTGTGCTTTTTTGCACTCCCAGTCTTGAACCCAGTGCTTTCATATACCAACAGCTGATTAATGATGGTTAGCTTAATTTAGATATAACTAGTAATTCAATGCTATTCAAATTCTTTTTAGAATAGAACAAGAAATAAGCAAGTAAACAATCTGCATGGACGCCTTGAAGTATAAACCATTGACCGTCCATGTAGGAACCTATTATACTTCTCGGTCTCTTAAGAAATCTCTCAGTTTCTTGGCTCTTTAAGTGTCAGCTGGGCTCTCCACATATTAACTCAGCCCACATCAAAACTTACAAAATAACATATTTGTCCGTGACAGAAAGATGTGCGGATCAGTATAAAAATAAATAAATCAGACTGTTTGGTTTAGGAATACCTTGTCTACAAGAATTTTAATGGCCTTATAACATACAAGAAATTAAAAAAGTATCTTCTTGGAGAATTTACTAGTATGTAGTATCTCATGTACTAGTATCTCATGGAACCCAGGAACAAAAAGTACAGATGGACTGAAACGAAGACACTGACCATTACTGGAAACTAAAGGAACGTGCTATCTCTGTCTCTGTTTCCTTATCTCTGTCTCTGTCTCTCTCTGGCCTCCTGCAATTTTTTCTTTGTCTATTTCCTTCTCCTGCTCCTTTCCCCTGAGAGTTTCTCCCTGTATCAGTGTACCCTGCTCTGAAACACCGCTCTGGCCCAGCAAGATGCATGACCTTTCGGTTCACAATGCACAACCACACTGCTGGTATGTCTCCCCATTAGTTTCCGGCAAGAAGCCTGGGTCAGACATGTTCATGAGGCCGTCGGGTTGGAGTTGAGGGTAGGATCCAGCCTATGTCCAGGATTCCCTTCTGGAAGGAGGACAGAACTCAGTGTCAAGACTCCAAACTCTGGACTCATCTTCAATTTCTTCTGTGTCCTTTGTACTCTTGATACTGATTGTTCTAAATATATGTACACTAGTTTCCTTTAAAAATATTATTAGATTTATCTTAACGAAAAGGTATAATCTGTCATCCATGGCTTCCGACCAGAATTCAGGTTTCAGATGCAGCGTGCCTGTTTGAGGCTTCATTTATAGAATGACTTCCTTATATCTGGACTTCTGCTTTTTTACTCCACAAAATCATTGCTGCCTATCACATTGGAAAACAACATAGGCTTTTGTTTTTCTGTTTTGGAGCCATCACAAGTCCTCTTCATAAAATAGTTCTCAGGAAAAAAACTGAGGGTTGCTGGAGGGGAGGGGGTAGGCGGGATGGGGTGGCTGGGTGGTGGACATTGGGGAGGGTATGTGCTATGGTGAGTGCTATGAATTGTGTAAGACTGATGATTCACAGACCTGTACCCCTGAAGCAAATAATACATTACATGTTAATTTAAAAAAAGAAAAAATAAATTAATAGTTCTCTTACATGATTGAAAATACACTTCCCAGAAATGCAACACTTTTGGAGACATAATGTCAGTGGTTCTTACCAGGTCTGGAGTCTAATGTGAAGCTCTGAAGTTCAAAATTGGTGCCAGTCTCATAAAATAAGAGACCGGACAAGTGATCAGAGGGTATCCATAATACACAAATATATTGTTCTCATTTGACAAGAACATCCCAATGGTATAAAAAGGAAATAAAGCCCACTACACACCTAGTAGAAAAGCCAGAATCCCAAACAGTGACAACACCAAGTGCCCTCAAGGATGTGGAGTGACAGGAATATTATTCAGCACTGAAAAGAAATGAGCTGTCTAACCATCAAAAAACATGGAGGAACCTTGAATGCATATTACTGAGTGAAAGAAACTGATCTGGAAAGGCTGCACACTGCAGGATTCCAACTACCATTGAGGGGAAGGCCAAACTATGCAGACAGTAAAAAAGATGAGTGGTTGCCAGGGATGGCTTGGGCTGAGACAAATGAAAAGGCAGAGCCCAGGGTATCTTCATGGCAGTAAAATTACTCTGTATGATATTTTAATGATGGATATATGTCATTCTAAACTTGTTCAAAGCCATAGACTATCTACCAGTAAACTCTAGGTAAACCATGGACTTTGGATGATTACAATGTCCATATAGGTTCATTCTTGGTAAACAACCACAAAAAATTACTATTATTGGGATGCCTGGGATGCTCAGTCAGTAAGCACCTAACTTCAGCTCAGGTCGTGATCCCAGGGTCCTGAGATCAAGCGCCGCATCAGGCTCCCTGCTCACCGGGAAACCTGCTTGTCCCTCTCTCATTCCACCTTCTTGTGCACTCTTGCTATCTCTATCTCTGTCCAATAAATAAAATCTTAAAAGAAAAAAAAATTACTCTTTTCATGAGTGATGTTGATAATGAGGGAGGCTATGCATGAGTGGGGGCAAGGGATATATGGAAAATCTCTGTGCCTCCCTCACAATTTTGTTGTAAACCCAAAATTGCTCTAAAATAATAGTCTTAAAATAGGAAGTAAGCCATAATTGTTGAAAGCACCTAAATTTGTCAACTACCTAAATTATTTCCTCAGTGCAGATTGGGAATAAAGAAAACACAATCTACCCATCAGAATGATCAACTTCTGTTGAAAATCGTGGGGGGTGCAGTCTTAAATGGATAATTTGTCTCAAATTTTTTGATTTCCATTTATTTTAGTTCCATTGTGTGACAGAGATGTCTCTTAAGAAAATATAACTTTAACCAAAAAAGTAAATAAGTTTGACCCTTAATTTTGGTATCTACAATTGGAAAAGCCAAATGATAGAAACCACTGTGTTGCAATGCATTCACTTTTCCGTCATAGGTAACAAGCATGAAGTAGAGAGGACTGAATCAATAGTCACTCAGAAGCTTCCTTTAATCGATACCTCTAAGGTATCTTGTATTTCACTGTGAATAAATATATTAATAAAACTAAAACACTGTGAAGTTTAAAAGTAAAAACACCAAGATTGTTTGTAGCCTGTCCTCTAGTTATTAAAAGACTGAAATGATACACTAAAATATAATTTTTGAATTAAAAGACAAGGCTTCATGTTTCTACTAGTAGGAGATACCTATATAACTTGTGATATAATCCATTTTATGGTTTATTAGGATATATTAATGAAAGCTTTTTAAATTCCATACAGCTGAATTGTCTCACATAAAATTATGATCTTAACAGATTTTTTTGTTTTTTTGGCACATTTAGACCATTTCCCTCAACATTCTCCTCTGCTGATGAGTTGCTGTTTCTATTACAAGGAATGCTTTAAACATAATTGTAGTGCAGCTGCGGTCATAAATGGTTTTGATGGTGTTTAAGTTCCACGATACTTTAAGTGGCTTCTCAAGCCTCAATCAAGATGGTTTGAAGTGATTAAGTCAGTGTTTTGTAGATAATGATTTGTGTCTTAGAGATAATACTCAGTGGTCACCATATTGTAACTTTAAAAGACGTAAAATTTTGTATCATTGCATAATTTTGTTTTCCTACTAAAAACAAACTACAGAAATATGAAATATCTCAAATTCAAAATGAGTACTGAAGTACTTTCTTAGATGGAATCAGAATGCATTTTAACTTATTAATTCCATCTAAATGTTCCAAACGTAGATCACCATATCTTTACTTTCTTACTCAAAGGCCTTCTGCCTATAGGATTCAGGCCCCCAGAAATACTCCCATATTTTCTCTCCTTGGAGGAACACACAAGAATATCTGAGGAACACTCTTTATCTTATTCCTTATCTTTTTTTAAATAAAAGACTTCACTTTGTAGAGAAACAAAATGGTGCATTCCTTACAATTGATGAACCCACACTGACATGTCATAATCATACCAAGGACATAGCTTACCCTTGGGCATACTTGGGGTGTTGCACGTTCTATGGGTTTGGTTAAATGTGTAGTGACATGTATCTTCAGTAAAGAATCAACCAGTATTTTCACAGCCTCACAAGTAGTCCATGTTCTGTGTACTCATCTCCCCCAACACTACCCCTGGCAACCACTAATTTTTTTACCGTCTGCATAGTTTTGCCTTTTCCACAATGATAGTTGGAATCATGCAGTGTATAACTTTTCCAGATTGGCTTCTTTCACTCAGTAATTTGTATTCAAGCTTCCTCCATGTTTTTTCATGGCTAGACAATTCATTTCCTTTAGTTCTGGATAATATTCCTTTGTCTGAATTACCATTTTACATATCCATTCACCTACTGAAGGCCATCTTAGTGGCTTAGTTTGGGCAATTATGAATAAAGCTACAATAAATCTGCACTGGCTTTTGGGGTAGACACACATTTTCAAGTCCTATGGTTAAATACCAAGGAATGTGATTTCAGGATAGTAGGATAAGAGAATATTTAGTTTTATAAGAAACCACCAAACTGTCTTCCAAAGTATCTATATCATTTTGCTTTCCCACCAGGAATGGTGATAATTTCTATTGATCCACATCCTTGTCAGCATTTGGTGTTGTCAGTGTTTTGGATTTTGGCCATCCTAATAAGTGTGTAGTGCTATTTGCATTATCCTGATGATGTATGATGTAGATCATCTCTTTATATGCTTATTTGCCATTTGTATATCTTTGGTGAGGTGTCTGTTAAGGTCTTTGGGCCATTGTCTATATGGGTTGTTTCAATTCTTATTGATGAGTTTAAATAGTTCTTTGTATATTTTGGATAACAGTCATTGACCAGATGTTTCCTTTATACATATTTTCTTTCAATCTATAACTTATGTTCTCATTCTCTTGACAATGTGTTTGGCAAAGCGTAAGTTTATAACACTTTAATGACATCCAGCTTTTTCATTCTTTCTTTGAGAGGTTGTGTCTTTGTGTTAGAGTTATAAAGTCAAGGCCATATTCAAGGTCATGTGTGTAGAATGTTTGATCACATATGCAGCCATAATAGTGACACAGTAACATGAGTACAACTCACTTAGTCTTTACACATGCTTATCAGTGGGTTTCCAATCATAAGCCACTTACATAGTGATGTTATCATGTCAATAAGGTTCATCAGCTTTCTGTTCTCACATTTTGCTGTGGACATGGATATGGAACACATGGAGTTTTCTTATAGTGTACTTCCTAATCACTTACCAAAGATAAAGACAAATAGAGAAAAAGCAATTAACAAAGCACACTGTTGTTCTCTGTGGTCATTTTGAGACCACAACTTAAAACAAAAATTAAAGCAGTCTTCAAGCCAACAGGAAAGCATGCTGGACATTTCTCTTTAGTTTTCAGTACTCTAATGTTTATGCCCCCCCCCAAAAAAAGCATGAAAATTATCCCATTGATAATCCAATTACTCTTATCAATGAACCTAACAGAAGGTAGAAATTGTTAGCATTTTTAAGAATTGGAGCTTTGAGACTTTATTCTCTCACTTACACCTCCAAAAAGAGATAAAGTTCATTATCAATAAAAGAAGGAAAAGGGCAGTGGTTGGAATGTATATTGACTGGCTTTAATAAAAGAACCTAAAAATAAATGTCAGTGCCTCCTTCTCTAGGTTTCATTTTTAATGTACCTCAATCTTATTTAGTTTCATTCTTTAGCTCATATAGAAAATATGGAAACCTGTTTGAGAGTGGTCTGGTATGTTGGCAAGAGGGCAGAGTTGGAACAGAAAGGCCTGGGTGACTCCCGAGCCCATTTCTTGGTGTCCTGATCCTAGGATCTTACCCAGCTTCTGACTGCCTGCATTCTTCCATGTTCGCAAGGGTGCAGTCTCACAGATGGGGCAGAGGCCTTGTGCTAATTAAATGAGCTCATACATGTGAAACACCTCACACAGTTACTACCACATTTGACAAATAATAATTTTTGATTTTTTTTTGTTTGTTTGTTTCTGGGGGCTTAAGTGGAAGATTTCTTTGAAATTGACTCATATGGAGGAAACATGGATTATTAATTCAGAAACTTAAATGTGTCAACATTAAAATAATAAGGACCTATAAACTCCTAATGATTAAGAGTTTGAGAACATTTTTTATAAGTCAGTCTATGAAAGATCTTTCTTTCACTTAATAAAGTACATATTCATAGACCCAGATTCTCTAGTTGAAAACTTTAGTATCTTAGAAAATGCAGCAAATAATAGCCAAACTTAACTCCCTTGAAAGTTACCCTACCAGGCTTCATTAGCTACCTTGCTCAAAAGCGATCACAGAATCCCATTCTAACAGCAGGCCCTCAGCTTTCATCAAAGATCTCAATTATGAAACTGCCATAATGATAATAAAACAACAATGATGAAAAAAACAAAACAAACAAAAAACCTCTTCTGTCAAAGATCAAGTCCCTTATGTTCATCCCATATTCCTTGGATAAGGACTCACAGGAAAACTCCCTTACATTTTGGTACCTAGAAAATTAATCTTTTTTAAAACACTCCTTTTATCAGGGAATTGCCATTATGTAATCTGTGTCTCTTTTATTACTCTTGGCTGCCAAAAAATTTAGACTTCATTTTAGTAAGGTGTAGGAAGTACCTGCAAACACGAGCCTAGGTCACTGATGCATTCGCTTTCTCTTTATTAGACACTTTTAAAAGAGTAAATATTCTCATCAGTATTATGGATAATCATTTGAAATTTGCCTTTTCGAAGCATAAATATTAGCTAGATACTGGAAGTGGGTCTTCAGCCGAAATCTAGACTGAATTTGAAGCCACTTAACTGGGTCACTCTTAGGAAGGCATGACTCCCGTTGTCATGGAGAGGACTCTAATCTCATGCCAATAATGTTGATAGTCGGTAAAATCTGATCATTATTTTGTGGCCTAGGGCAAGTAATGTCATCTTTTTATAACGGAACTGTTCACTTTGGTCTGTCAAGTTTCT
This sequence comes from Lontra canadensis, assembly GCF_010015895.1. Taxonomy (NCBI): domain Eukaryota; kingdom Metazoa; phylum Chordata; class Mammalia; order Carnivora; family Mustelidae; genus Lontra; species Lontra canadensis. Next base: position 123,479,945 of record NW_022630995.1, on the reverse strand, counting down.
ACCAGCACATACTTACAAAGGGAAGAGCTGGGGCGCCTGGGTGGCTCAGTGGGTCTGCCTTCGACTCAGGTCATGGTCTCGGGGTCTTGGAATCGAGTCCCGCATCAGGTTCTCTGCTCAGCAGGGAGCCTGCTTCCCTCTCTCTCTCTCTGCCTGCCTCTCTGCCTGCTTGTGATCTCTACCTGTCAAATAAATAAAATCTTAAAAAAAAAAAAAAAGGAAGAGCCATGAAGTTTTGGTCAAAATGAGTCACTTTCTACTTCCCAAACAGGATCCCAGAATAAGGGAAAAAATGGATTTTTAAATTATTTCCCCAAAGTGTTGCAGGATTTTTTTCTCCATCCTTGGTCATGATGCTTTGGAGAATGAAGAGGTAGACCAGACAAAGTGGTGGGCAACAAAGCAATTACCAGCAAAGTGATAGTACAACGCTCACAAGGAGAGAGGGGACCCGAATAGGTTGCCACTGGAGTTTCTAAGTCTAGGGATATTTATGAGCTTGTTGGTGGGCTGTTTCAATCTAATTAACTCTCCCTGTGCCTGTCATCCAATCAGATTTTTGTCACATATCTACCATATGGGAAAGGGGGAGAACTCCTTTCAGGGTGGTGTAAAATCCTTTTAAGGGTGATTTCTTCTTAGGGTGGGGGCACCTTCTCCCTGCCTGTCTGTTTTCCAATTATCCTTCATCACAAACCTAATGTGAGAATGATTTCATGTAAGTCAAAACACAATTTTTAAAAGAAAAGATCTTATGGTTAATAAGATCTATGTATAGTCAAGAAGGCTTCAGATAAAATGTGCTACTATCTACTTCTCTGTCCAGAATTTGTATAAAAAGAGAAAGAATGTTTTAATACCCCAAAACCAAATAATTTAGCAAAGCTAAGAGAAAGGTAAAATTTTCAGATTCAAAAGTATGTGGGAAGGTATGCAAAAGCAGCTAAGATGGAACAGAATTGCTTCAGGAGGAAATAAAGGTAAAACATGGTGGATAGTGGCTCAGAGCTGCAGAACCCAGCATGTACCAACAGAAAATGAATTTCTTCAAAAGTGAAGAGCTTATCCTACAAAATACAGTCATATGTGCTCTTTGCAACAATGAAGGAAGGAACTACTGAGTTACCAGGATCAGAAGATGTCTTCTAGGCACAACTTTTATTTAAGCAGGCACAAGAGGCAGGGCAGCATGAAGAAATACCAGGAGAGTCACTTCTGTAGGCAGCTGTCTGACTCTGACAGAGGTTTTTACAAGGTCAAGGCTGGATGGCTCCACTGGTCCTTCACTCTCCACGGGAAACTTTTACTGGTTTCTGGTTCTGTGACATGCAATTTATTCAAGTTTAATCAAGTTTTAGTCAAGATGATTGAAAAACGTCATCTGACACAACATCCAAGATACATAACAAAAGGGGAAAAATTGGGAAAGAAAAAAAATGAGAAATTAACAAAAATTTACTTTTAAAAAATTGCCATGAAACTGTTAAAATCTATGTCCAAATAGTTTGGCATGAATTAAAACATCTTAATGGTCTGACCATGTTTATTGAAGAGGATTATTGATCAGAAACACAAGAACTTCAGAAAGGGGTGTCAAAAAAAACAAGAAACAGGAGAAATTGAAGTGTGAAATATCAGTCTTAGGGAAAAAAAAGAAGAAAAAGCATAACAAAAATAAAGTTGATATTGTAAGAACACAAAAGATAATCGATTTTTTTGAAACACAGTAAAAGACATTGAGTCTGAAAATAATAAGGTGAAATGAGAAAAAAAGTATTTTGAAAGAAAATGATATATGTAAAAATGGACAAAAGAAATCCAACATAAATATAATTTAAGCCCCCAAGCAAGCATAGCAATAGAATAGAACAAATAGTTTCAGACTAAGAAAAACAATGTCATTTACAAAAATAAGGTGGTAGTAGACAAAGAAAAAAATTTTTAAAAATGTGCTATTTTGACATTGTTCATAGTAGGGAACTAGTAGAGATTATCCCTAAAAACCCAACATCTAAAAGAAAGATATAATTATTAAGAACAAGAATTAAAAAAATCAAAATCATTTTTTTAAAAGATTTTATTTATTTATTAGACAGAGAGAGACACAGTGAGAGAGGTAACACAAACAGGGGTAGTGGGAGAGGGAGAAGCAGACTTCCCATCAAGCAGGGAGCCCCATGCGGGGCTCAATTCCAGGACCCTGGGACCTGAGCCGAAGGCAGACCCTTAACTACTGAGCCACCCAGGCACCCCAAAAATATCAAAATCTTTCAAAACAAAATAAAAACCTTTCAAAACAGAAGAAAACATTTATAAACATACTAATGCAGAGCAAAGAAATAGACCACAAAGCGAAATGCTTTCAATAGCTAAATACAGGGAAAACATAACTAACACAAAAGATCAAATATGATTCATATTAATAACTGTAAATAGCTTAACTCTCCTGTTAAGATTAAAAAAAAAAAAGATTTTTAAGACTGACAACAGGAACGCCTGGGTGGCTCAGTCGGTTAAGCTGCTGCCTTAGGCTCAGGTCATGATCCCAGCATCCTGGGATCGAGTCCCGCATCCAGCTCCTTGCTCGTCAGAGAGCCTGCTTCTCTCTCTGCCTATGTCCGGCACTCTGCTTGCTTGTGTGCCCTCTCTCGCTCTCTCTCTCTCTGACAAATAAATAAATAAAATCTTAAAAAAAAGACTGACAACAAAATAAAATTTAAATCTATTTAATACATAAGAATCCTGTGAAAACTGGCCATATATTGAGGCACAAATAAAATCTAATAAATTTAAAAAGTCAAAACAAAACAAAAACAAAAACTAAAACAAAAATATTTCCTAATCAGAATTCAGTAAAACGAAAAACCTTTAACAGAATCATAAAATAAAATGTCTCTTCCAATATAAAGTTTAAGAAATCTTTCCTACACAAATCTTGGTTGGAAGAAGAAATATGAAACAAAATTTCCAAATGCAAAAATAATGGAAATACCAAAACCCACATGATACAACTAAAAAAGTACTTTCATTGAAAAATTACTAATGTTGTATACTTACATTAATAAAAAGATAGCAAATTATTTAATCTGATTCAAAAAGTTAGTAAAAATGAGCAAAATGAACTAAAAAAAAGAAGGGAAGGGATCAATAACATTATAAATATAACTAGAATACATCATAAAATCAGAAAATATATGTGAGGGTGCGTGGGTGGCTCAGTGGGTTGGGCTGCTGCCTTCGGCTCAGGTCATGATCTCAGGGTCTTGGGATCGAGTTCCGCATCGGGCTCTCTGCTCACCAGAGAGCCTGCTTCCCTCTTTCCCTCTGCCTGCTTCTCTGTCTACTTGTGATCTCTCTCTGTTAAATAAATAAATAAAATCTTTAAAAAAAAAAAAAGAAAATATATGTGAGAACAGAAAAAGGTGGAATAAATAAACAATAATAAAAATCAATTAACAGTAAGATTATGAGATAATCTCATCATTAAAAATGAAAGCTGCACAAGTAAGATACGATGAGTGAAATACACACATAAAATCTAACAAAATGAAAAGAATGACCCAAGATCACTATCTCTCCCCACACAAATAGTGCAAATAAAAATTAATCATGTGAATTATTGAAACAAGGAGTATTTTCACCGTTATACTAATTATTGGATTAAAATTAGGTCTTCAAAGTCCTGAAAACATTTGTCATTTTTATGGTTTTATGTACACAGAATGTCATCTGTGATGCTTTGCACACTGACATTCCCAAGCACAGGTATAAGAGAATCTCCCTTAGTGTTTTTGGCATAAAACTGTTGTCAATTATACAGAAAATGACTTGGGGGAAATAAATGGATACATTTAAAAAATGATATTGTAATTTAACTTACATAGAAACAGACATTGTTTGAGATTAAGTTATTCATAAAAATAGATCAATATAAAAGTTGAACTGATTTAAACTTACTATGAATGACTTTGTTCTTCACACACTGTTTAATATCCACAGTTTTGCATAATGGTATCACTCCGTTTCTAAAACAAGGACATTAAAAGAAGAAGAAGACATTGTCATCAGTTTTGGAGGTAAGCTGAGAACTCAAATAAACATTCAAAGCCAGATTCCCTCAGTGGTCATTAAGGGCCTGTGTGAGTCACCCAACCTCCTTCCCCCTCTGCATCCACCCACCCACCTACCTGGGGGACAAGGACTTCTATCACTCTCTGCTGTAGGCTTACTGGTCTCAGTCTTCTCTCTATCATGGCAGGCTCTCTTCTCCTACGGGGCTTTTATACTTGCTGTTTTTGCTACCTAGAATTCATAGATGATATTTTGCCACCTTCAGGTTTGGGTTGAAGTCTCATTTTTCTCGTGAGACATCGCTGATAACTGTATTTAAAAGTTTAACGCCAACCCACCCCGCCCCAACCCACCCATCATCCACACACACCCAGGCACTTCCTATCCAATTACCTGCCCCCCCAATACTTAGCATCAGCTGATATGCTGATTTCATTCATGTATTTGTTTAATACCTTATAAATGCTTAGATTTTATCTTTTCTGTGTCCTGACTTATTCCCAGAACTTTTAATGGCATGTAGTAGGCATTCAATCAAGATTTGTTGAAGAGATGAATTAAACTGATGAATGTTCTTACCAGAGCATCTTCATGAACCTTCTGCTTTCTGGTTGCTATATTTTCAATGCTATAACCTCAGTGATTTTGAAAATATATTTTACAAGAAAATGTCTGCATTAACATATTTTTATTTATTTTTATGTATTAATTGCATTAAATTTCTACTGAGTTATAAGAGCCAATAATTAAAACAATACTGACTTCAAAGTGAATCACCCAATATTTATGAAATATCTTCTCTGTGGTCTGCCCTTCCCAAGTCTTTGGAAAAAAATCGTGAGTTCCAGACCTCAAAGAGTTCATAGTCTGGCTGTAAGACTCTGCCTTTCAATACATACTTTCTGAGAGCTAGCCTTCTCAAAAATGAAACACCTCTTTAATCTGTGTACCTTCATTTAAAGAATTTATGTTAAGAGAGGGATATATACTATATGTAAGGAATCTCTATTAAAAGTATATCTTTTTAGTGGCCTAGAACACTAACATAATGATATTTTAATTGAATGGATATCTATATTGTAAAATATATTAAGTGAAACATAGGAAATATGACTAATGTTTATACATGCTAAATGGGAATGTCAAATATGAATCTAAATCTGTATATTCTTATAGCAATTTCAATGGCCTTTAATCATCAAGAAAACCTCCTCTACTGATGGAAAACCTGCATAATGTATTTGTTCAAAATATAATTGATCCCTTATGTGTCATATTCATAATAAAAATTATAATACCCCAAGTACGACCCATGAATTCTTTGGAAACAAAACCCTTCTTGCTCTATTGTTAAATATGAAACATCCTCCATTTTTTCAAAATGTCTTCAAATAATCAAGGTATCACATACATACTTGAAATTTACTATATTACTATATTTGGGAGGGGATTTTCAAATCTATTGGAACCATCAACCTACGAAAAGGAGGGAATCTTCTTTTTTTTTCTTGAATACTTTTCTCCCTTCCAAAGAGTAACAATGCATACATATGAAAAAAGCCTTCAAAACATAATAGCACTTATTTATTTTTTTTACATTTATTTATTTTTCCAGCCAATCTTTTTATTTAAATAATTTTTGATACTGAAAATATTGCAAAAATTTACAATGGATATCCATATTATTCACCCCAAACCACTTTTTAATGTTTGCTAAGTTCTGTGCATGTGTGTTTGAGTGTGTGTGTATCCATATCTAGCTTTAAATTGAAGTTTTTGAATCATTTGAAGACATAATGACACATGATTCTTGACACCTAAATATTTGGCAGGATATTTTCCTTAATAAAATACAATACAAATACCACACTCAGACAATTCAATATACATATGGCAATATTATCTAATATACTAGTTTCCTTATTCAAATGTCTCTAACTATCCAAATAATGACCTTTATTCTTGCTTCTTCTTTCAATTAAGTATCCATTGATTATATTTAGATACCATGTCTTTTTAATCTCCTTTATTTTAGAACAGTGTCAACCTTTTTGTGGTTTTTCATAATACTGATATTTTTGAAGAGTATAGGGCAACAGTTTTGCAGAATTTCTCACACTTTGGATACTTTGGATTGTTTACTTAGTAAGAGAATCAAGTTAATTATATTGTCAGGATTACTACACAGGTGATGTAAGGCCTGTTTAGATCAACATAGTTGACAACAGAGCTTGTCTGAGCACCTACTTTGTGAAAATCAAGGGCTATGAAAATTCTCTGTGATTTCGGTGTCATCTTCACCTGCCTTCTGTAAACTCACAGCCTCTCAGGAGCCTTGTAGCATGGCAAAAATCTAAGCAACCAAAAAAGATCAAAGTTGTAGTGATAAATGTGGCTATACCTTCCCACGTGAAGGAAAATTATCTCCAAAAATAGGATCACCCCATAAGTCAAGTGGTCTAATAATCATAGAATTGCACTTGTTGCTAGTAGCACACTTGAAAGTATTTTGCGCTGTTATCCCAGACTCCATGCTTGGTAGCTATGCCCAAGATCAGGAAACAGAAATTTTACTGCATATCTGTGCTCATCTTCTCTATATTTCAGTTACCTTTGCTACTTATCTTATATGTTCATAAACATCTCAAAATGTTAATTTGTCCCATAGGTTCAGAATTTGTTTCCATCCTCATCTTCCTCTCAGAGCTCTCTGCTCTATTCCATCTTAGATAAGGAAAGGGTAAGGACTCTGTAACAACAGAAATAACATGATCCTAAAACAGGATAGCCCGTCATTCAAGAATTCTTATCAAATACATATTACAAAGCAGATCCTTCTCTAGCCAAGTGAATAAAAAAATGAACAATAGTTCCCTACCTTCTTGGAGTTCATATTATAAGGGGTGGAAATGAGGGAATCGGTAAACATAAATTCGCAAGTATTAGGAATAACATCAGCAAGATGGAGAAAGAACAAGTCTCTGCCTTCGAGACTCCACAGAAACACTGACGAAGCAAGAGCATTTAGACTAAAATACAACTATGAGAACTCCAGATTCCAGTTTTCCACCTTAGAAAAGCACAAAACCATGAAGTCTCTTAGGAATGAATAAGAGGAGGAGTTTCACTTTATCCATGTCAGACCCTCCCACAAACTGCCACAGCTGGGTGCTCAGAGAGATCCACTCAGCCCACAATTTCTCCCTGGAGAGACAGAGTGAGTGAAGCTCCCATCCCAAATCCTCAGCCTCTGGGGGCACTGCTCAAGAAATCTACTTCTTGCTTGCCTCACTCAAGAGCAGAGACAGCTGGTATAGTGAGAAAGCCTGGGGACAACTAAAAATGAAGACAGGAGCAGGAGCTCTCAGCAGCTTGTGTGGTGTTGAGAGCAGATGCGCAGTCCTGAGACTTGTCCTTCCAGAAGAAGGCAAGAGGCCACGCAGAGGCCCCAGGTTCCCAGCATTCCACTGCTCCTCCCTGTAAGAAGGGGGAAGGTGGCTTACAGCAGCCAGAAGAGCTAGTGAGTTTGGGAAAGACGCCCCAGTCGTCAGAAACTCCACCACCAGGAGGGAGGAAGGGAGTGGAATTTGCACATTCACAGAACACTTTTGAAAGGCTCCCACAATTTCTAGCTGGGCTGACGGGAGATTTTTTTTTTTTTTCTCTGCTGAAATCAGTCTGAAAAGACTGGAGGAGGTAGCTGCTTCTTCGAATGTGCAGGCAGCATAAAACTAAAAGGAACATAAAAGTCATGGAAACATGATACTGACAAAGGAACAAAATAAATCTCTGGTAACTGGCTTTAAAGAAATGGATAGTTACAAATTTTCTGACAATTTATTCAAAATAATCTTTTTAAATAAACTCAATGAGTTAACAAGAGAACAGAGATAGGCCACTAAACAAAGTGTAGAAGATGATACTTAAACAAAAAGAGAATATTAACAAATCTATAGGGGCTCCTGGGTGGCTCAGTGTGTTAAAGCCTCTGCCTTCAGCTCAGGTCATGATCTCAGGGTCCTGGGATTGAGCCCCACATCAGGCTCTCTGCTCAGTGGGGAGCCGCTTCTTCCTCTTTCTCTGCCTGCCTCTCTGCCTACTTGTGATCTCTATCTGTCAAATAAATAAATAAAATCTTTTAAAAAAAATCTATAGAAACCATAAAAACAAAGCCAAACGGAAATTCCTGAACTGAAAAATAGAATAACTGAAATGCAAAGCAAAAGAAACAATTACCAAAATGAAAAGGTGACCCATGGAATGGGAGAAAATATTTGTGAACTGTATATTTGATAGTGGGTAAATTCTCAAAATATATAAGGAACTCCTACAACTCAATACCAAGAATACAAGCAGCTTAATTAAAAATGGACAAAGGACTTGAACAGACATTTATTTTTTTAAAGAAGACATGGAATGGCGCCAGGTATATGAAAAGATCTTCAACACCATTATCAGAGAAGTGTATATCAAAACCATAATTATAATATAAAACTATTAACTGTTAGAATGGCCATGATTAAAAAATATTAAGTGCTGGCAAGGTTGTGAAGAAAGTGGAACACTTATACCCTGTTGGTGAGAATGTAAAATGGTACAGCAGCTGTGGAAAATAGTAGGAAGTTCCCTCAAAAAATTAAAAATAGAACTCCCATATGATCTGGCAATTTTTCCTCTAGGTATGTTTCCAAAAGTTTTGAAATTAGGATCTTGAAAAGATATTTACACTCTTGTGTTCATTGCAGCACTATTCACAATAACCACGAGAGGGAAACAGTCCTGGTGTCCAATGATAGATGAATGAATAAAGAAAAGGACACACACACACGCACACACACACACACAGTGGGATATCATTCAGCTTTAAAAAGAAGGATGACCTGCCATATGCTACACACAACATGGGTAAATCTAGAGGGTATGATGCTAAATGAAATAAGCTAGTCATAGAAGGACCGATACTGCATGATTCCACTTCTATGAGGTATCTAAGGTAGTCAAATGCACAAAATCAGAGAATAAAATAGTAGTTTCCAGGGGCTAGGTGGTGGGAGAAGTGGAGAGATGTTTTCAACAGGTATAAAACTTCAGTTATGCTAGATGAATAAATTCTAGAGATCTGCTCTACAATACGGTGCTTAGAGTTAACGGTGTGGTATTGTGCACTTCAAAAACCTATCAAGAGGATAGATATTTTGGGATTAAATGTTCTTACTAAAACACACACACACACACACACACACACTCCAAAGGGGACACAGGAAACTCTGGGAGATGGTGGATATGTCTATTTGCTACGAACGTTTCTTCAAAGGAAGACATGATGAGACTGAATACTCAGAAGTGAATATTCTGAGAAGACCTTTCTGGGGATATTTAAACAAAAATCTGAAAGACAGAAGAAACCAGCCATAAAAAAATCATGAAAAAGTCAACAGGGAAGGGCGTGGTATTTTTGAGGGATAGAAGAAACAGCAGCACGGCTGGGGCAGGCTGGCAAGAGGAGAGTGACCGAACAAGATAAAGTCAAAGAGGCACAGTTTTGGTATGAGGTTCTTATTAGATTTCTAAGTAGCAGAAATCTCAGGAAGTTTCTGGTATTCAAGTATAAATGTTGGGTGATTTTCTTTGGAAAGTACAGAGAATTTTGATGACGATTACATTCATGGTAGGAAGGAATTCAAAATTATAGCTTTAGCCTCTAGTCACATTGCAGAAGAGTAAGTAAAAGAGGTCTATATGCTAATTTGGATTTGATGATGGATGATCGTGCAAGTTCTGGTATGTTCAATGCACTGTCCACTACAACTGGCCATCCTCGCTTAATCTAGAATATAGAGACAAGAAGACAAAAGCAGAATAATGAATAGCTCAACTTCAAACAAGATTCCTTTAGCAGATCTTTAAAATACTAAGTAAAAATGGAGAAAGAGTTGCTCTGAATGGTTCTAAAAAACACAGCAATGGTTTGTGAGCACGTAAATATTAATTTATTAGAAGAGAGGAGTCATTCCAAAACATTAGTGCCTCATTCATTCATTCATTCATTCTGGTTACATTTAGGGTCTCTCATTACATACCGACATGGAGAGAGTCACTAGGCATGAACCCTGTTTTCAATGAATTTATGATCTTCGAACAGAGAAAAGGATAATTCTTGATTATACTTCAGAGAATGAAAAGTTATATAGAGGTAAGTAGAGAATGCTCTGGAGATTAGAAAGAAGAAAATCAGAGTTGAGGTACCTAACTTTGCTTGTGTTGGTCAAGGAAGACTAGCTTAAAAAAAAATTGTTATACCTGAGCTGGCTCTCTGAGGATAGTGGGAATGAAAAGAAAGACCTTTCGTGGTGGGGACTCTGAATGTGCAAAAGCATAGAGGAACCAAACTGTAGGTGTTAGATATATACATACACACACACACACACACACACACACACACACACATATATATATAATATATTACATTGCATTACATTAAATATATCAGGGTGAACCTCTGTTGATTGAAAATAGAAAAAGTGTGTGATTTATATAAGCCAAGGAATCTAAATAACATCTTAAGAATGACAGATTGATAGAATGATGAAAAAGTTTGAACAAAATTATAACCTGATTCAATTTGCATTTTTAAAATAATGGAGAGTTGCTGATGGATTTGAGGGTAATTAAAGAGGTGATCTGCACAGATCTTGGTGCAGGGGTGAGAGGCAAAAGGTCCAAAAGGACCCCATACCCACATTCCTAATTTGGGGCTTGGGAAGGTTGGGAACATTAGCCAGGAGGAATAGAAGCAGGTTGGAGGTGAAATGATTAAGCAATCTCTTCTTTTCTACTTTCCATTCCTGCTTTCGGAATTAAACAAAAGAACTACAGAATACCTCTTGTTGTTACTATAGACATAGTAGTTTACATTGTACCTATTTTATCCCCCCCCCCCCAAAAAAAAAAGTTAGAAATAAAAAACGTTGAAAAATGTTGATTTAAAGGAAATGATGGTTTTCCAGCTTGGGGTATTGAAAAGTGGGCTGGGCTCCAGGGAATCATGCTCACTTTTCTACAGTATAAACGAGCCTGTCACTAAGACAGTTTAGGAGGGAAATACCCAAGTGTCCTCATTCACCCCTGATTTGTCTCCTATAGAGAGTTACAAACAGGTCATCCTGTAGCTGAATAAAGTGTTAAATAAAATCGGGAGAACAGATTGAAAATTACAGACAGCTTATAATCAAAGAAGAAATCAGATAGCGAATCCTGCTACACATTTAAAAACCACTGGAGTGCATCTGCAGGACTTGCTAAGCCACCTGCCCACCTCTGGGCTACTTCCAAGAGGGCCAGGGGAACAGGGATGCTGCTTGAATGAGAAGCAAGTGAATTAGTACAGTGCAAATTCAAATCTGATGCTGAAGTCTCACAAAATAGAGGCACAGAGAGAGGCAGTGGGAAAACGGGCTTGATCCAGAACCAGGGACCACGCGCCCTGCCTCATCTGCTTAAAGCCACTCCCTCCCCCTTCTGCTTCCACACGGAGCTTTCATTCCAAGAGAATGTTAGGCAGAGGCCAAACACCATTTTTGCAGGATCCACAAGATTAAGGTTTAACCAAATTTCTCAAGATGGTACTACTAGCATTTCTCCCTTCTGGTTTGAAAGTCACCCACCAGATTCTTGCTAGGATGATTCAACAAAATAGCCCTCAGCTTAATTTTTGTTACTTTATTTATTTATTTATTTATTTATTTATCTGGGGTGGGGGGAAGCTCAAGTTTTGTTTTTGTTTTTGTTTTTAAGATTTTATGTATTTATTTGACAGACAGCAGGAGAGAGAGAGCGTGCACAAGCAAGGGGTACAGCAGAGGGAAAGGGAGAAGTAGGCTCCCCGCTGGCTGTGAGGCTCGCAGGACTTTGGGATCATGACCTGAGACAAAGGCAGTTGCTTAACCAACTGAGCCACCCAGGTGCCCCTTAATTTGTGTTACTTTAAATAGTTCAGATTTGTAGGTCTCCTCTTGGGGTTCACTGTGAGACACATTAATAGTGTAAAATTATAATATTTAAATTTAATAGGACATTTCAACTTAGCAGAAAGCCTATTTTATGAGTGTAAATCTCATTTTATGGCATATCTCACCTTGATTAAGGGAGAAGAAATAGACATTTGGCTATCAGTTTTAGACGGTAAATTCAATCTGTGATAGATGAAGCAAATGGCTTCATGTCCTTGTCTATAGCAGGTCAAGGGTTAAAACCCCAGGCCTCTGAATCAGAGCTAAGATGTGTTTTATTCTTAGTTAAATTACACTGAAAAAAAAAAAAAAAAAGGAAAGCTTCACTGTTCTGTGAAAAGCTCCTTCTGTCTGCAAAACATATTGCAAGATGTCAGATAGCATCAGCACCAAAGGGAGATGTGCTCTTAAACCATTCTGTTGTTAGTAAGTGTCAAAAATGGCTTTCAGCAGAATAATTATAAGGTTATAGTCCATGGACAGTGATTTAGGAATCATGGGCACCTGCTGACTAGAATCTGGGATTTTAAAAGTTCACTCCCTTTGTGAAAAGAGAAACTTTTTCTTCAACATGAAAATAGAGAGGAAGGTGCCCTTCACTACTTGTTTTAAAATAGCCAAGTTTGCCATTAAGAGCCTAGTTAAAAAGAAGAGCTGTGTGACCATTCTGCAATGAATTCTAGGAATTTAAATATCTAAGGACAGCTCAAAAATGAAAAGGGGAGAAAAAGATAATTGAATAATACCAACTCAATTAATAGTCATAACACAATTTCATTTATTTGAAAAGCCAGAGGTTACAATTTCTTGATCCCACAGAAAAAGCACAGCACACGCTAATATCATCTTCTCTCTGATTTGTATTCAGATCACAGAGGTGACTATATTTAGATTTCTCCTTGCAATGCTTTAACCAAATGTCTCTGAAAAGGTAACTGGAAAGACAATTTCACATCAAATTCTGATTTTCAAACTTCAGTCAGCACATATTGAAGACAGGATTCTTTTCCAAGTAGGATAACAGGGGTTCGTTGTCCATTAGGAGAGGACCTGCCTGAAAAGTCTATGTGATTTATGCTGAAATAAATCCTGTCATTCAATGTGACTAGGAAGCCACAGTTGCTAGGGTAACTGCTTACTTAACAAGACCAGTTATACATAGTAATTTCCTAGCTTGTTCCATTCCAATCAATGGAGCAGCCGTGTGTCCTTTTTGAACAACATGGTTACACCCTTGGTGTTCCCCAGAAAGGAAAGATCCATTATTTGCAAGTAACTTTGCAGATCCCTGATTTTCCATTATTTTGTAACTTCACTGATTTTTATTTGTATCTACCTTGAGACAAAGTAAGAAGAGGCAATCAGAAGTGAGCTTCTCTCCCAGTCAATAGAAAGCACTTCGATAAAGCTTTTATCATTTTCTGCTATAGATTATAAAGATAGAGATAGAGATAGATAGAGATAGATATAGATATAGATATAAAGTTATATATAAGCACACATTTCTTGCTTAGTGATTCTTTAAATGTTGTCACAGTTTAAGAAATTCCCCTAGGGCAAAAGATAAGGGAGAAAAAACAACTTGTGTTAACCAGTTAATAGCTATGTGCAGAAAAAGTCTATTATATGAAGATTATTACTCCATAAGGTGGAATTTAAGGATTTTATTTATGTATTTATTTAAGAAAGAAAGAGAGAGAAAGAGAGCAAGAGAGTGGGAGAGGGAGAGCAGGGAGAAGGATCAAAGGGAGAGGGACAAGCAGCCTCCCCACTGAATGCTGAGCCTGACAAGGGACTCAGTTCTACAACCATGAGATCATGATCTGGTTACCTGAAATCATGACCTGAGCCAAAACAGAGAGTCAAATGCTTCACCAACTAAAGCATCCAGGCGCTCCTCCATAAAGTGGAATTTAGAAGTAAGTTAGAGTACAATGTTAAATTTAGTGTTGGCACTAATTTTTCAGACCACATTCAGTGACTGCCTACCTTGTGTCAGGCACTGTCATAGGCCCAGGGGATAGGGCATTAAGCAAAGCTCAGTGCTGTAGTCATTGGATTTATATGCCTCCTGCGACATGAGTGGTGGGAAGGAGTCTTCCACCACTCCTGAAAGTTCTCAGAGTAGTGGAAAAGTAAACTCTTATCTCTTAATTATGTAATTTGGAGCAAGTTAACTTCCCTCTCTGAATTTCCACTCCTCTATTTGCAAAGCGGATTATGTGTTCACGTAAATTTATTGAGAAGATAATGCATGATAAAATCCATGAGAGCATAGAATGTAGTCTGTTTCCCAGCAACTGTTTCTGGAATCTGCTTCTTTCTATAAAGAGCAAAATTGCTGTGAAAATTGTCCTGATTTTATCCTAGAAATTCAGAAGATCAGACAAATAGGAAAAAGGAGTTATTCCTAGGTTGGAGATCACTGTGACTTACATGGGAAAGTGAATTAAAGAACATATTCCCAGTAATAGCATTGCGTAGTCCTGTGAATAGCCGATAGAAACCTGAAATAGCCAGCTATAGATAGAACTGTATCATACAGTAGCAGTAGGGGGAACAGTGTAGGAGTATACAGATATGTATAAAGGGCTAAACACAGAACTGGCAAATAATAAATATCCAAAAGTATTCATTGTATTATAAATTATAAATAAATAAACTCACATTATATTATAATTTATACAAGTAATGTGCTAAATGTTCTACATATATGATTTCACTTAATGCACACGCTTATGTGATTCATACTTCATAAATGAGAATTTTATTTTTTAATTATTATTATGTTCAATTAGCCAGCACATAGATGAGAATTTTTAAGTGCAGAAAAATTAAGTGAAATATTCAAGATTATGCTAATAAGCAGAGAGCTGAAATGTAGGCCAAGAACAAACAATGAGTAATAAAACACGTTGGAAAGAAAGACTCAGCAAGTAATACAATATTAATATTAATTAATCAATTAATACAATATTAATATTAAGACAAACTATCTTAACCAGGTAGTTTCTTCTTTACTATGGATCAGAATGAAGCACAGTTGAGGGCCACTGAGTGACAGAAATAAAAAGGAGGCTCCAGAGGAGACCATGCCCAAGACAATTTCCCCAGCCACAGATAAGACTTATCAGTAAGGTAAGGTTGGAAGTTAACATCACTGTTCACTATTTGTAATTTGACCACATACATGATCACTACTAAATTCATTCTATTCATTCTTATTGCTATGTAATAGCACTACAAAATGGTAGGGTTTTTAAACCAACTTTGTGAAATGACATTGGCATGAGATTCATGAACCCAACGGATCCCAAACGAAGATAGTAATCAGAACTCAGTTACCTCCAAAAGGCAGACCAGTCCAGTAACTGCTATTACATATAGAATGATGCTTCAGCCAAGCTTATTTTCTATTTGTGTGTGCATTTCACTACTAATTATGTTTAAGTCTTATAAATACACAGAAGTTTTCAAGTTTATTTAAAATGCATCATATCTCCTCAAACTTTTTCAGCTTCTGTTTAAAAGTTACTTAATAGAGAAATCGAACAGCATGAGTCTACATTATTCATGTAAATTTGTTTTAAAGAACCAATTGAATGACTCAAAATCACTGTAATAATGGGTACATAAATTTTATATCCTAATCAAATTAGTATTCAGAACCAATCAAATAGCATGGTTAAACTTTCTAATCAACAGTGAAATTTTACAGATTCAAAGCTCAATAAAACTAACAATTTTATGGTGAAAAATTAGTTTAATTACCAATGAACTTCAGTAAGATTAAAAGCGACTTGTAACAGAAATAAGTAGGTGAGATGGCAGTGGGATAACATATTCAAGGTGCAGTAAAAAAGAATGTCATACAAGAATCTTATGTCGAGCAACATTAGCCTTCAAAAATGAAGGAGAGGGGTGGCCTGGGTGGTTCAGTCGGTTAAGCATCTGGCTTTGGCTCATGTTGTGAACTTGGGGTCCTGGGATCGAGCCCCATGTCTGGCTCCCTGCTCGGAGGGAAATCTGCTCCTCCCTCTCCCTTTACCCCACTTCCCCCACGTTCTTTCTCACTCTCCCTCTGGCTCAAATGAATAAATAAAATCTTTTTTAAAAATGAAGGAGAAATTGGTACTTTCCCAGATAAGCAAAAACCAAGAATTCTTTATGAGCTGACCTGCCCTACAAGATGTACTAAAAGGGATTACTTCAGGTAGAAACCAAAGGACATTAGAGAGAAACTCAAATCAAAGTGAATAAATAAATAGTATTGGTAAAGTTAATGAAGAAATAAAGAACACCAAGGAAGGTAACTATATAAATAATATACTGTATAAAGGGGTAAAAATGTAACAAGATTTCCAATGAGCAAAGGATTTGAATAGACATTTTTCTGAGAAGTTATAGAAAATGGCCAATTAGTACATGAAACAATTCTCAGCATCACATCTTTAGGGAAATGGGAATACAAACTACAACAAGATGCCATTCTTACCCAGAAAGAAAGAAAAAAGATAAATAATTTAACAAGAGTTGTGAGGTGTGAAAAAAAGAATACCTTGCAATACAATTACAAATTGTTGCTGATGGATACATAAAATGGCACAGTCACTTTGAAAAGCAGTTTGGCAGTTCCACAAGACGTTAGAAATAAAGTTCCTAAACGATCCAGCAATTCTAATCCTAGATGTTTAGTCAAGAAAAATAAAAATAATGCATTCACATGAAACTTGTTCGCAAATGTTCATGACAGCATTATTCTAAATAACCAAAAAGTAGAAACTTCCTATGTATCAACTAGTGACTAAATAAACAGATATATTTGACAATAAAAGGATGAAAGACGAATGTATGATATAATATGGATGAACCTTGAAAAAAAATTGCTAAGTGAGAAAAGCCAGCCACAAAATACTGTGAATTGTATGATCTCATTTATATGAAATATCCAGACAGAAAGTAGGCTATTGGTTGCCAAAGGCTGAGGAAAGGGAGGAATGGAGTGTGACTGGTAGTAAGGGGATGGTAACACTAAAGGATTAGGGAGTGGTGATGGTCACAGAACACTGTGAGTATATTTTCAAAATCACTAAATTGCACACTGTAAATAAGGTAATTTTATGGTATGTGAATTATATTTCAATTAAGCTTTTATTTAAAAAATCAGGTTAAGGAGAGAATCTCTAACCCAGAATGAACCCTATAACAATTATTTGATCCTTATCTTTTTATTCCACAGCTGAGGAAACTAAAGACAAGATAAATTAATTGCCTAAGGACTCAAAACTTCGATAAAATGACTGAATTCAGTATTGGTCCCATGGCATTATGTAGACAGAGCATGTGTGTGTGGAGTGTGAGAACACTTGAAAATTGTTTAGGTGGGTGTTTAATATCTAAACAATATGTTTTCTTTCTACTTTCAGAGACCTTGGGAAGATTACCCCATTGGATAAACATTCCAAACTATAAACAAGTCAGTTGGAAATGTAATTCAGGTTTATGTTTTTTTTTAAAGCATTTTATTTATTTATTTGACAGAGAAAGAGACAGCAAGAGAGGGAATACAAGTAGGGGGAGTGGGAGAGGGAGAAGTAGGCTTCCTGCTGAGCAGGGAGCCCAAAACAGGTCTGTATCCCAGAACTCTGGGACCATGAGTAGAGCCAAGGGCAGACGTCTAATGACGGAGCCACCCATAGTGCCCCATAATTCAGGTTTATGTTGTCAAGATTTAAAAGTAGTTTAGGATAGAGGTTTAAAACAGACATCAGACTGGGGCACCTAGATGGCTCAGTCTGTTAAACATCCAACACTTAATGTCAGCTCAGGTTATGATCTCGGAGTCATGGGATGGAGCTGTGCATGGAGTCTGCTTAAGAATCTCTCTCTCCCTCTCCTTGTGCCTCTCCCCAACTCATGTGCATGCATGCTCTCCCTCTCTCTAAAAAAAAAAAAAAAAAAAAAAAAAAAAAACTTAAGAAAATAAAATGAGCATCAGAGTGACCTGCCTTCAAATTCTGGTTCAGCCACGTGACCTCAAGTGGGTAGCTTAACCAAGCTAAGCCTCAGTGTCTGTCTGCAAATACAAACTAGCAAAGATTGAAAAAAAAAACAAAAAACAAAAAACCTTAGATCATGGTGTTTTGAGAATTGAATGAGAAAATGTATGTGATGCCCTTATCTTAGTGTCCTGATACGTACAATATAGTCAACAAGTGCTTCTAACAATGAGAATGAGAACAATGATGACGGTGGTAAAGAAACTGGTTTCGATAACAGATTGTAGAGGTCATGTAAGGGGTTTGCTGTCTCCTTCCTGAGGTTCCTGTTCTCATCATGATCACATTTTTGGTGACACATTATTGGAAACATACATGACTTCCTTTCTTCTCATTTGTCCACATGGGAAAATCTGAGACTACTGAGAGAAACAAGGAACCAAAACAGAAAGCAATAAAGATCATGAAGGAGCATCTTTGCATGTCTTTGTTGCCCGCTCCCCCACCTCAAACCCCCAACCCCTGGCTCCTAGTGCTGATTTCTGCTTTGTTCTCATTGACTCTGCAGCCACTAGACATAGGAAGCTAAGTGATTAGGATGTTCAAAGAAACCTAGATGTTCACCTGAATAATCAATATAATATTTCAAAGATCTATTCCAAAAAAAGGTAAAACTCTGTTACACTTACAGAAAGAGATCTTGGGAGAGAAGATTCAAATCTATTGTGCATGGTCCTCATAGATTGATCAGATTTTCTTCAACTATTTATCATTTTTATTGTTTTGAGGATATGCATAAACAGACCATGACATTTTCCAAATTGCATTCATTCATATCTCTCTGCGATAAATATATTTCATGGTCTCATAGTGGCAAGTGATTAAGACACTAAGAGAAGAAAAAGGAACTATCATTTGCTAGGGCCAGGAGGTCATCTCATTCAATCCTCTAGAGACCTATGTGGTATGTTTTCGAATTCTAATCATATAGATGAAAAAATCTATGACTCAGAGGGACATAAGAGCACACGGCTAATAGGTGGCAGAATGAGAAGTCATAAGTTCTCCCTTCGAAATTAATACTTTTATAACACCTTTAGTAAGATATACCGTTCATACCATAAAATTTTCTTGATAAGAGAAAAATAAATTTGTCTAAATTGCAAAACTGATACTCTGTCTGCTAGACAATGCCGCTTTACCATGGGTTAAATATGACAGAAGGAAAAAAGAATCTTTATTATTGTGCCAAGGACTAGCTTAAAAAATACTAGTCCATGTCTTCCATGTGAAGGTTCATATCAAAAGTGGTAGGAAAGTCAGGTATATATGCACCAGATTCTTTAAATTAGAACACCATAGGGTTAAGCCATTTTGGCTGGAGGTAAATTAGTTTCCTATTGGAACTATGCTCCATGTTACCCCATGTGAAAAACTTCATTCCAAATTTAAGATCTATCTCTTATTAGCTGTGTGACTTTGGGCTTAATGTTCCAAAGACTCCATTACCTCATAGGACTGGTACAAGACTTTTGATTAAATGTTTACAAAGTATTTTTTTCTCTGTCAGACCCATACTGGGGTCTCATTAAAGGCGCATTCCTTCCCTCTCTCCTTGTTTTCTTTGCCTTCTTTGAAATATAAGTACTTCCAGGAAGTATAGGACACTAAATTTTAATAAGATATGAATTCTCATATATATTACTTCTTATCAATGAGGGATGCTAAGAGTATAAGGACTTTAGCTCCATAAGGGGAGACAGACTGAGGTGGTTGAGGGGACCGGGAGAGACAGAGAGACACAGAGACAGAGAGAGAATCAAGAATTATGAAGCATAAGTGGAGAGTAAACAAACTAAGGAATACCACAGGAACTTGTTCCTGAAGAATACCCAAAAATTTTTAAAGTAAAAACAAGCAAATAAGTCACATCAAAATGTATGCAACAAAAATTCTTCCTGGAAAATTCTAGGAAAATTAAGGAACAGAAATGATTTGACTTGAATGTCAGCATCCTCACTTTATTACTCTAATCTTCTACAATGAAGTCATTTTCTGATAGGAAGATTTTCCCCTCTCTGGATAAAATACAAAATAACAAGCAAAGTTAAGTTACAAATATCACTAGAGAAATCTTTGAGTAAAAATCTACTGAGCTCTTCAAAGTGATTGGAAAATTATTTCAGGCTACTTAATTTCAGAGAAACAAGTTTATAGTTTTTCCAACTTAAAAATAATTTGGTTGACTTAAATATTTTTAGGTTGAACTATCAACTCTCATCAAATGAGTTTTGCTACCTTTAAATTCAGCTGTTTCTGTTTTTTGTTTTTTGGTTTTTTTTGTCAAAATATTTGCTATTACACAGTTAAATACATAAATAAATAAAACAGGGTACAAAGGGCATGGTTCACCAGTCTTTAGTTGTAGATTAATAAATTCCTTAGAGGAACTGTTTTCAATATAAGCCCTTTTATGATCAAATATTAAAATTTTAAAGAAATTTTCCAGGGTACCATGAATTTTCATTAAAATCTTTCAAATTGATGAAATGTATTAAATTATAAATACAGAAACACTAATGCTCTTTGATTCAAAACAAAACCTGCCAATTAGTTTTAAACCTTGGGAATAATAAAAAGGAAAAAAAAAAAAAGGAGCCTTATACAAAGTTCAGCCACATTCCAATTGCCATGTACTAAAATCTAAATAGAAATGCAGTTTTCTGTAATAAGAATCTTGAGGTGCAACTAGCCTTAGAATATAGCCAAGGTAATAGATACTGATCACTTGTTAATTTGTAACCTAGCTCCATTAATTTATTCACTGAAACTCTACTCTCAAAACAAGTGCTCCTTCCATTTCAAAGTGCAAGAAAGAGAGTATGATCCATGTTGTATCATAAATTGTCTTCACCTTTTTTGTGTCCTACATGGGTATACTTATTGGCTCCCAATAAGTTGTTTTTTTTGTTTGTTTGTATGTTTTTTTTTTAAGATTTATTGATTTATTTGACAGAGATCACAAGGAGGCAGAGACGCAGGCAAAGAGAGAGAGGAAAAGCAGGCTCCCTGCCGAGCAGAGAGCCCGATGTGGGGCTTGATCTTAGGACCCTGGGACCATGACCTGAGGCGAAGGCAGAGGCTTTAACCCAATGAGCCATCCAGGCACCCCTCCCAATAAGTTTTTATAATGCAGCTGCCTTGTCAGTGCACTTGCCTGTTAACCGAAAATCTATAACATTCCTGTCTCCAAAGCAAGAGATCCCTGTCCCAAATCCTGAAATTGTAGGTTGAAACTCATGCAGAAAACTTAACAAATAAACTTTTAAGACAGCATGGTCATTTACAAATGTTAAAGGGCAACTTTTCAACAGCTATGTTTTGTGAGGTAATTAGATAAACTTGAAACCTTCATAAGTACATGTAAAATATTAAAGACTAACTCTCATGAAATTTATACTCTCAATTTCAATATTGGAAAGGAAAAAAATGAATGATTCACAGCAGATAAAACAAGAGAATTCTAAAATATGTTTAATTTCAGATAAAAATTAGTCGGAGTTTTTTACAACTATTCCACATCCTCTCCCAGGACTTATTTTTAATTGTGGTAAAATACATAAAAGTTAGCAGTTTTATCATTTTTAAGTGTACTATCCTGTGATGTGAAGTCCATTCACAATGTTGTGCAACCATCATTGCTATTCATTTCCAGAACATTATCATCCCAAACAGAAACTCTGCATCTATTACACAATCTCTCCTCATTCCTCCCTCCCTCCAGCCACCATAACCTCTAGTATTTTGGCTATCTCTATTAATTGCTTTTTCAGGGTACCTGATATAAGTGGAATCATAAGATACTTGTCCCTTTGTGTTTGTCTTATTTTATTTATAATGTTTACAAAGTTCACTCACTTTGTAGCATGTTTCATAATTTCATAACTTATGAAGTCTGAATAATATTCCATTATATGTACATACCACATTTTGTTTATTCACTTATTTATTAATGCACATTTAGGTGGCTTGATCTTAAGCAAGAGAAGTTTATCAGGATGGTACAATCACCTGTCATCCTATAGTGACCCATAACCCTCCCCTGCCCTCACCTTTTAACAGGAGACCCTGGAGGAAACATAGTCTCTCTCTACACCCTAGCATAGGCCAGACTATTCCTTTCATTGTTAAGTCTCTTCTATGACAACTTTATGAGTAGAAGAGAGGCTTATACAACTTGCCTCTCCCCAATTTCTTCTTCCCTGCCACTAATGGTTGGGCCTGCTTCTTGCTTCTTAGAAAAAATTTCCACCAAAGTGATTCAACAGATTCAACTCAGGTCTTGCATTTTTATTCTAAACTTTGACTCAATAAAGTCAAACATTTATTTAATTTCCTTTCAACCATCTAAAGGGTCTTAGATAACTTCTGACCTTTAATTAAATTGAAAAAATGGAGTTTGCTATGTATTAGTTAATTACATTTGCACTATCTCCAATTGCTGAACACAAGAAAATGGAGTTCTGTATTTTGCTTCACTACAAATTAAGAAAATATAATTCCAACGTAAGTAGTGAGAGTTATCGTCCCCTATTTCAGAATATAAATGAAGGTTAAGAAATGTTCTTTTTAACTTATGCCTTCCACCAAAAAAGACCTCTCTCTAACTCATTTTCCAATGCAGGATTTCTAAAGTACAGCAGCTATAATCCAGAATATCTAAGATTCAAATGTGTCTTTGCTCATCTTGACATTGTGCCCATTAACTTCAAACCTGTCAAAGGAAGTTTATTCAGGGGATGGGAAATATATCATCTTTGATCTAAAGTCTGTCATAAGAACCACCACTTTGAGCATTGGTCAAGTGATTGTCTAAACTTCCCTTAAGACTCTGTCTTCCCTCCTTCCCTCTTATTATTTCAAATTAACTAAATAGAGTTCTATAAAAATATACAGGTTATACTCACAGCACTAAAGATATCTTTCTGAATCCATGATATTCCAAATTACTGTGATTTAGTAACTATACAGTTGTCATACAACTGTCAATCTATTACTTATACTTAATTTTGTATAAATTTTAGAATGTAATTTAATTTATTACATGTTAAGACTATTATATGTAAAGTATATATAATAACATGTACTTTTTATATTTTCTCTAAGGATAAATTTTTGAACTATTTCTCAAACTACTGTTCTGGACTTCAAGCTCTATTACAAAGTTTGTAATATTCTATGATAGTACGGAACTGGCACTAAAACAACAACAACAACAACTACAACAAAAACAGGGATATAAATCAATGGAACAATGGAACAGAATAGAGAACCCAGAAATGGACCCACAACTACATGGTCAACTAATCTTTGACAAAGCAGGAAATCATATCCAGTGACGGGTGGCAGAAACAGTCTCTTCAACAAAAGGTATTTGGAAGACTGGACAGCAACATTCGAAAAGAATGAAACTGGACAACTTTCTTAAACCATGCACAAAAATAAATTCAAAATGAATGAAAGGCCTAAATGTGAGACAGGAAATCATCAAAATCCTAAAGGAGAACACAAGCAGTAACACTCTTTGACCTCATCCATAGCAACTTCTTACTAGATACATGTCTGGAGACAAGGAAAACAAAAGCAAAAATGAACTACTGGAACTCCATCAACATAAAAAGCTTCTGCACAGTAAAGGAAACAATCAACAAATCTAGAAGGAAACCTTTGTAATGGGAGAGGTATTTGGGAATGACATATCTGATAAAGGGTTAGTATCCAAAATCTATAAAGAACTTATCAAATTCAACAACCACAAAACAAATAATCCAGTTAAAAATGGGCATAAGACATGAATAGATATTTTTCCAAAGAAGATGTCCAGATGGCTAACAGACACATGACAAGATGCTCATCGTCAGGGAAATACAAATCAATACCGGGATGAGATACCACCTCACACCTGTCAAAATGGTTAACATTAACAACACAAGAAGAAACAACAGATGGTGGTGAGGATATAAAGAGGAACACTCTTACATTGTTGGAAGGGATGCAAACTACTGTAGCCACTCTGGAAAACAGTATGGATGGTCCTCAAACAGTAAAAAAATCACACTACAGAGTATTAACCCAAAGAATATAAAAATACCGATTTGAAGGGATGCATGAACCCCGATGTTTATAGCAGCATTATCAACAATAGCCACAATATGAAAATAGTCCAAGTGTGTGCATAGACTATTGAATGATAAAGAAAACTATATATATATGTATATATAATGGAATATTACTCAACCATCAAAAAAGAATGAAATCTTGCCATTTGCAACATCATGGCTGGAACTACAGTGTATTATGTTAAGCAAAGTAAGTCAGTCAGAGAAAGACAAATACCATATGATTTTGCTACATTGAATTTAAGAAAAAAGGCAGAAGAATATAAGGGAAGGAGGAAAAAAGGGAGGCAAATCATAAAAGACTCTTAACTATAGAAAAAAACTAAGGGAGGCTGGAACGGTGGTGGGTGGGGGATGGGTTAACTGAGTGATGGGCATTAAAGAAGGCATGTGTGATGAGCAGTAGGTGTTATGTGTAAATGATAAATCACTAAATTCTACACCTGAAGCAAATATCACATGATATGCTTACTAACTAGAATTTAAATAAAAATGAAAACACCATAAATAAATAAATAAATAAATAAATAAATAATAAAGACACGGTGAAAATTATCTTTTTCCTTTGATCTGGTTGTACTTCTGCTCCTTAACATCTGAACTCTTTCTTCCATCTCTAGGAACTGAGATTTGGGGAAGGACAAACCCTTTCCAAAGCCAACAAACAAAAATATCCAGACACTTGCTTTATTGAATGGTAGGAATAGGGCATGGATAATTAACATAGTCCTGATCCATCAGATGGTGCTTTCCTGGATAGGTAAACTTATCTTAAAAAAAAAAAAAAAAGAATGTTTTAGAATTGCTGTGGCAGAAGAAATGCCTATCTTTTCACAATGATGCCCATAATCCAATTGTGATACCAGGAACCTTTCAATGGTGCATTCTATTGAACAGTAGAATCCGTGCCAAACCCAGTGTTCCTTGGTAGTGATTTTGCCCACATAGCTGTTCTTGCCTTTTGCCTATTTTTAAAGGGTCTTCACAGTAAGTGATTTTTATGTTTAAGTAAATCAGAATCAGTGTCCACTGTTTGCCAAAAGAACCCTGAGAGCAAAGACAGTGTTGTCCTCCTCAATCCTACCAGAATCGATCCCTTAAAGCCCAACTATTTTGTAAAGCCTTTTCTAACCACTTACGTTTAAAACTGTACACTTAAAGGCCCTGAATATCTGCAGCATTCAGTTGTGAAACCTTGTTCTATAAATGTAGAGGGAAAGTCTTTACGGCAAATCTAATACAAGTCAAGACATCGAAAGACTGATAGGATTTTGACAACTGAGATAACATGATCAGGAACCAATGGAATAAGACCATGTATTAGAAGAAGTCTTCTCCAAAGAACTGATCTTTTTATACAAAGAGATTTATTGTAAGGAATTAGCTCACACAAGTATGGAGGCAGAGAAGTCCCAAGATCTCAGTCAACAAGATGGAGACCTGGAAGAGTCAATGTGCAGTTCCTGTCTGAGTACCGAGTCCTAAGAATAAGAACTGAGGAGAAAGATGGAGTGTGAAGGCCAGAAAACTCAGCTCAAACAGTCTGGCAGGAGGAATTCCCCCTTATTTCCTGAAAAGTCAGCCTTTTTGTTCTAATGGATAGAACGAAGCCCACCCACATTGGGGAAGACAATCTACTTTACTCAGGCTACTGATTCAAGTGTTAATCTCATCCAAAAATGCCCTCGAAGGCACACCCAAAATAACATTGATGAAGATTCTGGGCACCCTGTGGCATAGTCAGGTTGACACAGAAAATTAATCACCACAGGCCAAGCCTGTCAAAAGTGCAAGATCTGTTCTGCGAACAGTTAGCCTGCAGTGTGTCTGAGAAGACTAGCAGTGGGGGGCTCCTGCCTAGACTGAGAGATAAGTACCAGGAGTCAGGGCTGGGAAAGGGGATTTTTTTTCGTTTAGTGTTTTCTTTCTTCTTAAAATACTAGAGCAAAAAGATGAAAAAAGGCAAGTAAAATAGAATCCTATAGAAGAATACCAGAAGCCAAATTTGTACAGCTTAGTGTCAGAGTGCAAGAGTGGGAGAAAAGAAAAGCGGTAAGGCATAAAAAGGCAAAACCGAAATCGAGTAGCAAATAAGACAATGTGTGTCTATGTATATGTTTTATTCTGTGTGTGTGTGTATTTTTATCATACTTTAGATTCACATGAAATAAAATAGCTTAACCATTCACAAATATAACTCTTAACACAATGAATACGGTTCAAAAATAAAATTAAAAGAAAGGCAAAATTGGGGGCACCTGGGTGGCTCAGTGGTTTAAGCCTCTGCCTTCAGCTCAGGTCATGATCTCAGGGTCCTGGGATCGAGCCCCGCATCAGGCTCTCTGCTTAGCAGGGAGCCTGCTTCCTCCTCTCTCTCTCTGCCTGCCTCTCTGCCTACTTGTGATCTCTGTCAAATAAATAAATAAAAAAAAAAAAAAAAAGAAAGAAAGGCAAAATTGCCTTATTAGGAGGTTAATGTTATCACTGCCTTGAGCCTGAGTATCTTGCTAAATAGGGAATCCTGGTGACTCAAGTTCTGAATGCTTCCTGCTTTGAAAAAAGCGTTCTCTTCTTTTTCCTGTTTGCCCTGATGTTCACTCTAAATCTCTCTTTTCTCCCAACTCTCTTCTCCTTCGAAGACAAAAACTTCAGCCTGAGGAAGAGAGGAGGAAAGGAAGCCAACTGCCAATTACATTATGTCCAAATTTGCATTATTCCTAAGTGTGTTTGCACAGCAGGATTTCCCTATCCTAAATAAATAATTCACACACACAGATGCACACACACACACACACACACACACACACATGCATACACACACACACACCAAACCACATGCACACACACACACAATGTATTTATTTAAAAATAGGAAAAATATTTATTTTTGTCTTTTTTACTCACAGATATTTAAATCTCTAACTGAATTCACGTATCACCACTCACTCTTTCTTTTTTAAAATGAAGGAATACTGACACAAATGGTTTCCTTAAAACCAGTCATTTGAAAGCAGTCATGGTTCAGTCACTTCTGAAGAAAATGTCTTAGCAATTACGTTAGCCGATATGCATTGCAATGATCAGAGACTTCATTGTATTCAAAAGAAGCCATAGTGAACAGAGTATTACACATGATCAACATTCAGGAAATATTCACAGAATTATTTTAAAGTGAGTGTAAGACTTCTACTGAATAAAAGCTGCAATATTTCCAAGCCGCTGTTCTAGATTCATAGCAAGAATTATAAATGCACATACAATCCATATGGAATATAGTAGTTTAACAATTGCAATTATTATCAGAGATTCCCTCTTTGAGAAGTAAAATATGGGGGTTAGGTGTTCTAGATCCTAGAACGAGACTGAATGCCAATCTTAATCTCTTGGCCTCAATGTCCTTATCTATAAAATGTGGATACAATTAGAACCAGCCCTGAGGGAGAGTGCAAGTTTTAGAGGATAGAGATATACTCATATATATATATGAGGGTGTATAATTTTTATTTATCTTTCTTCTTTTTCTTTAAATTATAAATGTATAACCAAACCCTTATTGCTAAACTTCTATACATAGTCTTAATACTTTCTTACAATAGAATTTAATTTCTGTAACTGTCACAGTTATATTTCTGCTAGGAGAATATAATAGCAAACTTCTAATTAAAGTATGTCATCTCTACCAAAGTCTGTCCATCACTTTCCAGTGATGCTGGAAAGGTCCTGCCCTGGACAAGCCAGGAGCCACCAGTCACTTGGGGCTACTAAGCATTCTAAAATATGTGACTAAAGAACTGAATATTTAAGTTTATTTCATTTTACTTTTATTTGTTATTTAGCCACAAGTGGCTAGTGCTTACTCTATTAAGCAGTAAAGCTTGAGAGAATTATTTAAAAAGGAAAAGCGTTAAGAGAAAACACAATGTAGCCTAGCTACATTACTCAGATATTGATTAGCTGTTCTCTAGAAAACTTCACAAAGAATGGACTACGTCAGCCTTAAAACAGAGTTGGCATTTTTATTCATTTTTGTGACATTTTGTATATTAAACATTTTCTAAAATGCTTGGAGGAAAATGATTAGTACTTAGTACAGCTTAACTACTTAAAAAAAAAAAAACCAAAATGTTATATAATAGCCTCAAGATACTGATTTTTTTTCAAGATACATATCCAAAGATTTTTTTTAACCAGTTTTATAAACAATGCAAAAACTGATAGAAATTATGCATTACCAAAGACATCTTTCAATTTACATATGCAATGACTTCCTAACTGCTTTCTCTGTTTTGATATCGAAAAGAAAATATTTCCTGGGGCGCCTGGGTGGCTCAGTGAGTTAAAGCCTCTGCCTTCAGCTCAGGTCATGATCTCAGGGTGCTGGGATTGAGCCCCGCATCGGGCTCTCTGATCAGCGGCGAGCCTGCTTCCTCCTCTCTCCCTCTCTGCCTGCCTCTCTGCCTACTTGTGATCTCTGTCAGATAAATAAATAAAATCTTAAAAAAAAAAAAGAAAAGAAAAGAAAATATATTTCCTTATACCATGGCTATTATAATTAAGAAACTAAGCAAAAGCTAACTAAGAAAACCTAGTGGATATTAGGTAACTGGAAGGTTAATATAATTCCATCACTAAATAGCTCTCGGTGTGCAATAATAATAATATTTTACTTTTAATTTATCACCTAGTGGACAAATAAAGTTACCAATATTTTAGACAATTATTGGTAACGAAGAAGAAATATTCTATATTTCCATATAGAAAAGTAGGTTTCTTTTTTGATATTTTATAATAGAAGTTTTCTCTAATACGGGAATGAAAGACCCAGGATCTATGGACTGAGATATATTTATACAGTCTATAAATGAAGGCTTAATTCCACCCATGGTTAATTTTTTTTTAAAGATTTTATTTATTTATTTGTCAGAGAGAGAGAGAGCACGAGCACAGGCAGACAGAATGGCAGGCAGAAGCGGAGGGAGAAGCAGGTTCCCCGACGAGCAAGGAGCCCGATGTGGGACTCGATCCCAGGACGCTAGGATCATGACCTGAGCCGAAGGCAGCAGCTCAACCAACTGAGCCACCCAGGCGTCCCCCACCCATGGTCAATTTTAACATGATGTAAATCTGGGAATACTGTAGAACTTCTTTCTTTATTACCTACTTTTTATTGTTGATTAGAGTAAACAACTAGTAGAAAAAAATTTGCCATCTTAAAAGCAAATGTTGGTAAGATCTTAAAATTTTTTACCTTGTTTCTGTGAATAAAACATTTATTAGTTTATGTGCATAATTTCTCAGAGTTTTTTCACTGAATTGGTATGAGCCACAATAACATTCTTTTTCCACCTTACACTTTTTTACACCTTTTCACTTTTTCACCTTTTACAGCTTTAGTAGTACTCACTTTCCTACTATTCACACAACCTATCAAACTACAGAATGCCAGCTAAAAGCAATCATAAGGAATGAGAGAGGCTAAACAACAAAAAATTTAATTTAGCAAATTAAAAAATTAAGACTAAAAAAGGCTAGCTATAAAGAAATAAAAATGTCAGTGAAACAGCACACCTCAACAAAAACGGAAGCCAAAAGAGAGTTACATATTCAAAGTGTTGAAAATAAATGATTGCTTTATAATTTTATATGTACTTAAAACATTTGTAAAGAATGAGAATTAATTAAAATATTTTCAAGTCAAAAATAAAAGATAATACTTTTCACCTAAAATGGTTTCTCATTAGTGGAATTTGAAAAGGTCATCTTGGTAGTTAAAAAGTTGGATCCAGAAATAAAAATAGAGTTTCCAGAATATATTATTCCCAAGAACATGAAAAATTTACAGACATTAACCATGGGTTATTCTATAACCTTTAGAGATAATAAAAATCTAACAAGTTCAAACACTTAAAATCATACAGATTGTATTTCCTCATCACAAAATAAGTTTATTGGAAATTACCGTAAAAAAATATAACTTCCTAAAACTTATATGTTTAAACATTTTATGAAGCAAATTTCTGAATAAACTGGAAGACAAAGAGAAAAGGGTTATGCAAACTAGTAAATACTTAGAATTGGATTGTAAGCATAGGAAGGAACATCAAGTACATAAGGACAGCATTTAAAAAAAAATTTTTTTGTGAAGATTTTATTTATTTATTTGACAGAGATCACAAGTAGGCAGAGAGGCGGGAGGGGGAGAAGCAGGCTCCCTGCTGAGCAGAAAGCCCAATGCAGGGCTTGATCCCAGGACCGTGAGATCATGACCTGATCTAAAAGCAGAGGCTTTAACCGGCTGAGCCACCCAAGCGCCCCCATAAGGATAGCACTTAGAGCAAAGTATTAAATGCTTGTTAGAAAATCTGTCTAAAAACTGATTTAAGCACATACTCAATCAGGGAACGAACTTAGTGAATCAAAAAAAATTTGAAAAAAAAAAGAAAAAATAGTAATTGATGCGCAAAACAAAAGGACAAAAGATAATGTAGAGCAGTTCAGCAAGACAAAGCTGACTCTGAAAAGACAAATAAAAGGACAAATCTCTGGCAAGATTTTCAGGCCTCTTTACTAATGACCCCCATATTATTTTGTTGGTATTTAAGACAAGACAGATAATATATTAAAGGAAAATTTAGTTCAGCCTTATTGATGAACCTATATGCAAAAATCCTAAAGATGTTTTAGCAAATTGAATCTATTGGTGGATTTCATAGACAAATAGAATAAATCATAATGAATTTTATTCAATTCCTGGAATGCAAGCAACAATTAACATTATAATGTCAAATAGAATTCTTATGACTAGAGAAGTGATCATTTCCATAAAAGCAAAGTATACAATAAAATTATATCATTGTAAAAACATAATCTTAGCTAATTAAGTCAAATGATTTTTCCTTAGCCCAGTACAGAGTATTAGAATGTAGCTGAACTGATTGTCTACTCAAAAAAATATGACTGTAGCTATACACAGAGCTATCCTGCTATATTCTTTCTTAACCATCCTGGAAGTTAAGGGTGACCATGTAACTAAGTTCTCACCAATACAGTGTGAGCAAAAGATCTTTATTTCACTTCTTAGTTGGGCATTTACACATTGGTTGGGCCTCTTCCATGCTCTGAATCTCCTATATTTGTAAACAGCTTTATTGAGTTATAACTGATACACAAAAAACTGTACATATTTAACGTAGGCAATTTGATGAATTTGGAGATAGATAGATCGATTGATCGACATATCTATCGATCTATCTATCTCCAAACTCATCAAATGAAACCATCATCACATTCAATGTATAGACATACCCATCATCTCTGAAAGTTTCTTTGTGTTCCTTTGTTGGTTTGGTTTGGTTTGGTTTGTGTGTGGTAAGGGAACTTAACATGGGATCTACCCTCTTAACATTTTTCTAAGTGCATAATACATTATTATTGACCATAGGCACTATGCTATGTAGCAAATCTCTAGAATCAATTCATCTTTCATAACTGAAATTTTACACCAATCGAACAATTCCTCATTCCCCATTCCCATTCAAATGGTCAAAGGTATATTAAAATGTGCTCATTACCACTAACAATCAGGAAAATGCAAATCAAAACCACATGTGATATCATCTCACGCCAATTAGAATGACTATTATATATATTTTTTAAATGTTGGTGAAGATAGGGAGAAATTGGAGCCTTTCTACACTGTGGTGAGAATGTAAAATGATTCAGTTGATATGGAAAAGAGTATGAAGGATCTTCAAGAAATTAAAAATAGAACTACTGGAGCATTACAGAGAGGGGGCCAGGGGATGGGGTAACAGTGTGATGGTTATTAAGAAGGGCACATATGGTGACGAGCACTGGATGTTATACACAACTAATGAATCATTGAACACTACATCAAAAACTAGTATGTTGGTTAATTGAACATAATAATAATAATAAAATCACATGATATAAAAAATTTAAAAATAAGGTTAAAAAATAAATAAAAATAGAACTACCATTCAATCCAACAATAACACTTCTGAGTATATGTCCAGAATAACTGAAATTAAGATATTAAACATACTTTGAAATAAGGATCCTTATTTATTGCAGCTCTATTCACAATGGCCATCAAAACATGAATGGATAAAGTATGGTATACACATATAATAGAATATTTTTTTAAAATAAAAAATTCTGCCATTAGCAACAATATGAATGAACCCTGAGAACATTGCACTAAATGAAATAACTGTCACAGAAGGAATACTGCTTGATTCCACTTAGGGGAGGTACCTAAGTAATCAACCTACAAAAGCAGAGAATAGAATGTTATTTTCCTTCTCACTGACTGAAACCCAGACTTTGCCTGCATCTAGGTAGAGCTATGCCAGTTCTTACAAAGCCTAAAGCAGGAATGTCTTAAGCTGGGATTTATGGAACCAAGAATTCTATGTGTAGATGCAGACTATGTGAGCCTGAATGTGGTAAATTAAACCTTCATTTTCCCGGACTGAAATGTAGCATTTCCTTCCATCATGAAGGTAAACTACAAACTACCTATGTACTAGCAGTGACTTCATCCTCAGAAATTAGATATTTTATATCCCACCACAATTGCTACAATTATCATAAAGCAGAGTTTGTGATTATCAATTCTTCAAAATTATGATAGCTACTGCTATATCGGTTTAATTCACAAACAAAAAATCACAGTAGAAATAGCAAAGGGATTGGAAAATAGAGCAATGAAGTAGAATAGAAAGCCCAGAAACAATAATCATGACACAGAACTATAAGTGGTAGCATTAAGAGGGAAATAAATGGACCCATTAAGAAATCATGCTGCGAATATGATTACCCATACGGAGAACAAAATCAACTTCATCCCTATCACACATCAAGTATAAAAATAAATTCTAAAAATTTTGAAGATTTGGGAATTAAAGACGGGGAATATTTTTATGAATGTTGATATATGAAAAGATTTCTTAAACAAGATTCATAAGGACAAGCAAGAATATTCTTAATGAATCTTGTTATATTAAAATGAAAATTGTATTCAAGTAACACTGCATAGTGAAAAGTGGGCCAGATATTTAAACTAAAACTTTTGTAACACATAAAACTTAAGACTTATTAGTATTTACAATAAATGGGTCAATCTTATAAATCAATGAAAGAAAAACGCAAGTAAAAAAGAATTGATAGAAGAAAACTTAATGTCCAGTAAATATTCAATTTCACTGTTGGTCAAGAAAAATGTCCATTAAAGTAAAAACAATGTTGTAGTCATCAAAATGGAGAAGTTAATAAGTATGTTAATAAAATGTGTCTATGAGAGTCAAAATCTCTTGAATAAAAAGACTAAATAAAGATAGTATCAAGATAGGTGATGATGAAGTTAAAACCTGAGATTTTTGTATTGCCTGAAAAAGATATTAAGAAATTATTTGATTTTAGACTTGGTTTAGTATTCATGGTAGAAGTACTAATACATCCACCAAAAGAAGAGAAAGAGAATATAGAAATTCAAAGATAGTAATGGAGAGGAAAATGGAATAAAAAAACTTTCAAACCACCCTCCTCAAAAAGAAGAGGAAAAAAACATAAAAAAAAAATAAGTGGACAAATTAGGATGGTCAAAACATAACTATAGTCATTGGTGCCATTATTGAAAGAGCAGATTCTGAACTCAGATTGTCTCGGGCCACAGCTCATCTTTACCACTTCTCACTGCATGAACACAGACAAGTCACCCAGCAGCTCTGTGCTTCACATCTCACATTTCTAAATTGAAGTATTAACTCGGCAGACCTCTATGAGGATTAGACATTACAGTTATATTAAATATGATATGACAGAATATTGATGAGCACATAGTGAGCAACACATGTATTTATTGAGCAAAGGAAAATAAGATATAAAAAATTAAAGAAAAAAAAAGACCATGGGATGTGACATGTGAGAGTGATCTAATCTGATCTTTGTCATATGGAAGTCTAGTCTCAGGTAGATCAACCAATGAACATCTAGAGAGATAGGAAGAAGTTGAAAGGGATCCAGAAAATAAAAATACAAATAAAAGGGATAAAGAGGACCCAGAAAGTAGAAAATAGAAAAAAAAAAAAAAAGATAAAGTGTAAAAAAATAGATCCTCAAGAGAAATAAGGACTTACCTAAACTGGAAAGAGAAAATTGATATGCCAAGCAATGACCACTGGTGTATTATATAAATTCTGGTGAGAAAATAGTGAACCAGATTTCTTTAAGACCAGAGATAACTAAAAGAAGAAAATTAACTCAAATTAAAGCAAAAATGATTAAGATTAGAAAAAAATATCACCATCCTCATTATTATTATTCATTGAGCACCTATTATGTTAGACTCCTTTGAAGGAGGTTTTAAACACAAAACAGAAAGCATGAGACATAGTCACTTACATCAATATGTCTCAACAAGCAAGACCATGTTGCTTGTCTGATAATAGTGATATAAAAGATAATGCTGCATATCATGGGGGGGATAAAGAAATAAGAATGACAAAAGTCTCGTTCAATTCTAATGTATTTGTCTTTTTTTTTCTCCTTCATACACACACCTACAACTTGAAAGCCAAGATTCTAAAATGTTACCTATACCAATAGGAAAGTTACTAAAAATGCTGATTTTTTACCCTCCCCACCCCAGAGATTCTGATCCAAACTTGGATTGGAGGAAATGCTGAGCAATGAATTTTCCATAAGCAACAATGAAGTAACAGATCCTAGCTTGGAGACTGGAAGGAAATTGATTAGAGTTTCTATCATAGACATCTCTCTCTGAAATGTTTATTAAGGATCCATCTGCTTATGATTCTGTCTTTAGTTTGGCACAAACATTTTAAGTTTGTTATGTCAAATATATATAGATACATGCAATAATTTTATGAAAAAATTAACTTCTTTCCCAAAGTATGTGTGAGAAATTGGAAAATAGTACTTTTAAAAAATGTTCTCTGATGTCTGAGCTTCAAAATTATGTTTTTCCTACTAGAAAGAAATTGGTATAATTTGTGCTTGAATCTTCAATAACTTGGAGGGCCTATATGCTCAATTCTGAATTATTTAATTAAGGTCACTCTATCCCCAAATAGGATGAATCACATGGATTTCACAAAAACACAGAACTCTTCTGCCTTTGGCTGGGTGATTATCACTCTCTACTTCTGGCTCACTGACCCACACAATGGCAGTCTTTGAATAATCCCTGCCCTTTGCCACCCCAGCATCCCTTCATGCTGCTTCCACTACCTCAAACAGCTCTGTCATTCCTTGCTCTCATTGATGTGTTATTTATTTTTCAAGACTCACCCTGAATGATCTCTTCAAATGTTTGCCTCTTTGATAAAACTCTCCACATTCTACTATTATTTTTTAAGGTTTTATTTATTTATTTGAGAATGCAGGTACAAGCAGGGGGAGGGACAGAGAGGAGGGAGAAGCACCCCCCCACACCATCACCACTGAGCTCGGAGCCCAACACCAGCAGGGAACCCAACGGGAATAGCATGGAGGAGCCTGCCTCCAGCAAGGAACACCACATGGCATTTGATCCAGGCTACACTGGGAGCTATATTCCAGACCTGAGATCATGGCATGAGCTAAAGCCATCTGGCTTGACTGAGTCACCCAGGTACCCTACATTCTATTATAATACATTTTTAGTACTATTATCTTTCACTAATTTAAATTTCCCCAAAGGTGGGATTCTATAATATTCATGTTTGTAACCTCAATATTTAGTTTAGTAGGTTCTCAGCCCCTGCTAAATGAATGAGTTAGAGTTAGAAGGGAACAGTGATGCTTATTTAAATACCACAGTGGATCCTCCATCCATCCTTTTACCAATTTACTCATCAAATATTTGCTAAGCCCCTATATGTACCAGGCACTTCTCTAACCACTGGTGTTCTAACAATAAACAAAACAAAGAAAATTATCTAAATCCCTGGAATTCACTTTCAAGCGGAAAGAGAGAAGCAATAAGCAAATTAATAAGAATGCATTAGTTGGTAATAAGTTCCATGAAAAAATAAAACAAGGAAGGGGGACAGAAAGCTTAAAGCTTAAAGATAATATAATCAGAGAGAGCCTCACAAGAAGTATATTTGAGTAGAAAACTGAAATAAACTAACAAGGAGTCTAGCTAGAGAAAAACACTGAGGTGTTTGGAACAACAAGTGCAAAGGCCCTACAGCAAGATTGTAATTAGTGTGATTGAGGATCAGCTAGGAGGCTGGGGAACTGAAACAGAGTAAGAGAGAAGAAAAGTTGAAGATGACCCCAGAGGTAATATATAGAAATCTGTGACAACTTTTAAGTTTTGTTCTGAGTGAGATGAAAAATCTTGAAAGCTTTTAGGGCAAGAGAAAAATATAAGCTGACTTTTTACCAGGGTTAACCTGTCTTGAGTACTGAGAAAAGATCCAAGGGAGAAAAGTCATGGATCAGGGCCGGCAAGAAGAAACTATTATAAATATCCAGGAAGAAAAAATGACAGCTGAGGTAAGAATAATAACTATGGTAGAACTAGGTTCTGGATGTAGCTTGGTTTGCTTCTGAACTGGATGTGGGGAATAGGAGAAAGAGTGAGAGATGAAATCAAAGATTTTACCCTGACAACAGGAAAAACAATGTTGTCATTCACTGAGCTGGAGAAGGCACAGGGACAGTCAGTTTGAGAGAGGAGTTCAGTTTGGCATATATTGAGATTGGATGTTTAATAAATAGAGTCACCAGGAGAGAGAGGAAGCAAGATGGTGGAGGAGTAGGAAACTGAAATAGTATCACGTCCTAGGAGTTCAGCTAGATAGTTATCAAATCATTCCAGACACCTACAAACTCAATAGGAGATAGAAGAGAGGAAGAGCAGCAATTCTAGAAATAGAAAATTCACCACTTCCGGGAGGTAGGACATGTAGAGAAGTGAATCTGAAGAATGAGAAAATAAATGGTGGGGGAAGAGCCAGCTCCCAGCAAGCAGTGGAGCAGCGAAGAACAAAATCAGAAATTTTAGAAGGCTGCTCTACTGAGGGACATCACTCCAGAGCAGAGGTGGAGCCTCACGGGGACAGTGTGGTCTCAAGACCCAGGGGGTCACAGAAAGAATGGGGGTGTATGAGCGTGGCAGAGCTGCCAGGTATCAGAATGGGGAAGCCAGCTACAGGGACAGAGCCGAGGTGGGGGCTCTCAGCTAAGGGTTACCTTAAACCATGATCTGATGTACAGTTGGGCCACTGCTCTTCAAGCAGGGACCCCACAAGTGACAGATCCAGAGAGACCCCCTCTTTCTTCTTCTGGGAGGAGTGGTGTGGGAACGTGTGGCAGTAATCTGCTGGGATTGGAAACTCCAAAAGAGGCTGTGTGCCAGAGATAGAAATACTTGGTCACAGACCAGGTGAGCACAAGAGCATAGCCAGAGACCAGGGAGATGGGAGGGATTGACTTCTTTTCTCTGAGGGTGCACTGAGGAGTGGGGCCCCGAGATCTTGGCTCCTCTGGGCTTGAGATTGAGAGGCCACCATCTTCATTCTTGTCCTCCAAAGCTCTATGGAAAGTGTTCAGGGAACAAAACTACTGAACCTCAGCAGATTACTTAGCCTGGCTCCTGGCAAGGGTGATGCAATTCCACCTCGGGCATAGACATTTGAGAATCATTGCAACAGGCCCCTCCCCCAGAAAAGCAGCAAGACCAAGTCCACTAATCAATGAGAACTGCAGAACTCCAGAGCTAAGGGAAAACAACACATAGATTTCATGGATTTTCCCATTACCCTGTAGTCTTACAAAGGTAATTTTTTTTTACTTTTATTTTTTCTAATTCTATTTTTTAACTTTTTCCTCTTTCCTCTATTAATGTTTTTAAACTCTTTTATCTTATCAATACTTTTTTAAAAAAATATTTTTAAATTTTCATTGGTATAGTCATATTTTATCCCTTCATTTTATTTAACCTTATTTTTTGTATACATATAGGTTTTCTTTATTTAAAATTTTGGGATACAATTTTTTCTAATAGATCAAAATTACCATAAATCTAGCTTCAGCTTGATCACATTCTCTCCTCTTTTTTTTCTTCCTTTTCCAACCAACTTATCAATTCCTTTTCTAGAATCTTTTTTAATTTTCATCTTTACAGTCATATTCCATCCTTCATCATGTTTACCTTTATTTTTGATTTCTGTCTTTAAAACTTTTGGAGGTAGTTTCTTCTAAGAGAGCAGAATACACCCAAAATCAAGTTGGTGGCTCTGTTCTATTCATTACTCATACACACACACACACACACACACACACACACATATTTATATATATATATTTAAGTTTTTAATTTTTTCTCCCTTTCTTCTCCCCCAGGTTTCAGGTCTGTTCTGATTTGGTTAATGTATATTATTTTAGTATTTAATTCCCTCATTCATATATTCTTATCTGGATAAAATGACAAGGTGGAAAAACTCACCACAAAAAAAAAAAAAAAAAAAAGAACAAGAGGCAATACTGACAGCTGGGGAACTAATACTGACATTGTTAATATATCAGACCTAGAGTTCAGGATGATGATTATCAAGGTATTAGCTTGGCTAAAAAGGCATTGAAGATATTAGAGAGTCCCTGTCTGGGGAAATAAAATCCCTTTCTGGAGAAATTCAAGAACTAAAATCTAACCAAGTTGAAATCAAAAAAAGCTATTAATGAGGTGCAATCAAAAATGGAGGCTCTTACTGCTAGGATAAATGAGGCAGAAGAATTAGTGATACAGAATACCAAATGACAGAGAATGAAGAAGCAGAGCAACAGAGAGACAAACAACTACTGGGCCACAAGAGGAGAATTTGAGAGATAAGTGATACCATAAAATGAAAGAATATTAGAATAATTGCAATCCCAGAAGAGGAAGAAAGAGAGAGGGGCAGAAAGTATATTGGAGCAAATTATAATAGATAATTTCACTAATATGGCAAAGTGAACAAGTATCAAAATCCAAGAAGCACAGAGAACCACCCTCAAAATCAATAAAAATAGGTCAACACCCCATCATCTAATAGTAAAACTTACAAGTCTTATGACAAAGAGAAAATCCTGAAAGCAGCTCAGGACAAAAGGTCTGTAAAATACAATGGTAGAAATAGTATACTGGCAGCAAACTGACACAGAGAGACCTGGCAGGACAAAAAAGATTGGCATTATATATTCAGAGCACTAAATGAGAAAAGTATGCAGCCAAGAATACTATATCCAGCTAGGCTGTCACTGAAAACAAAAGGAGAGATAAAAAGCTTCTAAGACAAACAAAAACTAAAAGAATTTGCAAACACCAAACCACCTTATGGGAAATATTGAAAGGGGCCCTCTAAGCAAAGAGAGAACCTAAAAGTAATAGACCAGAAAGGAACAGACACAATATACAGTAACAGTCACCTTACAGGCAATACAATGTCACTAAATTCATCTCTTTCAATAGTTACCCTGAATGTAAATGGGCTAAATGCTCCAATCAAAAGACACAGGGTACCAGAATGGATAAAAAAAACAAAACCCATCAATATGTTGTCTACAAGAAACACATTTTAGACCCAAAGACACCTCCAGATTTAAAGTGGGGAGTGGAAAACAATTTCCCATGCTAATGGACATCAAGAAAAAGTTGGGGTGGACATCCTTATATCAGATAAATTAGATCTTAAGCCAAAGACTATAATAAGAGATGAGGAAGGACACTACATCATACTTAAAGGGTCTGTCCTATAAGATCTAACAATTTTAAATAACTATGCCCCTAACATGGGAGCTGCCAATTATATAAGCCCATGAATAACAAAATCAAAGAAACACATAGATAATAATATAATAACAGTAGGGGACTTCAACACCCCCCTCACTGAAATGGACAGATCATCTGAGCAAAAGATCAACGAGGAAATAAAGGTTTTAAATGACACACTGGACCAGATGGACATCACAGATATATTCAAAACATTCCATCCCATAGTAACAGAATACACATTCTTTTCTAGTGCACATGGAGCACTCTCCAGAATAGATCACACCCTGGGTCACAAATCAGGTCTCAACCAGTATCAAAAGATTGGGATCATCCCCTGCATATTTTCAGATCACACTGCTCTGAAGCTAGGATTCAATCACAAGAGGGAAGTTGGAAAGAACTCAAATACATGGAGGTTAAAGAGCATCCTATTCAAGAATTAATGGATCAACCAGGAAATTAAGGAAGAATTTTTTAAAAATCATGGAAACAAATGAAAATGAAAACACAACTCTTTGGGATGTAGCAAAGGTGGTTCTAAGGGGAAAGTATATACCAATATAGGCCTTTCTCAAGAAAAAAGAAAAATCTCAAATATACAACCAAAACCTTCACCTAAAGGAGAAAGAACAACAAAGAAAGCCTGAACCCAGCAGAAGAAGAGAAATCATAAAGATCAGAGCAGAAATAATTGAAATAGAAACCAAAAGAACAGAGGAACAAATCAACAAAACTAGGAGCTGGTTCCTTGAAAGAATTAATAAGATTGATAAACCCCTGGCCAGACTTATCAAAAAGAAAAGAAAAAGGACCCAAAATAATAAAACCATGAATGAAAGAGGAGAAATCACAACCAACACCAAAGAAATACAAACAATTACAAGAACGTATTATGAGCAAGTATATGCCAGCAAATTTGACAATCAGGAAGAAATGGATGCATTCCTTAAGACGTATAAACTACCAAAACTGAATCAGGAAGAAACAGGAAACCTGAGCAGACCCATAACCAGTAAGGAGATTGAAGAAGTCATCAAAAATCTCCAAACAAACAAGAGCCCAGGGTCAGATGGCTTCCCAGGGGAATTCTACCAAACATTTAAAGAAGAATTAATACCTGTTCTCCTGAAACTGTTCCAAAAAATAGAAATGCAAGGAAAACTTCTAGACTCATTTTATGAGGCAAGAATTACCTTTATCCCAAAACCAGACAAAGAACCCATCAAAAAAGAGAATTAAAGACCTATATCCTTGATGAAGAGGGATGCAAAAATTCTCACCAAAATACTAAGCAATAGGATCCAACAGTACATTAAAAGGATTATTCACCAAGACCAAGTGGGATTTATTTATGGGCTGCAAGTTTGGTTCAACATCTGCAAATCAATTGATGCGATACAATACATTAATAAAAGAAAGAACAAGAACCATATGATATTCTCAATAGATGCTGAAAAAGCATTTGACAAAATACAGCATCCTTTCTTGATCAAAACTCTTCAAAGTGTGGGGAAAGAGGGTACATATCTCAAGAGCATCAAAGCCATCTATAAAAAACCCACAGCAAATATCATTCTCAATGGGGAAAAACTGAGAGATTTCCCCTAAGGTCCAGAACATGACAGGGCTGTCCAGTATCACCACAGTTATTCAGCATAGTCCTGGACGTTCTAGCCTCGGCAATCAGACACCAAAAATAAATAAAAGGCATCTGAATTGGCAAAGAAGAAGTCAAACTCTCACCCTTTGCAGATGACATGATAGTTTTTGTGGAAAACCCCAAAGACTCCACTCCAAAACTGCTAGAACTCATATAGGACTTCAGTAAAGCATCAGGGCGTAAAATCAATGCTGAGAAATCAGTTGCATTTCTATACACCAATAACAACACAGAAGAAAGAGAAAGTAAGGAGTCTATCCCATTTACAACTGCGCCCAAAATTATAAAATTCCTAGGAATAAACCTAACCAAAGAAGCAAAGAACCTGTACTCAGAATACTATAAAATACTCATGAAAGAAATTGAGGAAGACACAAAGAAATGGAAAAACATTCCATGCTCATGGATTGGAAG
Source organism: Lontra canadensis (assembly GCF_010015895.1). Lineage (NCBI taxonomy): Eukaryota > Metazoa > Chordata > Mammalia > Carnivora > Mustelidae > Lontra > Lontra canadensis. The sequence goes on along the minus strand of NW_022630995.1, from coordinate 123,437,826 downwards.
AACAAATATTGTGAAAACGTCTATGCTACCTAAAGCAATCTACACATTTAATGCTATCCCTATCAAATACCATTTACTTTTATTCAGAGAAATGGAACAAATAATCCTAAAATTTATATGGAACCAGAAAAGACACCAAATATCCAGAGGAATGTTGAAAAAGAAAGCCAGAGTTGGTGGCATCACAATTCCAGACTTCAAGCTCTATTACAAAGCTGTCATCATCAAGACAGTATGGTACTGGCACAAAAACAGACACATAGATCAATGGAACAGAATAGAGAGCCCAAAAATAGACTCTCAACTCTATGGTCAACTAATCTTCAACAAAGCAGGAAAGAATGTCCAATGGAAAAGAGACAATCTCTTCAACAAATGGTGTTGGGAAAATTGGACAGCCACATGCATAAAAATGAAACTGGGCCATTTTGTTACATCACAAAAACAGACTCAAAGTGAGTGAAAGACCTCAATATGAGACAGGAATCCATCAAAATCCTTGAGAAGAACAAGGCAGCAATCTCTTCGACCTCAGCCGCAGCAACTTATTCCTATCAACATCACCAAAGGCAAGGGAAGCAAGGGCAAAAATGAACTATTGGGACTTCATCAAGTTCAAAAACTTTGCACAGCAAGTGAAACAGTCAACAAACCAAAAGACAACTGACAGAATGGGAGAAGATATTTGGAAATGATATATTAGATAAAGAGCTAGTATCCAAAATCTATAAAGAACTTATCAAACTCAACACCCAAAGAACAAAGAATCCAATCAAGAAATGGGCAGAGGACATGAACAGACATTTCTGCAAAGAAGACATCCAGATGGCCAACAGACACATGGAAATGTGTGCAACATCACTCGGCATCAGGGAAATATAAATCAAAACCACAGTGAGATACCACCTCACACCAGTCAGAATGGCTGAAGTTAAGAAGTCAGGAAACAACAGATGTTGGTTAGGACATGGAGAAAGGGGAACCCTCCTACACTGTTGTGGGAGTGTAACCTGGTGCAACCACTCTGGGAAACAGCATGGAGGTTCCTCAGAAAGTTGAAAATAGAGCTAACCTGCGACCCAGCAATTGCACCACTGGGTATTTACCCTAAAGATACAAATGTAGTGATCTGAAGGGGCACATGCACCTGAATGTTTATAGCAGCAATGTCCACAATAGCCAAACCATGGAAAGAACCTAAATGTCCATCAACAGATGGATGGGTGGATAAAGAAGATCTGAGATTATATATACATATATGGACACACACACACACACACACAGGAATAGTATGCAGCCATCAAAAGAAATGAAATCTTGCCATTGCAATGACAGGGATGGAACTAGAGGGTATTATGCTGAGCAAAATAAGTCAATCAGAGAAAGACAATTATCATATGATCTCTCTGATATGAGGAATTTGAGAGCCAGGGCAGGGGTTTGTGGGTGGTAGGGAAGGAAAAAACAAGATGGGATCAAGAGGGAGACAAAGCATAAGAAACTCTTAATCTCACAAAACAAACTGAGCGTTGCTGGTGTGTAGGGTATATGGGTAGGGTGGTTGGGTTATGGACATTGAGAGGGTGTGGGCTATGGTGAGTGCTGTGAAATGTGTAAGCCTGATGATTCATAGACCTGTACCCCTGGGGCGAATAATACATTATATGTTAATAAGAATAATGTAAAATTAAAAAAAAATAGCGTCAGCAGTCTTGGCGGACAATATACACTTGGGAGTCATGGCATATCAATATTACTTAAAAACATGGGACTTAGGAGATGATTTTAAATAGAATGAGAAGTCTAAGAACTGACCTCTGTGATCAAAACAGCATTAATAGATTTGGTATATGAAAGAAAGGCAGAAAATATGACCTGGGAAGTAGAAAGTGGCCTGGAAGGGTGATATCATGGACCAAGAAGAGAGGGATCAACAATATCCAAAGATGCTGTTAGATTAAGTTCATTGGAGTCTAAAAAGTACAATCAGATGTAAGCAGCAGGTAGTCATTGAAGACCTAGACAAGAGCAGTTATTCACAGGGTGAAAAATATGAATAAAGAAGATTTCAAAGAAAATGAGAGGAGGAATTGGAGAGAGCAAGTACACATTGCTTCTGTGAAGAGTTGTTCTATAAATGAAAGGAATAAAATATGGTGAGAGTTAGAATAAGTAATGAGCCAACAGTTTGGTTTTGTTTGATTTGTTTGTTTTAATAAGAGAGATAGTTTATACATATCCATATATATGACGAAGATGAAATATATAGAGAAAAAGGATGATGCATCAGGGAGAAGGAAGAACCACGGCTGCACAGTAGGCAAATAGAATGTGATTGGATTCACAGATGGAGGTGCTGCCCTATTCTGGAAGGGCAGACAGTAGATTCATTGCAAAAGGCGGGGAGGAAGAGCAAATACACCCAGATGCAGTAACGGGTAGATGTAATAGAATAAGCTTGTGTAGGATCTCTGATTGCTCCTTGTTCCTCTGTAAAATAGAAATTAAGCTCATCAACTGAGAGTGAGGATGATGAAAGAGGGCATGAAAATTCCAAAAGACATGAGAAACTATAAAATAGCTAATTAGGAAAGTCGAGGAGTGAATGTAGGAAAATATAGCAAGGCAGTGGGACGCCTAAGGGGTACAACAGAGATTAGTGATCATAAATTTAAAGTAAGCCTTGCTAGCATTGATGTGTGTTTTCCTTCAGCTGTGGTCACCTGTATGGATGGAACTGCAGGGTAGATGGAGAGTTGAATTTATTATAAATTATTTTCTTGTCATATAAGAACAGAGATATGTAATGGGAAACAATAATTGTTAAATTTTGAAGGGAAAATGAGAAATAAAGATCAATGAGAGGAACAATGTATAAAACACACTCCCAAACAGACTCTTGAGATCATATAAAGGAAGCAGAAAATTGACATTTAGTGCTTCCTTAAAACTGAAAAGGATATCTGCAAATAAGATATTATAAAGGATTATAATGCATTGTGTTGCTATAACCAGCAACCTGCTATAATTAACATCTACTTGAAATTCACAGTAGAATCCACATTTCAAACATTGTCATTTTTCAGAAAAAAAAATGCCATAAAAATGGTGTAAAAATAAACACATGACATCCAGAAAGAAATTGTTCTATCAAATAGTGATACTTCATCACTATCATTAAAATGTGTTAATACCACCTGTTCATTCAGACTGTCATGAAAATTTACATAACATGATAAAATAATGCTTGAGTCTACATGTGGATTCTAAGCCTGGCTGTAACAATGGAAACAAAAACCAAAAAATTTTAAAAATTTCCAACTCAGTTTTGAATATTTGTATGGCATTTAACATTAATTAGTTTGTAATGCAATACTTGTTTCCATGACAGCTGTTAATATTCCTTGGTAGGATCCTGCAGCCAATCATATTCACCTACATAGTTGTACATATTCCCACAACCCCCCTTCTCCATCATGCCCATCTCACAACCTGACCTGCCAAAACAAACATACATGCACCACCTAATCATATGCTTCTTAAACAAATGGTAGAAATGTATCTTTTACATTTCTGGAACCTCTGAAGGTAAAGCCTCATTCCTTTTCTAAAGAGGGCGGTAGCCTAAATCTGACCTATACCTAACCTAACTAACCTAGACCAACTAATCAGCTTATACCTACATCACAAGGATCAGTGCATGAAATCCAATTCAGAGTTGATAGTTTTATTTTCCAGTTTTCAGAATTAAATAGGTGGTTCGGATGGACTAAATTGTGTCCTCTCAAAATTCATATATTCAAGTCCTAACTCCAACTACCTGAGAATGAGACTGTGTTTGGAGACACGGTCTTCAAAGAAGTTAGTAAGTTAAAATGAAGCTATTACAGTGGGCCCTAATCCAATATACTTAAAAGATGTATGTCCTTAAAAGAAAATTGGGACACAGATATGTACTCAGGGAAGACTATATTATGACATAGGGAGAAGATAGTCATCTGGAAGTTGGGAGAAGCCTCAAAAGAAACCAACACTGATGACACCTTGTTCTTGGACTTCTGAGCCTCCACAATTGTGAAACACTGCATTCCTGTTGTTGAAATCACGAATTTTGCGGTATTTTGTCATGGTAACCCTAGCAAACTAATATAAATGTCAATGCAAATTTTGGTTATGTTTTTCATGAATTTATATTACTGTGCAACTGTTACCATAGTCCAGTTTTAGAACTGTTATAGAAAACCAGAAAGTTTTCTTATGCTCATTTGTAGACAATACTCTTTCCCATTTCCATCCTTAGGCATATTGTAATCTGATTTCCATTTCAGTATATTTAACTTTTCTGGAAATTTTGTAGAAATTGAACCACAAAAGTAATCTTTTATATTGTTTTCCTCTACACATTTTATTGTTGTAGCTTAATTTTAGGTCTATGATTCATGTAGAATCCATTCATATTAAATTCACATGTATGGTATAAGTGATGTAAGGAAGTTCAGTGTGTGAGTATGTGTGATTGTGTATGTGTGTGTGTGTGTGTGTGTGTGTGTGAGTATCTCACTGTCCTAGCACATTTGTTAAAAGTCTATCATTCTCTCAACTGAATTCCACTGGCGTTTTTTTATGAAATCAATTGACCACAAATATATGGGTTTATTTTTGGATTCTCTGTTCTGTTTCTCTTTAAGCTTATAAATAATAAACAATACCATAACACTTTGATTAGTGTAACTTATAGTAAGTTTTGAATTTGGGTGGTATAAGTCTACCAATTTTTGTTCTTTTTCAAAATTCTTTTGTCATTCTAGTTCCTTTGCATTTGTGTAAATATTAGGAGTATTTTGCCAATTTCTCCAAAAACAAAAACTAAAACAACAAAATTGTGTTGGAATTCTGATAGTGATTGCATGGACTCCACCAATCATTTTGGAGAAAACGGTCATTTGCAAAGTATTACATCTTCCTATCCATGAACTTGGTATGCCTTTCCATATGTTTAGATCTTTCATTTTTCCTCAGCATGTTTGATAGTTTACATGGTACAAACCCTGTACAGCTTTTACTGAATTTATTCATAGATTTTTAGTTTTTGTGTTGTGCTTTGAAATACTTCAGTTTTTTTTTTTTAATTGCTTGTTGCTACCATATAGAAACCAAATTAATTGTAGTATGTTAATCTTGCACCTTAAAACTGTTGAGCTCATTTATTAGTTCTACCACATTTTTGTAGATTCTTTGAGATTTTCTACATTTAGGATCAGGTCATCTGTGAATAAAGATAGTTGTACTTCTTCCTTTCCAATATGTGTACTATTTTTTTCTTGCCTTATTGTCTTATTCCTCTAACTTGAATATACAGTGCAATGTTGAATAGAAGTGGTGAAAGTTACTACTCAGTCCTTGTTACTGATCTTAGGGGAAAAGCATTCAGTCTCTGACCATTAAGTATGATGTTAATTTTAAGTTTTGATAAATTGCATTTAGCAGGTTGAAGAAGTTCCCTTCTACTCTTAGTTTTTAAAGAATGTTTATCATTAATGATAAAACTAACATATGCTTTTCTACATCTATTTGATATGATCATATTATTAGTGTTGACATTATTGAATATCATTAATAATGATCATTTTTATTAATATAGAATATTACATTGACTTTTCAGATGTTAATCCAATCTTATATTTCTGGGATAAACCTCATTGGTCATTATTTATAACATATATATGTTATGGTCATGGTATATGATCCTACTAATTTGTTAATGTTTTGCCTCTGTATTCTTGTGGCATATTGAGCCCTACTTTTCTTTCCTTGTGATATCTTTGGTTTTGGTGTTAAGGTGATACTGACCTCATAGTATGAATTAGAAAATATTTCTTCCCTTATTTTTTTAAATTTTTTTTTAAAGATTTTATTTTTTTGACAGACAGAGATTACAAGTAGGCAGAGCAGCAGGCAGAGAGAGAGGGGGAAGCTGTGGGGCTTGATCCCAGGACCCTGGGATCATGACCTGAGCCGAAGGCAGTGACTTCACCCACTGAGCCACCCAGGTGCCCCTTCCCTTATTTTTTTAAAGAATTTGTATAAAATGGATATTATTTTTCCTTTAAATATTATTTTTTTCATTTTCTATTTGATAGAATTCAATAAAAATATTTGGGCCTTGGTTTTTTTGTGAGGAAAATGTTTGACCATTAATTCAATGTCTCTCTTAGTCATTGGTCTAGAGTTTTGAATTCTTCTTTGGTCAGGTTTAGTGTTTGTGCCTTTCTAAGAATGTCTGTTTCATCTTGTTCTTTGATTTGAAACATGAGTTTCAAATACAGTATTTCAACATAAAAATACTCATAATGCTTCCTTAAAATCCTTTTGATTGCTTTAAGGTCAAAAGTAATGCACTCTACTTCATTCTTGGTTTTGGTAACTTAAACCTTCTTTATCTTGGTGAACATAGAGGTTTATCAATCTTGTTGAACTTTAAAAAAATACTTTTTAAGTTCTACTGATTTTCTCTATATTTCTGTTTTATATTTTATCAATTTCTGCTCTGATCTTCATTATTCTTTTTTTTCTTTTTGGGGTTTTGCTTATTTTCTCAAGTTTTTAAGTTGGAAGATTAAGTTATTGATTTGAAATAGTTTTTCTTTTCTCTTACAGGTGTTTATAGCTATAACTTTTTCTGTAAGCATTGATTTGAATATATTCCATAAATTTTAGTATGCTGTGGTTTTTATTTTAGTTCATCTCAAAATATTTTCTAATTTCTCTGTGATGTCTTCTTTGCCCTATCAATCATGTAGAATTTTTAATGTCTAAGGTATATGTAAACTTAAATATATTCAAATATTTGGGCATTTCTCTAATTAACTTATATTACTGACTTCTGATTTAATTCTGTGGTAGTCAGTGGACAAACTTTGCTTTATTTCAGTCTTTTAAATGTACTAAGACTTGTTTCATGGCCTAGTACATGTTCTCTCCTGGAGAATGTTCCACGCACTGTTGAAAATAATGTATTCTGTTGCTGGGGGGAATATTCCAGATTTCAGACAGATCAAGTTGATGCCCTTGTTTCATGTCTGTTTTATCCTTATTAACTTCTAACTCTCCTCTCAATTAATAAGAAAGACTATTGAAATCTCTGCATATATTATTTTTCTATATTTTCCATTTTCATAATGAAATATATTTTTGTATTTTTATATTTCTTTCTTTTTTATATTACATGTAGATTTATAATAGTAATCTATTACTAATGTATTGACCCTTTTATTATGCAATGTCCCTTTATCTCTAGCAATATTGCTTGTCCTAATGTCTATTTCATCCAATGTCAACATAACCACACAAGTTCTCTGGTGGTAGATGTTTGCACAGTGTCACTTTTTGATCTTTCTACTTCGAACTTATTTGTACTTCTGCATCAAAATTATGTCTCCTGTAGACAGTATATGGTCAGATTAGTATTTTTATCAAGTTTTACAATTGCTGTCTTTTTATGGTGTGTATTCCATTTACATCTTATGTAAATTTATGTTTGACATTTAGCCAATTTGTCTGTATATTCCATGTTTCTCTTGTATCCCCATACCTTATTTAATGCTTTATTTTGTGTTAACCATTTTTATACTTTACCACTTTAATTCTTATATTTTAAACTTATTCTTTGAGTATTTTTCTTATCTTAGGAATTACAATATACATGTTAATTGACCACAATCTCCTTAAAGTTAATACTAGACTAAATTTCAAGAAAATATACCAACTTTTTTCCAATATACCTTCATTTCTTTCCTATTCCTTTGTGTTGTTATTATTACATATATCTCATTTACATATATCTAATAAGTTCAATAATAAAACATTATTGGTTTTGCTTTATACACTCTTGATTTTTTTGAAGATATTAAGAGATGACATGGAAAATATCTTTTTTTTACAGTTAAATAACATTTTTTGATCGTTTCACAATAGACAGTAGTGAAGAGTATAAATTTATTTTTAGTATTTTTTAAAGTTACTCTCCCAAAGTAATTAGGAGTCAGGCAGGCAAGTAGCTGTCCTAGAAGAGATCAGCTCATCACATCAAGCTGAAGTGCACAACAAAGTGTTAGGCTTGAAGTAGCACAAGGAAAAGGGGGATAAACAAGACAAAAAGAGCTTGAAATAGGCTGTCAAGCCATTGGTGTAATTCCTGATTCAGGAAGAATTTTCTAAAGGATCTTGGATTGAATCTATAAATTGAGAACTTCAGTAGACCTGGATACAAGAAGCTGGAGAAAGGACTTTTTGGAAAGACTACATAGTTAAACTTGACTTAGCAGATGATATATTGAGCTGGAATAGAATTTGCATATAGTTTTGTGCTCTAGTTTTAAACACTTATTTACACTCTTGGAATCCTTTCTACATACAAAATTTAAACAAAGATTGGTTTGTAAAATATGAAAAAAGCCAGTGTGAGATTAAAGCTAAGTGGTCTGAAGGTCCAAGATCTTCCCACATGTAATAATATCCTCTTTTTCAGTTTGTGAGGCTTCTGTAAGCCTTTCTGAAACAAAACAGAAAATGAGTGATTTCAAACAAACTTTTCACCTAATAGAGGAAGAAATCTATTTCATACCCAAGCTATTTTTCCAAAAATAGCACTGCTAGTCAATGGAAAACCTTAAGTTACAGTGTATTCAATGTTCTATATACTATGCCATTAATTAAACAAAACATAAAATATTGACCAATAGATATTTTTAATATTTAATGTGTAAAATACATATTGGGGACAGAGGAATATCAGTGTTACTGGCAGAATTTGGTAATAAGTGTAAAGGTCAGTAAATATTGATAACAAAAAAACATTTAGACCTTAGTATTGACAAAATACAAATAAGTTGAAGAATATTTCTTGTACTTTCCTCTTAGATCTCATTTTACTACTAATAGTATTATAGAATTAGAATTATTAAAACATACTTCATGTGATTTTGTGATGCCCGAGTATACTGAGATACACAAGAAGAGGTTCTTCATAGACAATTCTTTATCTTTCTGGGATGTAAGAATCCACAAGATGGGCTAATTATCATTTGTCTGTCTATCTTTCTTTTACCTACTCATACATGTGAATTATGTACAGGTATGCTTAAATTGATTATTCTATGAAACAGTTCTGTGAGAAAGGAAACATTAGCCTCATATACCATATGATTTCAGTTACATGTGGAACCTAAAAAACAAAACAAATGGCACTTTGGTGTCTCAGTCATTCAAGCCTCTGCCTTAGGCTCAGGGTCATGATCTCAGGGTTCTGGGATCAACCCCATTTGGGGCTCTCTGCTCAGGAGGGAGTCTGCTTCTCCTGCTCACTCTCATTCTATGCTCTCCTTTGCTCTCTCTCAAGTAAATAAATAAAATCTTTAAAAATAAATAAATAGCAAAACAAAGAAATAAACAAAACAGAAACAGACCTGTAAATACAGAGAACACACTGGTGTTTGTTAGACGGAAATGGAGTGGGAGGTGGGCAAAATGGGTGGAGGAGAGAGAGAGAGATACAAGCTTCCCATTATGGAATTTATGAGTAAGTCATGGTAGTGAAAGGTACAGCATAGGGAATATTGTCAATGATATTGTAATAGCATTGTATGGTGACAGCCGTAGCTACATTTTAGTGAGCATAGCATAACGTATAGATTTGTCTTATCACTATGTTGTACGTCTGAAGCTAATGTAACATTGTGTGTCAACTATACTTCATTAAAAAAAATTCTGATTCTCATTCATTATTAAGAGAACTAATAAGCTTGGATATAAGCTAAAAAATAAATGTTAGTTGTCCAGCACATAGCTGGTTGGTATAGTGATAAAAATGACCATTAGGGAGAAATATGAAATGGTTAAATGCTACTAACTAGATGGATGGCAGCATTAAACAGAAATTTGAAAAACTCCTTGTCAGGATATAATGGAAGCATGTAGAAAATGATTTTAATGTCTGCAATAAAAAGTGCATGCAAATAAAATACTTTGTTAACGTAATTTTGCAAAAATCAATCAATCTATGCCACTAGGAAGAATTAATTGGTAGTATGGTAAATATTAATGCTCTTCTAGAATCCATACCATCTCTAAAGAGACTTCATAACTTTTTAAAGTATTTGCATAAATGATAACTGATGAAAATGATGATTATTCTACCACAGTGTTAAAGGAAGCTCTAAAACATGGTCTGTCATGATAAAATATTGGTCCAATCTGTCTCCATATATTGGCATAGCAACACAATGATTATGAAATTTTAAAAGTGATAATATGCTTTGACCATTTTCTATAATCCCAGAAAAATTTTACACCTTAAGGATTAAAGTTAGTATTTTAGCAATCAACAATTGTCTTTGAAATACTCATTTAAAAACTCAAGTTGATAAACTATAGATTTTTGGATTCTGCTTTCAGACCTGTGACTAAATTAGATCTAACAGAGAAGTTATGATATTCTTACCAGGAAGAAGAGGTCCTTAGGATTTATTTGTTCACATTCTTCTTTTCCCAAGTGAAGTAAATACTGGCACAATTTGTCACTTTACTATAAGACTCTTTTGAAATGGAACGTATGAACTATTCTTTGAAAATACACAAAGAAAATTGAAAGTAAAAGCAAAGGACTTTTCTAAATGTTCTTGCAAGTTTCTTGCTGGTAGAAAAATGATTTTCATAATATGTATGAAGTTTATATTTCTCCTAGGGATATTCTGTGTTGGAAAGATTTTTTTTAAAAATTACATCAGTGAAAAATAACAAAATAAAAACTGGTTGGAAACCTCCAGGAGAAATAGCAAAAGTTTTAAATTCTAACAAAATTAAAGTTTAGGAGTTTCTTTCTTTTCTTTCTCTTTTTCTTTGTTTCTTTCTTTCATCTTAAAATGTGTATCACAAGATCAAAATAGCATAAAGGATGAATTACTAGTAACTATATCTCAAAAATGTAAGGGGAAAAAAGAAACATAAGCTATCTTTTATTGTAGATTTGAGCAGGAGACATATTGCAGTCAAGAAAAGTCACAATTTTTTCATGTCAAAATGACACAAGGAGATAACATCTTTTGGGTTTAATTGTAAAAATCAATTACATATAAAATCAAAGGATGGTGACAGGCACAGATAGACCTGTCATTAAAGTGTATATATAATAATCACACAAGTATGAATAATGACTGATCACTGTTGGTCTTAGAAAAGATTAAAAATACCACTTGTAAATCTAAGCAAGAGATATATAAATGCATAACTAAAATAAATTTGTTGGAGATCAAATTGCCCTACATACTATATAATTATGTCAGAAAAAATTATCTGGTTCCTATAATTTTATTTTGTGAGTCAGTGTTCCTTAGATACAATAATTAATGTTATCAATTATTATTAACTTAATAATTACAATAAGTTTATTAATTAAGCTAATTACTTATACTTATTTAAAGGAGAGTAATTCCCTTTTTAACTACTCACATAAATTTCTTCAAAATTTAAAGAAAAATTTTTGAAAAAAAATTTCAAAAATGTTAAGTTCCCTGATCATTTCAGCCCAATAAGACGTCTTTCCCTTTTGAGCTCCCTTTACAATTTATCCATATCTTCCTAATGGTCCTTAACATTATCTTATTGAATTATGTATTTTTAACATGTCTATTTCAATGCCATACTGTATGAACTAATTTAAGGAAGAGGCCTTGTATTTTTTTTTTTAAGATTGTATTTATTTATTTGACAGAGAGAAAGAGAGAGCACAAGCAGGCAGAGCGGCAGGCAGTGGGAGAGAGAGAAACAGGCTCTTCACTGAACAAGGAGGCCGATGTGGGACTGCATCCCAGGATGCTGGGATCATGACCTGAGCCGAAGGCAGCGGTTCAACCAAATGAGTCATCCAGGTGTCTCATGGCCATGCATTTTTTTTTTTTTTATCATTTCTCCCATATTAACAGATATCCCAAAGGAAAGAAATGTTTAAAAAATACTAAAGTGATTGAATGTCTTCTAATTTATTGGATTTGAAGTTGTGAATTTTCTATATTGCTATACTTTGGACATTTATCAAAAAATGAAATACATTATAAAACTTATTGCTCAAATTTATCCTTCTATAGAAAAACCATTTCCCACCTGTTGCTACTTCTGGGAAAGGTAGCAAAAAAAAAAAAAAAAGGAAAAAATATATATATAGGAAATTTGATATTTCATAGGAATACAAGGAAATTTATCTCAGTAGATGGAAGAAGCAAAGAAATTAATATCACAAAAGCCATAAAGGTAATTTGGTAAATGTATATCTTCTCTGTCTTTAACAGCTTTTTGTCCTATAAGAATAAAATTCTAGATTTATATTTTACATGATAGTTTAAAACATTTAAGATACCATAGTTTCTAAATATTAGTGACATTTTGGCTCATAGATACAGAATAAGTACCTTGTTTTGAAGGTTCATAATCCAAAACCTACAAGATTTCATGTTATTATACAAATCCCCACCTGGTGCATTGCATTTCTTGAAACTACAAACCGATCATATTATTTAATGGGTAGCCTTTCTCCAACTTGGAACATTTCTGAAATCTCGAGGGTGTATTGGGGTAAATACAGAAACGTTTATCCCTGTCACATTTTAATAAATTTAAATTTAATAAATACAGAAACATTTATTCTCTGTCACATTTTAATAAATTATGTCAGCAAGGGAACTCTGCAATGAAAAATCTAATAGTATTGACTCTTTGAGTCCACACTGGTGTATGTTTCCTGGTGGGAACTACAGTAGCAAAAGAAAATATACAAAGATAAAATATTCTCCCATGTGTTCCAGACACTCAGATAGGTGCTGTAATAAATAGTGCTTTGCCTCTCCTGGATTCAGTCATTAACTAACTGTGGTTAATGTGACTTGCTCTTGGGTCAGAGAAATAACGCCCTTTCTCTGAGACAACACTCTTGGCCTACAAGATCCCCTTCCCATAGAGGGTTACTTCCCTTTCCTTCCCCTGTGAATAGCCCACAGCAAAAACTGACAAGGTATTATAAAAGACTGCCCCCCTGTGCCACAAGGGAAGGCACCCTCTGGTGTGATAGCCAAATCTAGACTTTGCCTGAGACCACATTCTTGCTCGGCTCTCCCCAGTTCTCTACTGTACTTCCCCTTCCTCCTTAGAAGGGAAGGAAAAAACAAAACAAATAACTCTTACTAAGGTAAGTCTGTCAATCTCTGTTTCTGGGGAATCTGACCTATGACACCTATTATCAGAAGAAGTCCTAAGAAGACATTCTCTGTGCATTTTCCCTTCACCAGCCTTACCTACATCTAACACCCTCAGGATCCACTTTGGCTCATGCTCCCTGGGTTCCTTTGTATTCATCAGGCCCTGCAATTCCTTGTAGGCTATTTCTTCCTAGATTTGTACTTATAATTACCTATTTGGACAGTGCTGAATTTTGGCTTTAGTTGTCAGATTGGAGAAAAGTGTTCATATGGTGAGAAGGGACTGCTTCTGGTGAAAGATAGAATTCAGGATAGTTTGGGAGTTCAAGATCCTGAAATTGGTCATCCTAAACGTGTTCATTCAGATTGTGGGTCCTCCTCTTCTCCTCTCACGGCCCTGATTTGACAGAGGAGATCTGCTAAGTCAGCACATTTTAGTCTTTGCAGATCTGCTCCTCTTAGAGTCAGAATGTTGCCCTGATTCAGCAAAGTCTGCCAGAAGCTGTCAGAAATAAGAGGTTGTCTAAAGCTTCCAGAAGTCATGTGACTTTCAGAGACTGCCCTAAAATGGAAATGGACTCTCCCAAGCCTAGTGTTCTCTTTCTATAATCTCTTGGCACCAAAGGTATTCATCTGATTTCACGATTCTTATAATCATCTCCATGTTAATTAAGTGCCACAGTCATTGGTCTCCCTACACTCCCTTCTATTTGCACTTAATCTCAGTTAAACAGAGGTGAAAGTTTAAGAAATGGTGGTGCAGTTGCTTTCCAAGAGTTTTCAACCACATTTACCTCCTACAATGGATGACTTCAGATAGGTGAGCAATGTAATTCCCAAATCTCATTCTGAGGATTGGTTTTCTAGAACCATTCCATTTACTAATTGTATTAACCCTTGTCTGAATTAGAATTTGAATTTGTGGTAGAGATTACAATGCTGATACTCAGTTTGGGAAGTGCAAGCCTGAAAAGAAAACATGCAGTAAAACAAAGCAACAAAAAAGGGAAATGATACAGTGTTATTACTATACTGGCCACAGCATAAGGGGCAGCCATGAAGAGATACATACATACAGTCATTACCAAGATGAGCTCCTCCCTAAGACCTCCCTGGAAGGATTTCCAGCAGCAACCAAGTGTACCACTAAGTGTTCACCAAAGAGAAAAGAAATGGGGAACTTACCTGTTCACCTCCCACCCATCTGTTTCCCATTGTCCAAGTTTCACTCAAGGGTGCAAACAGCTCTGCTTTTCGTGGATCCAAAGGCAACTCCAGAAGTTCATTCAGGGACTTCAGAGGAGAGAGAGAGGAAGAGATAATAATATGGTCATTTGGCCCAAAATTTCTATTCACAAAGATTTTGATATGTTCATTTTTGATAGTACCTTCAAAGTTATAAGAAATAAATGTTTATTCTATTCTTGTAAAATGCATATATCTCAAAAGCGATAATTTATTAAATGCAAACATTCAAATATGCTGTATGTTACGAACTGAACTGTGTTCCCCCAAAAATCATACCTTGAAGCCCTAACCCCCACCCCATGTGACTGGATTTGGAGATAAAGCCCCAAAAGAGGTTACTGAGGTTAAGTGAGGTCACAGGGTGGGGCCCTAATTCAATATGACTGGTGTTGCTATAAGAAAAAGATGATGTATCTGCAGAGAGAAAAGACCACATGAGGAAAGAGTGAAAAGGCAGCCACCCACAAGCCAGTGCCAGGCCTGAGGAGAAAACAAATCTGCTGACACCTTGATCTTGGACTTTTAACCACCAGTATAGCTGGAAAATGAATTTGTATTGTTTAAACCACAAAGCCGTGGTTTTGCTATGGCAGTCCTCGCAAATGAATATATTGCATAACACATACTGTCTTCTGTTTGGATTTTTCTTCACTTTCTATTAATCTTCAGAGATTTTTCAGAAATGCCTGTCACCCATCCTCTGAAAAGCTCTACATTTACTTTATTGTCCCTAAATATTCTCCACAGAATCTGAGAACTAGATTCGTTTTGGGAAAAAAAAAAAAAAAAGGCAAATTTATTACTTTACTTACGTGCAGAACTTGTGTATTTTGTTTCTCTCAAAAACTTGCATGCTATGAAGTATTGAGGCCACTAAGATTAATTGGAAATGTTTCCTGACATCAAGTAAAATATTGCCTAATAGCAAAGCTCCCAGCACAGAGATAAAATTGGAAATTAAGTCTTACGGAATGCTGAAGCATTAAAGGTAGATGACAGAGCTAGGGACTTCATACCTAAACATGTCTTTTTCTTATTTTTTTATTTTTAAATTAAGAATGAGACACAGTATAGTATTTAGAGATTTAAAATAATTACACATGTTCACATCACAAAACAACTACTTTTGTTTTTGCATTTTATATATAGTACTTAGATTGAATATATATTTAATTATTTATTAGCATTGAATGATTGCTATTTTGTATTCATTTATTCAGATTATATCATAAAAGCTTTCATTATTTCTGAACATTATATCAATCATATTTATTGGTTTCATATTGTTTCTTGATGTTGGTTTGCCATAATTTAGTTTATACTTTTCCGTCCAATGAACATAACTATCTGTTTATGTTTTTAGTTATGTGTTTACCATAACTATCTCTTGTTTTGGGAAATGCACTTTGTCCACTTTTCTCTTGGGAACTTGAATCTCTTATAAATGTCACTGAGTCATTTAAATAGTCTAGGGCTAATTCACTTACTTAAATATTTGATATAATATTGCCCAAATGCTATTATTCTTTTAAACGGCATCCAGGAATTTCTCTTGTAAATGTTGGGAGTTTTTAATACAATTTAAAAATTTTTTAAAATATTGATTTATATAAAATTGGAATCTGTCAATCTTTTTTTGTGACTAAGTTATAGATTCAATATAATTATATTATAATAATGATAAATTTATTATTCTTCCCTAAATTTGAGAATAAATTAATACTGGATTATTAGACAACTATTACCCCTTTATTATTATTATCATTCTGTGGTAAAATTAGGATCCAACTTAGTTTTTAAAAATTGCTTTCAATTAAAAACCCAAAGTTTGATTAATAAGAACCAATGAGGTATATTAATATGCATATATATAAAACATATAATATAGCCACTAAAAAGAAAGAAATAGATCTAATTTTGCTGCTATGAAAAGATTTCCAACAAATGGGTAACATAGCAAGGTATAAAGTAGGATGAATAATATTTTCTTTTAAAAAGATCAAACATTAAGGTTTTAGCATATAAATTTTCTAAATCACACATGAGAAATAACACTACTTATCTGTGGGAAGTGTAATCAGGAAGGTGCTGGTTAGTACTTTATTTTCCATCTTAAGGACTTCTTGCAGGGGGGGAACCATGGTGATTCCAACTAGAATCAGAAAATGAACTAAGGATAACCAAGATCTTCACTATAACTAGTAGTTCAATTTAGAACTAGGAACTTCATTCTATTCTCTATTTATTCTATCCTCTTGAGGGCAGCATATGAATTCGTAATGTTGTTTAACCCAAAGACACAGATTTTATGGAGGGTAAATGTAGCCCAAAATGTGATTTCTATGATTTCCCAAAATATAAGAATTTGGAGCATCTGATCTTTGAACTTGGGTGTCCCTCAAATGGTCTCCAAGTTAATTCAGAGTCTCACGTATGCTCAGAAAGATTCCCCTCTTTATGTTTTTCATCTCCTGTGCTACCCTGTTTTTACCTCTGGGCTGAGCCTTCTCTGACAACAACAAAGTTCATTCAAAAGTGTTTTTATGTGCATCTCCCAAAGCTGGCAGTCCTGTAGTGATAAGAAATCTTAGGTGCCGTACCTTAGTGAGGAAAATTATTTTTTTCCCATTATGTGCTGTCTTCTAAGACCAGAACCAATGCTACTCATGAAAATTTCACAAACACTTGAAGAAAAAATACAGACAATTCTATTTTCTAGTTCATTTCTCACATCTTGTCAGTAGCTGCTCACACGAAACCATCCATATCTCTGAATTGGTAAGCAATGATTTATAACTATAGGACATCTCATTCCATACCTACAGAACAGTACTGTCAACTACATAGTCCTCATTTCTATTTTACCCTCTGGGGCAGTTTGAATCCTAGAAGCTTTCTTCCTGTTTGAATGATTAAAGACTTCTCTTGGGTGGTTTTTCCAGAACCAGGCAAGCCTCAATGCAATGCATATAAGCCTCATTTACAGGGAAGCAGCTTCATTATTAAGATGATAGGTTTTCCAACTAAGGAGATTTTTTTTTTCCCCTCAGCCAATATTTAACTAGGATCGTCGGGTCCAGGTACCGAAAATGTGCCCATTCAATCAGGTTCTGCAGGAAAAAGTGTCTTCCCAACCCTTGGCATTAGGATAGAAGCTTGGTACTTTAATCAAGTTTGTACAAAGTCTTTTGACGCTTTCCACATCTTGCCCCAGTAAATGGAGCCTTCCCACTGTTTAACTTTTAAAGATTTCAAACATTTATTGCTACATAAACATAAAGTATTTATGTTTTATATATTTAGCATTTAAAGTAAATATGACCCTTGCCTCATTGTATTTTTGAGCTCAATTTCCTTGGTCTGCAGAAATAAATGCATTTTTTTAAAAAATCTGCTTAGTTATGGAACACATAACTCATATGGACAGTATCATTTTTGATAGATTCCTTTAGTTTTCAACCATTGGTGATAAGGACAAAAAAAAAAAGGAAAGAAAAAGAAAAAAGAAAGCAAAAGAAAGAAAAGAAAAACACATATCACTATTCACAGCCTCCTCTTGCCCAGCACCACCAGCCCACCATCTCTAAGGATATTTTTGTCTTGCCTGTTCTGAGACTCTAACACTGAGAAAAACCATGAGTGAAATTCACAACTGAAGGAAGAAAAATTAAATTGTTCTTATAATTAAAATTTGACACAGAGTAGCTTTGGGGGGGGTTACAAAAAACAGCATATAATTAAGGAGGCAGAAAAGAGTTTAAAGAAACAGTTTCTGGAGGAGTTTACCATGATGAATAAGTGGGTGATAAAGACTTTTAGGTCACTTATGCTTCCTGTGATACATTTTTGAGAAACTTCCAGACAATTTTAATTCCTAAATTTTTATTTTACACAAATAGTAGCATATGAATATGCCATTCTTTACTTTGCTCTTTTGCACTTAAGTCTGTATTTTTTCACTGTAGCATTGCTTTCCATGACTCAAATATAACATCTTATTTGATTCAGTATTAATACATATTTTTTGCTACTTATTAATCTTTGATATTGCAAAAAGTAAGTAGAATTTTTCATATATAATTTTTATTTGTGTTCTTATTTTTATAGAAAAAGCACAGAAGTAACATTGCTAGGTCAGAGGATTCATTCATTTCAGTTTTGATAGAAAATTGCCAAATTGTCCCGTATAGGAGTTATACCAATTTACATGATCACCAGTGATATATAAGAATGCCTGTGACCGCTGGGGTACATGGGTGGCTCAGTGGGTTAAAGCTTCTGCCTTCCACTCAGTTCATGATCCCAGGGTCCTGGAATGGAGCCATGCGTCAGGCTTTCTGCTTGGCAGAGGGCCTGCTTCCTCCTCTCTCTGCCTACCTCTCTGCTTACTTGTGATCTCTGTCAAATAAAAAAAAAAAAAAAAAAAAGAATGTCCGTGACCCCTTTACCAATTTCATCAATGGAAAACACTTTCAATTGGAGTGTGTCAATATGATGGTTAAAGATATGGTTTCTTGGTAAAGGCTGAATTTTCATTTCTTTTATTACAATTAAGGATTATATAAATTAATCCTTATTTATATTAACTATCTTATATATACTATATAATTATATATAATTCTATATTAATATAATATATAATTATATTAAAGATTCATTTCTGTTTTATTTTGTGTAAACTGTTTATGTCCTCTGACTACTTCTTAATGATTTGTTGGTATTCTCATAGTTCAAGTACTCCTTAAAATGTACCCTAAAGAATTGGAAAATATTTTCTGTAAGAAAATTAATATTTCTTGGGAATAAAGAGGCAAAATTTCTCACCAAAATACCAACAAAACAAATTCAACTACATCTTAGATAGGTTATTATGTACTGTGACCCAGTGGCATTTATCCCAGTAATGCAATGTTCATTCAACATTAAAAAAAAAAAATCAATGTTATACTACATGAATAAAATTAAGGGGAAAGAAAAACCCTACATTCTCATTTCAAATGACAGGGAAAAAGCAAGGATAACTGTCTACACCACCACTATTTAATATTGTCTGGAAGTTCCAGACAAAACAGACAGGAAAGAAATAAAACAATCTTTATTATACTCAAAGAACCCACAAAAACTTCAGAGCTAATAGAAAAATTCAGAAAATTGGCCGAGTACAGGAATGACCCACAAAAATCAGTTGTGCTTCTATATACCAGAAATGGATATTTAAAAGGAAATTTTAAAAATGTATCCATTTATAAAAACATCCAAAAGAGTAAATTACCCAGGAATAAATTTAATCAAGGAACTAAAAGATACTCAAAACTGGAAAACATTTTTGGAAGAAATTAGATAAGAACTAAATAAATGGAAAAACATGCAGTGTTCATGTAATGAAGACAATAGTTTTTAGAGGGCAATACTCCCAAAGCAGTCTGTACATTGATGTAGTCCCTGCCAAAATTCCAACAACCTTCTTTTTTTCTTTGCAGAATTGGAAAAAGCCAATCCTCAAATTCATATGGACTGTGCAGAAAGCCTCAAATAGTCAAAACAATATTGTAAAAAAAGAAAGAACTCACTTGAAAAAATCATACTTACCAATTTCAAAACTTACTGAAATCTACAGTAATCAAAACATTTTAGTATCCGCATTAAGAACAGACATATAAGCCAATGGGAATAGAACTGAAAGTCCAAAAATAAATCAATTCACCTATAGCTAATAGATTTTTGACAAAAGTTCCAAAATTATTAAATGGAGAAAGAATAGTCATCATTCACAAATAGTGTAGGGACAACAAGCTATCCATAGGCTAATGAATGAAGTTGACCCCCACCACACACATTTAGAAAAATCAACTCAGTGGGTGCTTGGGTGGTTCAGCTGAAGTATCTAACTCTTGATTTCATCTCAGGTCATGATTCAGAGTCATGAGATCAAGCCTCACAGAGGGCTTTGCATTCAGCAAGAAATCTGCTTGAGGAACTCCCCTCCACCTGCCACCACCTCTGCCTGTCCTCTCCTGCTGGCACACTCTTTCAAAAAACCAAACCAAACCAAACAAACAAACAAAAAATCTCAAAATAGATTAAGGATCGCAACATAAGAGCTAAAACCATAAAACTCTTAGAAAAAAAATAGCAGTAAATCTTCCTGACTTTATATTTGATAATGGAGTCTTAGATATATCAACAAAATCAAGAGCACCAAAAAAAAAAGTAGACAGGGATGCCTGGGTGGCTCAGTCAGTCAAGCATCTGCAATCAGCTCAGGTCATGATCTCAGAGTCCTGGGATTGAGTCCCATGTGGGGATCCCCAAGCAGGGATCCTGCTTCTTCTTCTGCCTGCCACTCCCCCTGCTTGTGCACTCCCCTCTCTCTCTCTGGCAAATAAATAAATAAAATCTTTAAGAAAAGAAAAACCAGGTAAGTTGGACTTCATTAAAACTAAAAACTTCTGTACATTAAAAGATGCTATCAGGAAAATGAAAAAGAAAACCTACAGAAAGGGAGAGATGTTTGCAAATAATTTATCTGGTAAAGGTATGTCCAATGTCCAGAATATATGAAGAACTCTTATACCTGAATAGGAAAGAGACAGCCTAGTTCTTTAAATGACCAAAATAGACAACAGAATGATCAAAAATGATTGAAACGGACATTTCTCCAAAGAAAATATACAAAGGGCCAAAAAGATATGAAAAGATTTTCAACATTATTAACCATCATGAAAATGCAAATCAAAGCCACAACAACACACCACTCATATTATGGTGTCTAGAAGCAAATAAATGCAAAATTACAAATTTTGGCAAGGATGTAGATAAGTTAGAAACCTCCTAACTGTTGGTGGGAATGTAAAATGGTTCAGCCATGGTGGAAAACAGTTTGGCAATTCCTCAAAAATTTAAACACAGATTACTATATGACCCAATTATTCCACTTTCAGGTCTAATATGCCAAAAATTTAAAACAGGTATTTAAACAGTTACATGTTCACACATATTCATAGCACCACTATTCATAATAGCCAAAAGGTGGAAGAAACTCAAATGTGCATCAATAAATTAGTAGAAAAACAAATTATAGTATATAAAAACAAGGATATATTATTCACTCATAAAAAGGAATGAAACACTAATGCATATTACAATGTGGATGAACCTCAAAAACATTATGTAAATGAAAGAAGTCAGCCACAAAATGTCAATATTGTATGACCCCACTTAAATGAAATATTCACAATAGGTAAAACCATAGGGACATATCACAGATTGGTAGTTGCCAAAAGATGGGAGCAGGAGGATGGGAGTAGAATCATTTTGGGGTGATTAAAATGTTTTAGAACTAAATAGAGGTGGTAGTTGCACATCTTTATGAATGTGCTGAATTACTCACTTTAAAATAGTTACATATGTTATGTAAATTTTGTTTCAATTAAAAAAAGACTCATGCTCAAAGGTCCTTCTTATAATAAATAAAAACTACTTTTTTTTTTTTGGCTTAGGCTGGCCCTAAAATGTGCTATTTTTCTAATAAGATCTATGCCTCTACATTTATGGAATTTTGATATAATTTTATTTTTAAGGGTTCATTCTATTGTTCTGAGACTACAAATAATTGTGGTGAAGAAGGAGGAAGAGGAGGAGGGGGAGGAGGAGGAGAAGAGAGAGAAAAAAGAGGAGGAGAAGAGAGAGAAAAAGGAGAGGGAGAAGAAGAAGGAGGAGGAGGAGAAGAAACTCAGGCATTCAAGTGCTGAAATATCTTTTTTTTTTTTTTTGCTCTGTTCCTCCATTAAATAATAATGAATTAGCTGAAAAAGAAAAAAAAGTGTAAGAATGCAATCTAAATGCTTTTTAGCTTGTTACTTTGGCAGATCTTTCTTATGATATTGCTGCTTCCTTTTCCAATAAAGGCCTCAGTTCAATTCGCTGAAAGGAAGAAAAGCCATAAATCATTGCCTTTGTTCAAAGACCTTTAAACAAACATCTTCTAGTAATAATTTTAAAGTGACAAAAACAGCTAAAACAATATGTGATTTGTTCCCTTTGCCAATGTGGTAAAGTTAAAATGCATAAAAAGATACACCAAATTGTCAGAACATGTACCATTTGTTTTATAACAAACAAACCTTGATAACCGTGAAGAATAATCAACTTTAAGCCTGCTATTCAACATTTGCAATTATTTTATTTTTATTTTCTTATTTTTTGGCAGATCCAGGACTCTCCCAAAGAATAAGGATAAAGAGTAGTTTGTACTTGGCAGTTTTACTATTTTTTTCACTCAGGAACTTCCCATGCACTTGACCTGCATTAGTCCTACTCCACGAAAACAATTTTGATGTTCTGTCAAAGATAATGGTTTTCTCAGCAGAGGAATTCTTGACTTGTTTATGACTTGTGTCCCTGCTTAATTGCAAAAAGCAGAAGCTGGCGGGGGTGCCTGGGTGGCTCAGTCAGTTAGGTATCTGACTCTTGGTTTCAGGTCAGGATCTCATGGGTCTTGAGATGGAGCAGCGCATAGGCTCCTCACTCTGCAGGGAGTCTACCTGAGATCCTTTCCCTCTGCCCCTCCCCCGACTCACCCATGCACCCTCTCACTCTCTCTCTCAAATAAGTAACTAAATACATCTTAAAAAAAAAAAAAAGTAGAAGTTGGTTTAACTAAGAGATTCTGTACTTTTTTTTTTTTAAGATTTTATTTATTTACTTGACAAACAGAGATCACAAGTAGGCAGAGAGGCAGGCTGAGAGAGAGGGGGAAGCAGACTCCCTGCTGAGCAGAGAGCCCAATGTGGGGTACTCCTGGGATAGGACCCTGTGATCATGACCTGAGCAGAAGGCAGAGGCTTTAACCCACTGAGCCATCCAGGTGCCCCGAGATTCTGTCCTTTTTAACAGACCAGGTTTTGCCAGAGTGATATGAGGGCACCCAGACAACTAGATTTCCTAAATAGAGTGCTATCCAACTCCCTCTTGGTTCTCTTAGTAACCTGTTATTTCTTATCCCCATTCATTAATGTTTCCCTCTCAAGTTTAAAATATCAGTTATGGCAAACCTTTTGCTCAAACCTCCAGAATCTGTATCTCACCTCCCCAAAACACTCTGGTCTCTACTTTTTCCAACTCCCATTCTTACCTACGCTCCATGGGAAGATCTGTGATCTTTGCACCTAAGTTCCCACTGCCACATAGACCTGTAATTATATGTCAATCTTTCTTCAACATCTCTTAAAATGTTCATCTTTGGAAACCTCCTCACAAATATATTACTTTGGGTCTCATCCTATCTCTGTGACTGGTCCTTATCTAATAAGGTGTTTGTTACAGAAGTTAAGTTTATTTATGTGAATAAAATAAAAATATTAAAACACCTATAATCTCATTAGTCAGAAATTACTATTGAAAGTAGAAATAGATAACCAGGACCAATACCATGCAAACACCCAATCTTATTCTCAGTTGTGTTCCACACAAAATTACCTCTGAAGGCAGCGTATTTATAGGGGACAAAGAAAAGCTAGGAAAGATCTACTGTCAAACTTTAAGTAACCCAAATTCCAGGTAGAGATGGAATAAACAAGTCGGGATAATGTAGTTAGTTATCTCTGCTAGAGTTAGGTCACACCTAGATCAACAGCATCTAAAAATGTGGTTTTTGCTGTAGAATCATTAGTCATGTATCCTTTATGATAATATTTTCAAATACCAAGTCTATTGTACTCTCTGGTTGTATTGTCATTTAGTATATCCAATTTTGATTATTATAAAATGAATTCTGTGGTGTATCTCTTTCTCTCTTTCTCTCTCTTACCCATCCCCCTCCTGTCCCTTCAGACTTCAGTATAAATTCCTAGAATTCCTGTGTTAAGGGTGCTTACACATATTGGTTAAAACCCTTTCTGCTGCAAATAAGAAACAAACAAACTCATTGGAGATTTTGTTGGCTCCTATAACTCAAGGATTTAAAGGTAAAACATTGATTTTAGGTGTGTCTTCTTTCTGGGGTAAAATGGTGCCACTAGAATCCACCACTTAGCTTTGCCTGCTGAGTTGTTGGCTTTATTCTCCTCCTTGGGGTAGATGTCTCCTGTCACCAGCCCCAGTGGCATCCAATTTACATTACTGTGGCACCAAATCTAGCAGGAAGTTCTGCTTCCTTGAGACTGCAATGGTATTGAATGTCATCCGATCCAACATAGGTTATGCTCATCTGTTATGGCACCACTGTCTTCCAGCAAGCTGTCAGTTCACTTGAACTTTACAAACTGAGAGAGGGAAAAGGGTGATACCCTAGAAGAAAAGCAGGGCTCAGTTCTTAGGAGGTGCAAACAAATCTGTGTGACCCTAACAACAATTGTCCATGATGTGATTTTTCTGTGACTTTTTTTTTTTAAGATTTTATTTATTTATTCGACAGACAGAGATTACAAGCAGGCAGAGAGGCAGTCAGAGAGAGGAGGAAGCAGGCTCCCTGCTGAGCAGAGAGCCTGATGTGGGGCTCGACCCCAGGACCCTGGGATCATGACCTGAGCCAAAGGCAGAGGCTTTAACCCACTGAGCCACCCAGGCACCCCCTTTCTGTGACTTTTTGAAGACACTGGACACTGTCAAGGATTTGATTGGCTGTTTTAAATTCATTTTTTTGAAATGTATAATTACTTTTTATGTTGTAAGGCTTTCCTTCCTTATTCCATTTTGGGGTTAATTTCTCTTTCTGCTTTGCTCTTCCCTCCCCTTTTTCTCATTTTTTCATTCCTTCTGATTGCATATATCAACTTTCTTTTATTTCACTCATAAAAACCATATTTCTTTGAAATTCAACAAGATAAAAAGCCAGATCCTACCCAAAATATTCTGTTTTTCTGTACCTCATTCCTTTATGTCATGAAGTCTTCTGCTGTTCATTTTAAAACAATCAAAAAAACCTTTGTTTTATTTATTTAGCCTCAAATTATTCAAACCAAAATTTCCATAAAATCAGGATAAGTGGATTTTCTCAGATACTCTTTCTTTCCACTTGGACAATTTTACAGAACTCGTTTTAAAAGGAGGGACATCTAGATGGCTCAATCAGTTAAGCATCTGCCTTCCACTCAGGTAATGATCTCATGGTCCTGGGATCGAGTCCTGCATCAGGCTCCTTGCTCAGTGGTGAGCCTGCTTCTCTCCCTGCCTGCTGCTCCCCCTGCTTACCTGCTTTCTCTCTTTCTCTGACAAATAAATAAATAAAATATTTAAAAAAAAAATTCAAAGTGGAGAAATTGTTATACCAACAAAAAGAATATAAAGGTCAGAGGATGGAACCAGAACAATGGAGGGGTAAGGAATGGGTTGGAAAACCAGAGTTGTTCAGCTTTGTCTCATCTGTGAGGCTGGACTCCTTGTGTAGAAATTACCCTGCTGCTTCAGTCCATCCATGGAAATTAATCAACCCAGAGCCGGGCTCACCGCGATAGATGCCATGCCTGTAGGGCCTCCACTTGACCAAGGGACCCACTCCCTGCCTGACCTGGGTTAATAATTTTTTCTCATGTCAAAGATCAGTTTGTGAACTTGTAGAAAGAAAGAAAAGTTGCTACAAATGCCGCCATGGCTAGGGTAGGTTGCAGCTTACTACAGGCTTGTGTCCCAAAGATGTCTATAATTTCATGGGTCTGCTTCAATTAAAAGAGAATCAAAAGATTGGCCTGTCAATCTTCTAGCTCCTCATTCCAGCTTTTGCTCCAGCAATCCTTAAACTCTACCTCTATGCTTCTCCAACACTGTTGATGGGGTTAGAAGTTAGAACGGTGTAGTGGACAACAGGCAATACTTATTATACGTTAAAGTGGAATTTGTCTTGATTCATTAATTCTACTTCTAAATATACTCACGTAGTTGTTTATATATATGGAGACACACACACACACACACACACACATATATATATGTATATATATATACATATATATATGTGTGTATATATATATATATATTTACTCATACTAATATTGTTTGTATGGGTAAAATCTCAGAAATAGCCCATGTTTATCGGTAGGATACAGATTGCTTAATTAGCATGTATCCATAGAAAAGAACACAAACAGCTCTTAAAAGGCACAATGTAAAAGAAAAGACAATATAATCGTTATTTATTGTTGAGCATTTTTAAGAGATTTTAAAAAACAGAATATAACAAAACGATAAGCACATGAGGCATAGTACATATACTCATAAAAACATTGAAAATACCTGAAATACAACCTCAAAACTGGCCACAAATTGGGAATGTGTCATGGATGGGAAAGTCTGTTAACATAAGCTCTTAAAATCATATAGCTCTATTTTATATGATTTTTCTTTGCTTTTATAAATTTATCAAAAAAGAGTATCTAGAGGTTAGTGTTCATTGTTCCAATTACTGTCCTTACAATCTCCGATTTTTGGTCACTCTCCTGCTCAGCTCCATGAATTTGTGTTTTTCCCCTTCCTTAGATGTCCTTCCTCTGCCCAAATTCTATCCAAACCTTTTTACATAATTCAGCTCAAATCTCATGTCTCCCATGCAGTTTTCTCTAGTGAACTGTTTAAACATTTACCCTATTCAGGATCCATAACAGATTTTATACTAATAATATGATATATTCTATTGCTGACTGTTGCTCCTTAGTTTGTCTTGGGATAGTAATTTCCTTAGTAACTTTCTTAAAGTTGCTGGATCAGCAACTTTAGTTGTTCCACATCCTGTATCAAGGGGGTGTCCAGTAAATGTTTATTAATTCATACTGAGTAACTTTGTGTTTACAAGGTTTGCTTTGTTTGCCAGCATTGTTTCAGACAAAAGGATGATCGTTCATCTCTTTCTAACAATATTTTCTCTGTTCAAAATGGAGGTTCATCTAGTAATTAGCTTCAAAAATTTAAATCAGTTTAATAATAATGTTCATAACATATTAATTCTTCTTTCTGCTAGCCATTTCCCCCCCTTTATACATTAAATGTACTATTAAAAGAACTCATAGTATGTCTTTTCATCCTTTAAATGGCTGTTATGCTGGCCTGGGCATTGAAGAGGTTTCCTTTAGCACTATAAAAGCTTTTCTCCTTTCTTTTCTGATCCTCTCATCTTTTTCTTTAAAGCCAGTGTGATGGCCTCCCATAGTGCCACTGTGTTCATTCCAACCGTCATACAAGAACAATCAACAGGATAAAAGAAAGCACATCATGTGAAATTTTTTTTTGAGTTTAAAGAGCATAACTGGGCACTCACAAAAAGAAATTCCTTTCCTGATGGGAAAACACACTTATTATCTTCTTTCTAAGGCTTTGCCTCTAATGTGAGGTAGAGTTTGAGATGTAGCAGTTCATATATGTTACCATTCTGAGTCATTGCATTGCCACAAATCCTAATGCATGACTAGGCCTATGGAAAACTAAGGAGCCTGTTCATTTGGGTTCATATCATATTTTCCTGTATGCATCTGGTCTCCATCTAAGGTAATTAGAGTCAATGGAAACACATACATACATACATTCAAAGTAGAAAGACTTGAAGGCTGAGCTTCTACTCATGGTGATGGAGCTCTAACTATAGTCATTACTATAACAATTATCAAATCTCAATGCTTACCGATCCATCATAACTGTGTTTTGGACAATTACACCTTTGGGTTAGCACATAAAATATGGATATGTTTGAAAAGATTTATCAATTAATCAATTAATAGGGTCAAATACATTAAAAATTTTACCAACTAACACTATTCCCTCTTCAAAATATATTAAACATATAATCTCAGAGTAAAATATGAATGTAAAAGCAAACTTAACTTCAGAAAAAACTATTTCATAATTTTTCATCATGACACAGACTGGTGAACACTTCAACTTGATCTGCAGTGTTTAACAGACCAAGATTTGAAAACTTCCGATCTGGATCTACTCTTGCAAATGAGGAAATAAATCCAGCACTTCTGAAGAACTTATTCCCAAAAGGTCATGAGATTTGTTAATGGAATGATAAGGAATTAAACTCGGGCTCCCTTTGTCAGAGACAAAGGCACTAGCATGTGTGTCAATGCCTGTTTAATGTTAAGACTCAATGTAGCCTCTTCATTAACAAAAGTGCTCTTTTAAGGGTAAAGTAATTGTAGTGGTTAAATGGATTTCCAGAGGTTGATTTTACTTCCAAAAAACCTGTGATTAGGGCTAGTATTGCAACAAAAGATTTTGCCTTGTCAGCAGTAACAATCCTATTGATTCTTGGAATGACTAAGGTTAATTACCCTTCCCTATACCTTGCGTCGCTATGAACAAGTATTTAGAAATGTCTGGAGACAACTTCTTTTGCAATCTATCTAGATGTCACTCTGGAAACATCTAAAATTAAAAGAATGGCTCGTGCATAGCGTGAGTCTCTAATTTATTATCACCAACCAGGACATTTTAAGAGCATAAGGGAGTGCTAGTAATAAATATGCCAGAACAACAGGGACAAACCAGAATGAGCCCAGACAAACTGGGACTCACTGTCACCTTAGTAACATTTTCCATGGAGTTTTCAAACTAAAATCCACATTAGAAAAATTAAATGATACTGGATATTTCTGTGTCATTGGATTTGTTAAAAGGATGAGTTTATCAATAAATCATTCAGCAATGTGTATGGCGGTAGTTACTGTGACTCTTGCAGTGTTCAGAAATAAAATACAAGAAATAATGTTATAAAAATTATTTTACTTATTATGTTGGGGCTGTTGGCTCATGTAGTTGTTTCATGATTCAAAGAAAGGCTCTATTTTTTTTTCAAAAATATACAACTTCATTCAAAATTGTGTTCGTTAACTTATTTGATGAGTTATGTTCATATATATCTTAAAAACCCAAGGCAGTATGTTATTTTGTACAATGATATGTGAAATGCCCTATAATAATAATTATATATTATTACTATAGTAATAATATATTATAAATCATAATATATTATAATTTATAATTGTATATAATGTATTGTAAATTTATAATATAAATAATAATTATTATTATAAATTATAATTATAATAATAAATTATCACGTGACTCAGTGTCTTGTCCAGGGCATGTGGAAGACTCAGTGAGAAGGAAAAGAGATGAAAGGATATTAAAAGAACATGTCAACATAAAAACTTACATTATCATCCTTGAAGACATTTTAAAAAGAGCATAATGTTAAGAATTAAAATATTCAAAAACTTAGAATTCAGAATTCAGTGAATCCTGTAAAACACTAACTTTTGTCAATATACTTCAATGCCTTTCTTCTCTGGAGTTGAAAAGCCTTAATCAGGAGGTTGATATTTCTTGGGGCCCCTGAGTGTCTCAGTGGGTTAAGCCTCTGCCTTTGGCTTCGGTCATGATCTCAGGGTCCTGGGATGGAGCCCCACATTGGATTCTCTGCTCAGCATGGAGCCTGCTTCCCCCTCTCTCTCTGCCTGCCTCTCTGCCTGCTTGTGATCGCTCGCTCTCTGTCAAATAAATAAATAAAATCTTTAAAACAACAACAACAAAAAGAAGTTTTGATATTTCTTGGCTGTTACATAATTTGCAAAAAGAGTGACTGAACAGACATTGAGTTAAATGGTCCCAGAGCCTACAGCATTTGGTACTGCTTATACCATGATAGGCATAGAGAGAATTTGGTGAATTACTTTGCTTTTCATCTTTCCCTCCTTCCTTCCTTACTCCCGTCCTTCCTTCCTTTCTCCCTCCTTCCTTCCTTCCATAAAGTAGGCAGCTGTTTAAGTTCTAACAGGACACCTGAAGGTCAGCACGGAGGAGGTCATGGTCAGCCATTGGGAGAGTCAAAGCCTTGTCCTGGCAGCACTCCACAAGAAACAGAATGAAACCAGACAGGCCAACATGATGGATGCCATGAAAGGAAACCCCCGACCAAACTAGAAAGAAAAAACTTAAGACCCTCCTTCCCAAGCCAAGTAATAAATATTCCACCCCCTAGTTAACAACCGTCAATTAAAGATAAAAACCCAACCTCTTTCTCTTCTGACCTTGCCCACTCTCAAGTCTCAAGAGTGTTCTTTTCGCTTCAATCAACTTTCCATTTGTGTCTCCCGTCCACTGTGTTGTACGTGTGTCCTTGAATTCTTTCTGAAGACAAGACCAAGAACCTTCTACTACTTCTTTGGGACAGGCTGGATCGAGGCCCCAGGGCCTGCAGTCTCCCCAGGTCACCAGGCAACCCTTCCTTCTTTTCTTTCCTTTCTACCTTCCTACCTTCCAACCTTCCTTCCTTCCAACCTTCCTTCCTTCCTTCCTTTTATCCTTCCTCTTTCTTTTTTAATCAAAATTATTCCCATGGAAAGTTACTATATAAACAATACTTTCTGTGAAATCGTCATGTCTTCAATATAAGATGATTCAATGCATTATGATTTCAAGACACCAGTAAGCATACGGTCATCCCAAAGACCTAAATTCCTGAGAGCTGAATACTGACCACGTCAGATCAGCATCTCACAAAATCAGACAACAGACTACCATTTAAAATAGTGTTGAGTTGTTTAATATTTAATAAAAGTGTCATTTATAGTTCATGAGGAAATATAGATTGCTTACAAAATCATGTCAGGGCAAGTGGTTAACCATTTATAAAAAAAAAAAAGGTTAGAGTCACATTACAATTGTACATAAAAAAAATTGAAGTATTAGAAAAAATCTACATGAAGAGTTGATGGTAGAAGTTTGGGTTGTGAAAGGTCATTCTAAACATGACTGCTAAGAAAAGAAACATAAATTATTCAATAGAAGTTGATTCTTTTTGATGTTAACCATTAGGAAAAATATATTCCCCAATGTGGTGGTACACGTATGTGTATATACACCTCACTGGCCATCAGAGTCATCAATCCTAATGCCAGTCTGTGAAGCAAAGAAACATGTACATATTGTATTTGTGTTAAATAAAACCACAGAAACTCTGCCCCTCTGAAATACACATGTGTACATTTCTGTATTATATACATATATATATATTTTTAAGCCCTATAAGTTAAGTTTACAATTTCCTGGAGAAAGTTTTCACTACTACATTTTTATTTCCTCCCCATTATTAAAATCTAGAATTTTGGAACTAAATCATTATCAATTTCTTTAAATTGTATACTTTCAAAATAGAACTTGAATTTTAAAGACATTCCTGACCTACAGAAGTATTGTAATGAATTCCTATATGCCCTTGGGATATATTCCTATATGCCCTTGGGATATATAATGCCCCCCCATGTCTACACATTAATTCCCAGAACCCTTAAATATTACCTTACATGGCAGAAGGGATTATGCAGATTGGTTAATTTAAAGAGCTTGAGATGGGTAGGTTATCCTGGAATCACTTGGATAAGCCCTTTGTAATCACAAAGGTCCTTATAAGAGGGAGGTGGGAAGGTCAGCACCAGAGAGAGATTTGAAGATGAAATGCTGTTGACTCTGAAGATGGGGGAAGGTACTATCAGCCTAGTTATGCAAGTGGCCTCTAGAAACTAGAAATGTTGAGGGAACAGATTTCCGCCAAAACCTCCAAAAGGAATGTAGCCTTGCTAACACTTGATGGTTACAAAATAATCATTTTTTGATTTTGTCTACTTTTGGTATTCTCGCTATAAAGGAGATTTGTTTGTTTAGTAATTTAAAAAGTCCAGATCACAATTCCACCTCTTGGCAGGGAGGAGTTCCCCCACGAATAAGGGATTCTCTGACACCATCTGGGTGTCCTACAGTCCAGCTCAATTCTGACACTATCTAAGCAGAGATAGCATCAGATTCCACAAGTTGAGGGCTCAATCCCATTAGACTCCCCTCAGTCCTCCCACTTCAGACCCCTATTGCAAACCCTGATTATCATTTGTGCTTCAGACCAGTTGACTATGGATTGGAGTTTCCCATGTCGTCCTCCTCAGGTTCAATTATTTTGCTAGAACCTCTCACAGAGAAACATTTTACTTACTGAATCATTGGTGTGTTATAAAGGGATGTGACTCAAGAACAGCCACAGGGAAGACATGCATAAAGCAAGGTATGGAGAAAGAGTGCATAGCTTTCATACCCTCTCCATATGAGCTACAGTCCTCAAATTTCCCAGAAACTCTTCTAACCCATCTTTGGGTTTTTATATGATCATGATTTTATATGATCATGATTGATGAAACCATTGGCCATTGGCAATCTATTTAAACTCCAGCCACTCTCCCCTCCTCCGAAGTCAAGGGGTGGCACCAAGGGTTCCAACACTCCAACCACCAAATTTTTCCTCCTGGCAATTAACTTCCATCTTTAGGGGACCAAAATTCAGCACATCAAAACAACAAAAGACACCTTATCTCTCTCACCAAGTAGGAAATTCCAAGGGTTTTAGAAACTGCTAGAAATGGGACGAAGACCAAATATACATTTACTATATATAAGGATAGTATTACTATAGACTTTTGAATTTTTAAATGTTCTATCATCTATGACTGGCATTCATTTTTATGCTAAGACTCCCTAGACCTGGCCAAAGGAAGCCTGTCAAACTGGTCCATGTGCTGTTTGAAGTTTTCCTTGGTATTTCAGTTCTCCCCTGTTTTCTGACACAACAGTATCTTATAGGCTCCATTTGTGTTTTCTCTGTTACAGCCCTGGAATCAGATATTTTCACAATGAACTCTGATACCTTCCCCCCACACCCTGGATTTTAGTATGAAATGTCATTTAGCAAGAAAGATCTGGATATTAGGCATGCTCATTGTCATTAGGCTGGCATTATTTCTAGGCCCTTTTAGAAGTCAAGGTTGGGAAATAGAGGGCTTTTTTATTCTGAAGGCTTTTTCTTCTATTAAGGTGCTTGTATTTTTTTTCTTTATAATCTGTTAAGTGTGAAAAAAAATAAAACATACTCTGTTAAATGTGATGAATTATATTTTCAAATTTTCTGATGTGTAACTACTTTTACATCCTGGATCAAAGTCAATTTGACCATTACATATTAGTTTATTTAGATATTACTGATTTTTGGCCAACATTTAGATTAAAAATTTGTATAACAGTATTTGTGAATCTGGACTGTTTTGTTCTCTCCTAATAGTCCTTTTGTGTTTATATATAAAGCAAACCTAGAATCATTATATAAACTAAGAAGGTTCCTTATTTTATTCTTTGAGAGAGTTTATATTAGAATGAAATTATCTTTTAACAGAGTACATAAAAAAATTATCCTTTTAAACCATTGGAGGCAGCTCTTTTAATTTAAGCAGATTCTACTTTTAATTAAACTTTAATGTTTTTCTATTTTTTAATCTTTTGATTCAGTTTTAATTTATTATGTTTAAAGAATGCATAATGTTGCATACATTTTCAAGAAGTTTATTTATTTTGCTAAACTCTCCAAATAAAATGGTATGTCTTTGTGACTGCCTCCTTTGCATCTTCTATTCTATTAATATTTGCTCTTCTCCTTACTACTATTTTTTAAAGATTTTATTTACTTATTTGAGAGAGAGAGAGCAAGAGTGTAAGAGAGAGAGCACAAAGTAGAGAGGGGGAACCAGGCTGCCCATCAAGGGAGCCCAATGTGGGGCTCAATCCCAGGACCCTGGGATCATGACCTGAACCGAAGGCAGACACTTAATGACTGAGCCACCCAGGCATCCCAAATATTAACCTATTTTTATCTATTTTATTATTTCTTTTTGAACCACTAAATTGGAGGCTTAATTCTTTAACTTTTATTATTGCTTCTTTGTTACAATGTCAGAAATTAGTTTCAACTATTTCAGCATAAATAATGTAATGTTATGTATATTCTGATTTAAGTTAAACTCTAAGAGGAATTAAATTATTTCAATAACTAAAACACACAGCAATTTATGTATGCCTGAAAAAGATTTTTATTTATTTTTTTTATTTTTTTAAAGATTTTATTTATTTATTTGAGAGAGAGACAGTGAGAGAGAGCATGAGCAAGAAGGTCAGAGGGAGAAGCAGACTCCCCATGGAGCTGGGAGCCCGATGCAGGACTCGATCCCGGGACTCTGGGATCATGACCCAAGCTGAAGGCAGTCGTCCAACCAACTGAGCCACCCAGGCGTCCCTGAAAAAGATTTTTAAAAATTTGAAATTTAATATAAAATGTTTATCATAACTGAACAGTACTAGATCATTTTGCCCTTAGGTTTTATAAAAAGTTCTTATGCCTTATTGCTATTTGAATTTTCAGCTTTATTTGGTTTTAAAGCATTATTTGGCACTTACTATTACAAAAAATGAGCCAGTAGCAAGGTTACAGGAACAAAGACGTTTTATACCTTTAACTGTTAAAATTAGTAGCTCCAACAACAAAAAAATCATGATTGTGGGTAGTCACTTAGGCCAATAATAATTCAAAAATTAATACAAACATTTAGATAATACATGTCACTCTAAGAATATTGAAATTTGCTTGGTATATCTATTTCTCAGATGGTTGTATTTAACTTCCATATTTTAGTGGATTCATCTATTTCACCTTCTACTTCTGTTAATTTTTTTATTTACATATTTGTAATCTGTTAGTAGATGCATAAAAGTTTAGCATTTTGAAATCTTCCTATTCTGCTTGTAATTTTTGTTAATACTGATTTATTCAGATTTGTTTCACCATCTTCCTTTGTACTTTGTATTTGTTTTTTTTTCCCTGCATTTCTTTTTTTCACTCTTTCAGTTGGGGTGATTGATTTTGCAACTGTTTTACTCTTTCTGTTATTATTCTGGTAATTATACTTTTTATTTCTGGGCTTTAATTAGATATTATATAGATATTTTACTAGACTTTTCATGGGTCTTTAAATTAGACAAGTCCAAATCAGTCATTAGCTATGTATTCCTCTTCTCAAACATGGTACAACCTCAGAAACTTTCTGATTCTGCCGTTTGTTTATTTCTGGCTCCCAAATTGAGGTCGTTTTGTCATGCGTTTGTGATTCTTGATTCTTGGATTCATGCTCTGTAGATATTAGATATTTTGTATGGGAATATTTGAGGCTAATTTTAAAGTGAGTTCCTCATTAAAGAAGGTAAAGCAGATTTCTCCATGCAGAGGCAAGCTTCAAATTTTCACTTTCATCCATTAGTAGTTACCTATCCTTTCTGGACTTTTTTTTTTTTTTCTTTTACTTTTAAGTCCAACCAACTACTTAACAAATATTTTAAGTATCTTATTCATCATCTAATTTTCCATAATGATAGAAAAAGGAATCTACCTATAATTCTCTTCTAAAGCAGTTACTAAAGATTTCAGAACAATATGAGATGGAAATGTCAAAAAGTATTTTTAAACAAATTCTTTTATTGCCTAATAGAAAATTTTATATAATAGTACATATTACCTATAGAGTTTTCTCTCTTCTCTGCTACTGAGTTTTTTTCTTTTGTTTCTAATATTTGAACAGAGAAAAACTATACCACTTTAGAAAGAACAGACAAAACAGAGATTACAATGTGGCCAAACTGACAAATAACTCCGAGAGGAACCCTTTTGTATAAATCAGACAATTGGCAGTTGGTAAATCCAACTGGTATTCTTTTCACATTTAAGGCACTAAAAACAACTTTTCTTTTTTCCTTTTCTCTAGGGAAACACTAAAAAATATCAAGCATGCACAATATATGTGGCTGGAGAGAGGAGGAGAGAGAGAAAGGGAAAGAAACTCCTTTCTTTTATTAAGGAAATGTATTAAATATGCAGAAGTTGTTTTCTTGAATAGAGTGGGCAGAGCCTTCAAGCACCACACATGAGACGCAATAATGAGGGATACAAATTCTCTTTCCAGGTGAAGGAAGAATTGTAAAAGTGGAAAAATACCTAGAAATCTTTCAATAGAAAAAACCATGTATCTCCAGGAACAATCATCCTCAAGATATTTCTATGAGCAACACAAAACAATGCTCTCACTTCCTCTGGGATTTTGGAATGTTACAAGGGTGTCTGCAGATGCTTGCGACATGACTTTCTACTCAACTAGAAAAGCTCCTTGCTGAGGGAGAAGAGAATTACATGACGGAAAAGTGAAGCTGGCAAATTGCAAAACAAAAGCTAGGTGGTATTACTCCACCAGTTATACCTAAATGTAGCACTGCATGAAAGTTTTTCATTTTATAAAACAAACATTCCCTTCAGTCTCTTTCTTTTTAAATTTTCTTTAAAAAATGTTTTATTGACATATAATGAACATACAATGCTACATTAGTTTCAGGTGTATAACACAATGATTGAATAATTCTATACATGACTCAGCACTCATCACGGTAAGTACACTCTTGATCCCTTTTATCTATTTCGCCCCTCCCCCACATTTATCTATTTTACGCCCTCCCCAACCACCTGCTCTCTGGGAAACACCAGTTTGTTCTCTGTATTTAAGAGTCTGGTTTTTTTGTTTGTTTGTTTTTGGGGTTTTTTTTTGTTCTGTTACTTTTTCTTTATTCATTTGTTTGCTTCTTAAATTCCTCATATGAGTGAAATCATATACATTTCCTCTCTTTTATTCTTAAGTTTTTTCTATTTTGTTTCTGATATTTTAAAACAAAATCACTCCTGCTAACACAATCTTTCTCTCATAGCCATCAGCCATGGGATATATTACCAGTATATATGTAAACATAAGTAAAATGATAAATACAAGGATATATACAAGCATAAGCAATTTTTTTTCTTCTGGATAAAATTTAAATGATATATACTCTGGATCTCTCTTTTTACTTATTATTATTATGTCTTTTTTACTCAATTCACCTAAATGTAATTATTTATATAAGTAGAATAAATTTTATAAAGTGTTCACTTATTTTCTCCCTTATAAACTTTAAGTTTCTCCAGATTTTTTATATATTATAAAGAGTGTGGGAAAACAAAACAAAAGAAAACAAAACATATCACTAAATATATCACTGATTTTAATAGATGGGGAAGTACTGGAGTATAATCAGAAGAAAAGCAGAACGTGAAATTGAAGTAGAAGCAGACACCAGGTTTCATAATTAGCTTCATGGGTTTAAGTCATTTACTAAGACTCTTTGAACATTATTATTTTAATTTTAAAGTGATATTTTTAAACTATCCAAGATGGCAAATCACTTTCAATTTACCTACACAATTGTTGCCTGGGATGATCTATTGAGTAAATCTAAAGTCATTTGTTTGCACAGCAGAAAACGAGCTATGAAATAAGAAAGTGGAGGAAATGCAGTATGTATTTATCATCCAGTTCCAGCTTACCATTTTATAACTGTAACTTAAAGGATGGTGGGAAATCTGAATTGTTTTATGAGGATCATTTAAGGGCACTAGTCGTGTTTTGTCTTGCAAAAATATATTATTTCTATTATTTGACTTGAGTTTCTGCATAAAAGGACTAGAATTCCTTTAAAAAAGGAAGAATTTTCTAGCCACAGGAGTGTTTCAATAATGAAACAAGATGCTTCTCCAAGGGATTTATTCATAAGAAATTAGATCACTGGTGAGGATGTTTTCAAAAGAACTCATATAGGGATGGTAGAGGAAAGAATATTTACTATGTGTTAGACACCGTGATATTCATTTTCACATATGTGACATCTAGCTGATGATTACAATAAATTTGCCCACATGAATATCATGAAATTAATTATACCAATCATGGTAAAATAAAATAAAGACACAGTAGTTCTGGGTGTGCTTCAAACCAAGTTATCCCAGTGAATAAGCCAACTTTGATTAGTTCACATACACCCTTCAATTAATGTTCTGTTAGAATTTCCACTGTCAAGCTTCATTTTAGTATTTTGTCTGCCACACCACAATCAGGGGGACAAAGTTATGAGGTAAAACTAAATCAACCATCAACTTCAGTACATGTCTTTTGTTCTCACACTGTTTTAAGTCACTTAGTGAGAAACTACAGCAAAAGAAAAATACACACCAGGAAAAAATGTTGCAAAACACTAAAGTTTTGATATTTTAAAGTAAATATTATTCCTGTTAAAAATACTGGATATAATTTTTATCACAAATACAGGGGATCTCATTTCAAGATTCTTTTCTTCATAGAAAACCAAGAAATTCAAAATCTCAGAAAAATATAAAAGAAACCATAAATTTTAACCTAGCCTAGAGAATTTTGATAAAATAAATAATCTCTTTACATAAATTTAAATGATTTTCTCAGGCCAGATTTTAGGAAAGTGAAATGTCAAAACTGTCATTCAGATTGGAAGTAGGAGAATTTTAGGGACAGAGAAGTGATAAAAGAAAATATTATCCCATTTCTAGCAATGTGATGAGGTTAGACCAGAGTGATAGCTTTAGTACAGTATTTTTCCAAAAACCATTTTTATCTAAGCCCTAATTGTCCTATCACAACTTCTTGTCATAAACCTCACCATCACCCTCCCTGTCTAACTTACACATAGAAAGAAAAAAATCTTCTATTGACCTTGTTTTATCTTATCTCTCTATGGATTAAAAGCTAGGGTATATCTTATTTTATCCTACAGGGGACAGCAGTCTGTGTACTATGTATGGAAAGTTGCTGTAAAGATTATTTAAAGTAGTAGAAAGAAAACTTTATCTGGACGAAATAATGAAGTTACCAGAGATTATATATTTATTTTCTTTTTTTAATTAACATATAATGTATTATTTGTTTCAGGGGTACAGGTCTGTGAGTCATTAGTCTTACAGAATTCACAGCACTCTTCATAGCACATAACTTCCCCAATGTACATCACCCAGACACGCTATCTCTCCCCCTATATCTTTATTTTCTTTCTCCTCCACTCATGACATTTTTCTCTTTCCTATATTCTTTCCCTTTGTTCCATGCCATTTCAAAGCATAATAAACCCTTCTTTCAGCTCTGCATTTCTCTTGTCTCTCCTACAGTGTGAACAGGACACTATATCCCTTAGTAGTCAAACTGAGCAGAATCAGTAACAAAATAAACATTTGTATCACTTAGTTTCCTAGATGGAACACTAAGCATTTGTCTGTACAGGAGTGCAGGGGTAAAAGATGGGAGGATGGTGTGACTACTCTCCAAGGAGTCCTGAAGAGTATAAACCAACATATTTTTGTCTGTTTGTTTTTGATAGAGAGAGAGAGAGAGAGAGAGAGAAGGGACAGCAGAAGAGGGAGAAGACATCTTAAGCAGGCTATATGCCCTGGAACCCCAAGTGGGGCTCGATCTCAGGACCCTGAGATCATGACCTGAGCCAGAATCAAGAGTCAGATGCTTAACCAACGGAGCCACCCAGGAGCCCCAATATGCTTTTTTTTTTTTTTTAAGATTTTTATTTATTTATTTGACAGACAGAGATCACAAGTAGGCAGAGAGGCAGGCAGAGAGGCAGGCAGAGAGAGAAGGGAAGCAGGCTCCCTGCTGAGCAGAGAGCCTGATGCCCTGGCTCCATCCCAGGACTCTGAGATCATGACCTGAGCCGAATGCAGAAGCTTTAACCCACTGAGCCACTTAGGTGCCCCTCAGCTTTTTTTTTTTTTTTTTAAGTGATCTATTATTTTCATTCCAAAAGTACAAAACTCATAGTAACGAAATTTGGTAGTACCAGATTACAGGGGTTCTGGGCAGGGGGGAAAAAATGCCTCTAAGAGCTTTAAGCAGGTCAGTGATAGAGTCCCCAGATTTTTCTTTGATTCTGTGAAGAATTTGAGCCAACAGTTTTGAATGGCTAGGTGATATTTAAAGAATATTAATGGCTAATGTCAATTAGAACTTACTTGCTAAACGACAATATCATCCACGAAGCACAATTTCTCAAGAAGGACAAGTGAGTTGTCCAGGACACAAAAATGAGTAGAAGAAATTTAGATTCAGGAGAAAGGAACAGTATTTAAAATGAAAGTTTTGATGTAATTTCCAAAAGGAAAGCAAAAAACTTTCAAATGTCTTTCTAAATGGTACTCTAAATTAGTATTCAAACAGGAAAATGAGTATAGTTCCTAATTATTGTAAAATGCCAATTTTTCAAACATTTACTCTCCACACATCCATGTTCAGAAGCGTTCACGCACACAGACACACACACACATTAGGTTAACTGCGTTCTTTATTATGTTTATTTTTTCTAATCCAAGAGCTCTTTCTTGTTTTCAATCACTCCCTTTGTCTCTCATTCCTTTGTATGAATTTGACGTGTACTAAAAATTTTAATTCTCTTCTTATTCCAAATTCCATCTAGTGCTTTCCTCCCCACCCCACAATAAAGTGTATTATTTCATTGACCTTTTTTCTTCTTCACCATGTGACCACTTTTTTTTTTCTTTTCCTTTATTTGGCCATTTTCGATTTTCAATTCATGTTTAAGAACAGACTCCTGGGTTGCCATGCCTGAGCAACTATGTGGATTTCCTCGGCGAGGTTCCGTAAGAACCTCGACTCTGCAAGCCCCGCATCTCTGTTCAGCTGCTCGCTCTGGGACCAGCAGGAGTGCACGAACCTGTCTCCGGAAAAGTGTCCTTCAAAAATATCCCGTCTCTCTCTAGGGTTCTGGTATCTGCCTGGCAGCAACATTTTTCTCCAATCAATTCTTTTAGTTTCTTGAAAGAAAAGCTGTGTAGAATCGGTTTGCTTGTTGCTGGGGGAAAATACTGTACTTCCTGATCTCTGCGGGTTTAGAGCTGGGCCGGCGCCAGGCAGCCTGCTCCCGGGGCTGCCCCAATCTTCAACGGGTTTATCCATCATATTTCTATCTTTCAGAAATGTATTGAATTATCAAGTCTCACTGCTCTCCAAATTCCCTTTCTTTTGTGCTTATTTGACCTCCGTCTTTTAATGTCATTTCACTTGGGCATTAGGAGAGAAGAGAGGCCGATAGCCAAGAATGTCGAATGGCAGTTATTTCCATTTATAATTGTATTGTATTTACGGATACTCTTCCTTTTAGGAAAATGACTTGAGAACACAGGCTTTGGATGAATCTCTGTGATGCCATCTTTAATCGAGAAATTAGTAAGAGAAGTGTAAATACATTTTCTCATCGTGCAGAATTTAGGGTAGTACAGCTTTGAATTCAGAGGAAATACAAACTGTGGCCCCACACGAACATGTTGTCTTTGGGGAAGATGTCCAGTGTCTCTGAAGGCATGCCTGCTTCATGGGGATGGCAGGAATAAAAAACCTTGAAGTATATGTGATGTATAGCAATGTCTAGAGTAGAATAGTGAGAGGCGAACACCGGTACAGGTAAGAGTACAAGCACCGATGTAAACAGATAAAGAGCTCTGTAAACCGATTGCTAAGTTCTCGGCACTGACTGTGCCAGGCCCTGACGAAAAGCTGGAAAGACAGACACATTTCCTGCCCTCAGAAAGTCTCAGATAATTAAGTAAGCAAATGCAGTAAAGTGTGGTACTAACATAAGAGAAGAAGATGTTTATTTTAAAAGTTTGTGACTTCATGTGATGAAACATTGTTTTCAGTAAACCTTTCCAGAAAATTCTTCCAAAGCTTTTCGGCCATTAGAAAGACATCAGCCTGCTTCCTTGTGAGCTGTAATACCTCCTGGGGCTTATCAATTCAGCAGAGTCGGGCTGAATCATTTATTAAATTAGAAAGCTACAAAGAGGACGCCCAGTGTGAGTCAGAGCAAGTGGTGGCTAACTCCAGGGTTGCCTGCTGGCTCTTTGAGGCTTTGCTGAACTCGGGCCCCAGTGTGGGAGGGCCGAGACAAAGGAGACAGACGTAAGGGACATTTAAATGCTACAATTCAATTCTTTTCATTTATGGGCCTCCGTGGCTTTTCTCCTGGCGTGAAGGCCAATCTGCAGTGATGTTTCTTTCTCCCACAGAGAATGTGATTCTAAATCAAGAAATTTAAGCAAAAGAAAACAGAAGCTGCCTCTCCTACTTCAACCACAGGAGTGACCGTGGCACGAGAACAGGAGTCTCTGTCTCTCTATTTTCTCTTAGTTCCCTTTGAGGTATGCCCCAACTCTGACAATGTCTCACCTTGTGGTATTCTTTGTGGTCCGTTAAATTAGGTGTTAGAATCTCCTCCTGGAAGATGGCTCTGAATTTGAAAAGCATCTCTATAGGAAGCCAATATGGAGAAAATTGGAGAAAATTCAGTATATTCAAAACGGAATTGGGAATTAAAATGAGAAATAATGTATTTTAGAACAGAATCAAGAAAGCCATATTTCCTGGATTGAAAATGGGGAGCCTTGCCCTGTTTGATTGAATATTAAAACTAAGTAGAGACCCTGTTTAAAAAAAATAATTACAGGGATACCTGGGTGGTTCAGTCAGTTAAGCATCTGCCTTTGGCTCAGGTCATGATCCCAGGATCCTAGGATCGAATCCAATCCTGTGTCTGGCTCCCTGCTCAACAGGAAGCCTGCCTCTCCCTCTTCCTCTGCCTGCCCTTCCCCCTGCTTGTGCTCTCCTTCTGTGAAAATAAATAAATAAATAAATCTTTAAAAAAATAAAATAATAATTACAACATAAAGCAATCTAAGAAGAAACAACTAGAAAGATTTTAGTTTAAAAAATCCTCTTAATAGAAAAATGGCAAATATACCTGAGAATGTCTTTCTGCAGGTAACAAACACAATCGTAGTGTGAGTTTCCTTCCTAAGCATTTACTGTTCTCTCAAGTCTTGTTACTTTGTGTCATTCCCACATCTGCACATAGGAATAGCAGCTGAAAGTGTTTTTCTACACTGCCAATCTGGTAACATCCTTCTAGAGTCCTTGTTAGAGTCAGTGCTTTTATTTATTTTTTTAAAATCTCTAAATCCAAAGTGATCTGGATGATTGTGATAGTTTAAATTATTTACCAATGATTTTATTTTTATTTTTTTAAGTATTTTATTTATTTATTTGAGAAAAAGAGCATGAAAGTGAGGTGAGGGGCAGAGGCAGAGGGAGAAGAAGATTTCCTGCTAAGCAGCGAGCCTGATGAGAGGCTCCATCCCAGGATCCCGGGCTCATGACCTGAGCCAAAGGCTTAACCCACACTGAACCACCCAGGTGTTCCCCAATGACTTTAATAAAATAATTTGTTTATTTCTGCCAAAAGCACCATAGTTTTTTCAACTATCAGATGCTTTCTACATTTTTTTTGAAAACAAGATGCCTTGTTATAAAAATATAAATATAAATAATAATCCACTTCAGCCTAGTGAGATGGCTGGCTCTTGCCCTATGTCCTCTGCCTCCTTCTGTATGGTTCAGTTCTGTTTCTTTCAAGGTCTGGTTTCCCAGGTACGGTTTTCAGCTTAGAACCACCTTTCAGCAAGATTTACATATTTGCCTGGTAGACCTTGTTTACATCCATGCAACCTTTCTAGAATCTACTAAATTGCAATGACAGCACCATCTTCACACCAGATTCCGTCCTTCCTCTAATGAGCCAAAAGACAGTGCATGCCAAAAAAACCTGGAAGTTCTCTTTACCTGGGTGCATCAAGCCAGCTAGCGTTACTGTCTAACAACAATACGTTTGCCTGTGATGTGTAATAGTTTAGTTTTATCAATAAGAGAAGCTAATTTACCCTGGAGAAAACTTTACTCACCAAACTTCTAAGGCATCTGGCTTAGTAATGAGTGGGAGAAGTGGTTCACATTCCTCAAGGGTTCTAAGAGGGCTTCTGTCAGCAACCAGGTCATTGAAAAGTGTTGGGTGTGAGCAGGTCAAAGTATCAAAACTGTGGAAGACTATTTATTCACACGGTATTATGATGGTTCCTCCCTCTGCCACCTTAAATCCTCCACGTG
Source organism: Lontra canadensis (assembly GCF_010015895.1). NCBI lineage: Eukaryota > Metazoa > Chordata > Mammalia > Carnivora > Mustelidae > Lontra > Lontra canadensis. The sequence continues at coordinate 123,393,581 of NW_022630995.1, read as the reverse complement.
CTTATGGGATCTGATGTATAGGAGATAAAGGAATGAAGAGTCAAGTTTAATATGTCAGTATGATGTCAGGTGGAATTCAGCCGCCCACGATTGTCTCAGAAGTGGAGGCAAAGAAAAGAGCAAGAAGGGAATCACGGAAAAGTATAGAAAGGGTCTTGACCTGCCTGGGTTGTGGAACTGGAGCTCTAGAGAGCGGTACCTCCGATCACCCAGAGGCAAGATGGCTCTGCCTGTATTACACAGGCTACTTACTACACGACAGACATATGCACAAGGTCAGATAAAGCTACGGATCACCAAACAACAATCAGAAAGCACAGAGCAGTATTCAGACACTATGGAGTCCCCCGCAGGGCAGAAACCTAGAGTTACAAAGGGGTTTCATGCATACATTGCTGTATGAATTGAAAGAGTGCTCACAGATATTCCTTCCCGCACACTGAGTCAAGAAGGAGCATGAGGCTTTCTAGGCCAAGAGGGTAGGGAAAAAAAAAATCTTTCTGCTCCTATTTCTTGCTAAAGAATAACTACTTCATTATACAACATCCTTTTAAAAGCTGAGTAATACAAAGTTGTACCATGAAGAATATAAGCAGGGATCCTGAGTGCCCCCAGAGCTATGAATCAGACACATTTTTTTCCAGACCCCTTGGGCTATGTCTTCTATTATAATAGGTCATGAAGTTAGAGAGAGTACCGAGGCATGGAACAAGATCTCTTTGGCCTTAGGCTTTAACTGAAATATATACATAATATATTAGATATATTTTATACATGTATTGAATATATATATATATATTTAACATGTAATTTATCTTATAATACACAGACGTATGTAAACATAAAGACAGTTCACTTAGAAGATTCAGAAAAACCTTCTCCCCATTACAAAAACCTTCTCCCCATATGGGAAAAGGCAATTAAGATCCATTTTTCTAACAGTGTATTTCTTTGAGCAAGTTTTTCATTGAGAGGATTGAGTTTTCCCCATTTAATTAAAAGTGAAAACTGATGGGAATTAAGACATCTTAGATGATGTACTTAATTATTTTGCTTGACATGAAGTTGCTAACAACCGCTCGTATCTACTGTCCCTGATCTTCTGGCCGGCCATCCAGTTTTATGAAAGGCTCTAAAGTTACTGGAATAAATACAGATGTTCTCACTTACTTTGCGTCTGCTCCAGCTATCAGCTTGTTTTCTTGCACTACCCTTAAATTATTCCCTGAGGTCAGGAAAATATCAGACACATTTTTATTCAATATTATGACTGAAATAAGGAAATGTTTGGGGAAAATAAGGAAATGTTTTGGAGGTGGTAGAGAGGAGATGCTTGCTTTTAATTGCTAATTAGAGTGGTCTATAAACATGAACTATTAAAAGACTTGACAGAATTTTGTTTTTTATAGCTTGAGTATTTATATTTTTATTGGTTCCAACACACACCGGGGGTAAGAAGCCTTGCTTTCATGTAATAAAAAAAATAATAATCATAATAGTTTTCTTGTTATTATTGAATGTTAATGACAAGCTGATAGATTGGCTATAGCACATACATGGCACAACCTTAATTTAATGTTAACTGAGAGAATGTATATCCCCCATATCTTCATTGTTCCATTGAAAATTAAACCCAAAACTCATCATAATAAACAGCACCACCTCAAATCAGAAAACTGGAAGTCTTTCTATATAGTAAGTTTTCTCATAGATCATTTCTATTATTAAAAGTCTAATTTGATGAAGGCCCAAGTCTTTTTACTCGATGTATAAAATTCTTCTTAACATTATCTTAGTGAAACAAGTTCAAAACATGATAATTTTGAAGTTGCAGAGTTGTATTAAGTTTTCTAGTATTCTGGGCACCATAAAAATAGTTTTATGTCAGTATATATTTAATTACCTTTTATATGAAATGGGATAGGAACTCAAGTAGTACCTTTAGAAAATTATAATTTGTGGGGCCCCTGGGTAGCTCAGTTGGTGAAGCATCTGACTTTTGAATTTGGCCTGGGTCCTGATCTCAGGGTTGTGAGATCAAGCCCTGCATCTGGCTCTGCCCTGGACATGGAACCAGATTGGGATTTTCTCTCTCCCTCTGTCCCTCCCACTCAAAAAAAAAAAAAAAAAAAAAAAAATATATATATATATATATATATATAGTTTTTGCATTCAAAACAAGAGGAAAGTTATTACTATCTGAAATATTATTGTGGCTATTTATTTTCAATTTCTGCATATGTTGGTTATTGTCTCTGCCTCAAGACCACATATTATGATTAAATCAAAGAAGTCACATGATAAAAATTGTTCTGCCTGTTAGAAGTTGTGGATGATTTAACATTACCAATAGTTATTGCTACTGAAATAAATTCAAAATTAATGGTAGTGAGCCAGAAATATCAATATATAAAGGACTTTATTTATCGAATACCACATATGTCCATATATCTTTACATATAGACAAGGATGAAAGTCTCCACCAACATAACAAGAGGAGACTGGAAGTCAGAAAGAGAGAGAGAGAAATACTCATATCAATGGCTTTTTTATGTAAGGAGGAAAACGTCCTTTTTCCTATTCTTAGAGAATCATGCATCCAGTGTAACTATGTTAAAAAAAGAAAAGCAGGGTCACCTGGGTGGCTCAGTTGTCAAGTGTCTACCCTCGGCTCAGTTCATGATCCTAGAGTCCTGCTACTGAGCCCCACATCTGTCTCCCTGCTCAGCGGGAAGCCTGCTTCTCCCTCTCCCCCTCCCCTTGCTTGTATTCCCTCTCTCATTGTTTCTCTCTCTCTCTCTGTCAAATAAATAAATAAAATCTTAAAAACAAAATGAAGTAGGTATGATCAATAGACAGTATTTAAGATGTTTTCAGGAGAGCCAGCTGATAGTGTAAGACTTTTTTTTTTTTTAATTGGCTGAATAATTTTTGCCTTTAGAAGCCAGAGGGATACTTTGGTTGGACACTCCAGGTCTAGGGAGCCTGATGGTGCTGGTTTTCCCCACACTTTCCCAGGGTAAGCGTGGAAAGTCTGACATCCTGGGACACTCCTCAGTCCTGGGCAAAGCAGGACAGCTGGTCACTTTTCCAGAATACTTACACATTGATCTCAAATAGCAAACGTAAGATACCCAGCTGCAGCTCAACAATAGGCTCCAGTCAGGCACCTGGTCTTCCTCTTTTCAGAACTTACTTGGTAGGTGACCTTGAGCACTTTCTTTTATCTCTCTGAGGTTCAATTTCATCATCTGTAAAAGGGAGATAATACCTAATCTAGTAAGTTTAAGTAGTAATGAAATAATGTATACGAAGTAATAGGCACTTACTAAGGTTGAAATAAATGGTCTTTTCATTTTCTACTTAAACTATAGCTAAAAAATAAAAGATACTCTCAGGAGAAAGAACGGCAAAATCAGGCTTACTACTAAAGCTGTTTGAAACCATATTATATCAATATATCCTCCCTCAAGTAAATACATAGGGAATAAACTCTCATGCAACTCGCCTTCTTTTCCAACCACCCAGCCTAAACAGAAAGCATACCACAAATGGGATGAATGGCCAAACCCAATATCATTAAGTAACGCTGATGGTAAGTGCTGACACCCCACATCACTGAGGGACAGTTCCTTTTACTGAGGATTTCATGTTTAAAACGTAAGAACAAAATAAAGATATATCACAGCCATACCACAGTGATTCATGCCAGATATTTTACTCCTCCGTTTTCTTTTTATTGGGTGAGAGAGGAGAGAGAAGGGGTGCAGGACAATATAAAGCAGCCTACAGCACCTGCATTCTGCTCTTCAAACTGGGATGAAAAATCCAAATATACAATAGAGGAATGTTCTTAAGAGGCATAGTGGCATAGTGTCGTTTATTCTAAGAAATGCATGTAAATGACTCCCAGCTGGAAAGGAAGAAAGGGAACATTCAGATGTTACCCTGAAAGTCAAAAAGAATCTATGGTATGGCATATAAAGTGATTCTACCTTGTTTATTAAGCCGGTTGCTCCTTTGAATCCCTTTATAATGATAACCTATTTCTACAGGGATTAAATATTAACTAAGCTTTTTTTAAAGATTTTGTTTATTTATTTGACACAGAGAGAGAGGATCACAAGTAGGCAGAGAGGCAGACAGAGAGAGGGGGGGAAACAGGCTCCCCGTTGAACAGAGAACCCGATGTGGGACTCGATCCCAGGACCCTGAGATTAGGACCCAAGCCAAAGGCAGAGGCTTCACCCACTGAGCCACCCAGGTGCCCCTGAATATTAACTAACTTTTGTGAGCTCTCTGCTCATTTTTGTCTTCACATTATATCTATTAATAAAAACAGAATAGCTTTCATACAAATCTGACAAGTCTGAAGCAACATGTGTTATGCTTTTTTACCCTTTTGTTTGGAAAGTTTATTCCTAATGCTACAGGGCTCACTGCAGTCACTAAATGCGTGAGTGAAAGGGATAAAGTGACCCTGTATGCTGAAGGGGAAATCAATAGCAAAAATAGAGAATTGTTTAGATATAGTATATGACATTGGATTTTACAATGGATATAAACTTCAAAATTCTGACAATAATTGGGTTTTGCACCAGTCTTCCTTGAATATTTTTAACAAATGCTATTTTCTAAATCTACATTTTCTTCAGGAGAAAATGGAAGATGTTTTCCCAACTTTTTCTTTGAGAAAAATATCAGTTGAGTTGGAAGTTATCAGTTTGGTTATCTGTGCAACATTTTGAGTTGAAAGTGCACTGCTGTGGAGAATGTTCCTATTTTTTGTGTCTTTATTCAGCTATTTTAGATCCTAAGAAAACTCTACAAAATTGCAATCGTGTGTCTGCTGATAGAGAGTTTCTAACGTAGTCCAGAAAGAGAATTATAAATTAGCTGTGTGGTATTACCAATATGTATATTATAAGAGCTTTGATAGTATCATCCCATTATATGACTTTGAGAACACAGCATTTATTTTATTATTTACATTTTCACTAAATAATAACATTAGCTACATCCTTGATTATTACCTTATTTGTGGTCCTTTTTTTTTTTTGCTTGAAATTCACATTAAACTTAAATACCTGTGATGCTTTACTGGGAATGAGAGATTGTCCATAGCTTCTTAAACATTTATATCAGCACTGCAAGATAACCACACCTCTCCCCTGAATTTTCACCATTAACAATTTATTGCAATACTTGCTGAAAAGATAAAAACGAATAGGCTCTTTTCATACCATCCAAAGATTAAAGCTGGTGTGTTGTGGATTTCACAAAGTATTCCTATGCCTTTGGAGTTGCGATGGTTAAATGTCATAGAGCATATAAGGTTGGTCTAATAAAAAAAAATATAATACGTGCACTTATATTTTTCACAGTAGAAAATAAACTTTGAAAGCCTTGATTCAGCTATTGTTTTTCTAAAGAGCAGAATCAGAGCCAGAAAGTCCTGTGGATGGAAGAACTCCCAATTCCTGCACTGTTTCAGAGTGGGAACATGAGTACTACCAAGGGTGGAGCAATCCTTAGATGTGCAAGGTATTTGGGACAAGTGCATGTGGACTCCACTCCATATATAGGACAAGTGCATGTGGACTCCACTCTCCATAGACAAATAGTACCTTCCAGACACTATTGTAGAACTATCTGCTTCCTTCCCATCTGCACACACATATATCCAAACAGTGTTAGGGAACCACTGTGATCTTATTCAATATTCCATCAGGGTACATGAAAATGACCTTCCAAACCCTCATAGTTGGAGTTCTAATTTTAATTATGTTAATGCATTTTGCTGAATATATTTTCCCATGTGTCTTTTCTCCCCAGTGAGTAAATCTGTACTTTCTCTATTCACATAGATTTGAAGTTTAAAAAGGCAAATCCTATAAAATGCTTCTATAAATACATTACTGTACATAAACTCTGTATCTCATAATCCAAATGAAATTCTGATATGGGTAGTCAATGACGTAGCAATTATAATGGGCTACTGAAGAGTAAAATAAAAACTTCTCTGCTTCTAAAGCAATACCCATACTTATGTATGTTTTTCTCTCCTTATAGGGCTGGAAATTTCTGACCTGCTACTAAAGTCAAATCTGTCTCATCCCTGTCAGCTATGAGTCATTCTTTTCTTCAAAAATTAGACAGAACCCTAGAATTACAGCACTCAAGGGGCAATATGGTATTTAGAGATCACCTGTTTCAAGTTCTTCATAAACAAATTGAAACACTAAGAAAGGCAAAGAAATTGAAACAGTAAATAATCTCCCTAGGGGAAGAAAATGAGATCTGATGATAATAACAGAGTACAATGACCAGAGGAGTGATTAAAGAAAAGGATTTAGAAGCAAGTGGGAATTCCATCAGACCTTGCAGTTGTGATGATCCAAACCCAACTTGAGGCTAACATAAGAGCCATATCCCATGGCTTCAAGAATCACCTCCTGGAGAGGTGTTTTTCAGCTACTATATAAAATGGGCATGTTCCTCAAAGTTTTGTCAGAATATTAAAGAACCAGACGGCCATAGTGAGGTCAACGTAGGGAGGTCTTATATAAAATGCAACTTTCTGGGCCTCAGACTCCGGAGCAATGACTAAAGGCTAAATTTTTAACAAGAGTTCTGGGTTATTCCTCATGTACACTAAGTCTGGAGACTCAGTGGGTTGTGACTTTGAGGACTCTACTGACATTATAAACTATCTGCAAGGTGTCTTGAATTACAATTTTTATTGGTTTTACTCCATATTCTGTATCATGATAATTACAGTAATATATTATGTTTGTTTTTGTTTGTAGAGACTGTTTTCTATTTTACTGCTAGTCTTGAAAGAGCGAGCCTCATAAAAATAGAGTAGAGGATGAACATTTTGAAAAAAGAATGGCTTAAATCCCAAAGAATCTATGAAAAAGGAATGAGGGATGACTTGATTATTGCCCAGGGCCAAGAAGTGGGCCTGGAGACTTACTGAGGGGACATAAGCAGCATTTGAAATTTGGGAATTTGTTGTTTGAGTGGTAGAATAGTATAATTTTAAATAGAACAGAACTCTATAGTTCGGGTCATCCTGTTTCCTGTCCTCTTTATTTAAGGCTGAAATTCTACATTCCCTGATGAACTTAAGACATAACTTTAATGACCTTGTACCATGTAGTTCCTTGTAAGAACTTAGCTTCCATTAGTCAACGAGTAAGAAAAATTTGGAAAAATAGTATTAGAACTGACATGCATGGTGAATTAAAATTTAAAAAGCATTGTGAACTTGGAAAAACTGGTAAAACTCTCCAAATCTAAAGTGTCATTTAAAAATTTAAAAGGTTGAATGAGATGATCTGTGGTTTCCTTTGTTACATGGCTTGCTGCCTATGGGAGTTAAAAGCATCACTCTGTCATCCATTCCAGAGGACTCTCAAGAAGGACATGGTCTATCATCAGAGAAAGTATGGAATCCATGAGGACCCACAAATTGGCCAACAAGGGAGCAGAGTCCATAGGAGAAGGAAGAAAACAACAAATAGAACTCATTGAGGTCAGTTGCTTTCTTCTTTTGGATCTTTCTCTGCTTTTTCTTTTGTGTGTTTTTCCTCATTCTCTTCTTCACATCAATGCAGCTGGTTTGGTAGTACAGAATCCAGAGGAGGGCTTCCTTAAGGGGGCCCTTTGGGACTAATCTGGGGAGAAGGAGCAGTGAAGCTCAGGTCAGCTTCATACCTGACGTCACACCTTCATACCTTCATGTAAGCCTTGAGCTAAAATGTCCTTCACATTGAACACATGTCTCCACTCACTAGCCTGCAATAAGAAAACAAGATGAAGATTTGGAGGTAATGCCCTTAGTTTCTGATTAAAAAACATTTTTTTCCTTGAGTCTCCCCCATACACATACCCCTAGGAACCTACTCAGAAAGGAAAAGCTAACAGTATTTGATGATCAGAATGTGATTTTTATTTCTCACCTGTCTCATGATTAATAGTCATTAAGTTCAAAACTCAGGGGGCATCTGGGTGGCTCAGTGGGTTAAAGCCTCTGACTTCAGCTCAGGTCATGATCCCAGGGTCCTGGGATCGAGCCCCGCATTGGACTCTGTGCTCAGCAGGGAGCCTGCTTCCTCCTCTCTCTCTTTGCCTGCCTCTCTGCCTACTTGTGATCTCCATCTGTCAAATAAATAAATAAAATCTTAAAAAAAAAAAAACCTCAGTATCCACAAAATAACAACAATGTTCTCTTTAGATTGCCATATAAATAATAATTTTGTTTCTACTGTCTGTTAATGTCACTCCTGTTGGATCAAACAACATGATGGAGAAGATAGTCATTATAGCAGAATGATATTGTCCTTGATCAGAAACTTTTATTGTAGTTTTGCAAGCAGACAGAAAGAGTGCCACATTCATACCCCAAAGTCAACTATAAATCTTATGGATGACATGTTGTGACCATTTTGTGCAGTGGAAATCTCATTCAGGTACTAATTCCATATACTTTTCTTTAGGGATTTTTAGACTTAATTATAGTGATTTCATAGGTTATAATAGAACTTTCAGTAGATAAATTTATTTGTCCTTTTCAAAAGGTGTATGGTAAGCCGTAAATAAATTGAATTTATCTTAAAGCATTAAAATGTATAACATTTTAAATAGTGTTTCAGTCAGACTTAGACTAAATTTATACAGTTATATGTAATCTATTTCTGCTTATTCAAGGGAAAAAAAACTGAGCAACATGCACTAAAAGTTCTATTCCAATTTAGAGAGTTTAAAAAACACAGAAGCCATTTAATTAAATGAACCAGGACAATAGAGTCTGTTACCAAACCTATATGTCACAAATAGATAACATTAGAACAAGAACAACAACAAAAACTCAAAGTCAAGTATCTGTTCTAATAAAGAATTCTATTAGGTCTGTGACCTAGAGGAGAAATTTTGCCAAAGAATCAGAAAATACAACTTAACCACCCAAGACCTTTCTATGCTTTCTTCTTCATTGTATTCCTAAGTGCTTCAGTATTGAAATAGTCTCTTGCCTTTTGAATACACAATGCCGAGAAGAAGAAAGAGAAAATTTGTTTTAATTTAAACAGAATAAAACTTAACTATCTAAACCCATTTCCATACTGTATCATGGTCATACAACACTTGAGGACAGGATAAAAACCAATTTTCAGAATGGAAAAGAAAGTGACAGAGTGAGAGTTCACTCCAACTACTATTCTTGTGAAAAGAATACTTGCTATAAAAATTAATTTGAGACCATCAATTCAAAAGCCAATATTCATACTGAACCTAGCATTTAGGGAGCTACGAACAGAGCTAATAACTGGGGAACAGTTTTCACTAGTGTATTTTTATTCATTCTTCATTTTTCAAAATATAGAGTCCTGCTATGGTATTAAAAATGTGATTTAATTTATGAAAATTCAACTTGCAAAAGCCTTTTCCTACATAATTTTCAGCATTGAGGTGTGACCTTATAGTTCACAGAAATGACTATTTTTATGTGCACCTCCCAAACAACCCAGCGATTACACTCTTGGGCATTTATCCCAGAGAAATGAAGATACATTTATACAGAAACAAATGTTCCTAAACAACTTTATTTGTAACATCCCCAAACTGGATACAGCTCAGATGTAATTTGATGGGCAAATGGTTAAAAACAAAACAAAGGGACACCTGGGTGGCTCAGTGGGTTAAAGCCTCTGCCTTCTGCTCAGGTCCTGATCTCAGAGTCCTGGCATCGAGCCTCGAATCGGGCTTTCTGCTCAGCAGGGAACCTGCTTCCCCCTCTCTCTCTCTGCCTGCCTCTCTGCCTACTTGTGATCTCTGTCTGTCAAATAAATAAATAAAATCTTTAAAAAAAAAATCAGAGTACGTTCCTACCATGGAATACTAGTCAGCAATAAAAAAGGGGGGAGCTATTGCTACATGTCAGCTTTGATGAATCTTCAGAGAAATGTGTTATGTGAACAAAGCCAACCCCAAAAGATGATGTCTTATGTGACGACCTTTATACAATATTCTCAAAATGACAAAATTAAAGAAATGGAGCAGAGACTGGTAGTTTCTAGGGGTTAAGGATGAGGGTGAGGACAGCAGGAAGGAAGCAGATGCAGCGATAGAGGGACAGCTCCGGGAATCCCTGTGGATGTATGTAGACTGCATCAGTTTCAGTCTCCTGGTTGTGATAATGGACTATTGTTTTACAAAGTGCTGCCATTGGGGGAAACTGGGTAAATGGTACATGAGATCTCTCTGTGTTACTTCTTACAATTGTGTGTGAATCTATATCTCAAAATCAAAGTTAACTTTAAAAAGTTTTAATTGAAACACTAAAAAAGTAAAGTTAGAGAAAATATCTTGAATAAATTCCCAAGGAATTAGAAATAGGTCATATATAATTTTTTTAAAGATTTTATTTATTTATTTGACAGACAGATCACAATTAGGCAGAGAGGCAGGCAGAGAGAGTGAGGGGACGAAGCAGGCTCCCTGCTGAGCAGACAGCCCGATGTGGGGCTCGAGCCTAGGACCCTGAGATCATGACCTGAGCTAAAAGCAGAGGCTTTAAACCACTGGACCACCCAGGCGCCCCGTGGCATATGTAATTTTAAATTAAGAACATGGGGAGTATCATCATTCAATCACATGAATTGAATTTTCAGATGAACAGGCATATAGAATTATTATACTGCTTAATAAATATTAATACTAGTTGAGCTTCTAGGCCATGGCTCTTAGGCCAGGACAAAAGAGAAAAGTGTAAAAACAAAACAGTAGTTTAACATGATGGTACATTCAATCTAGAAGAAAACATAAAATCATAAACTGTATCATTTTGCAGTAGTGGAAAGCTCAGGCCCAGAGAGTTTCAGTGATCTGCAGTGCAGAGCAAGTTAGTGGCAGACTGGGAAGGAAAACAAACAAACAAACAAACAAACAAAATCTCTTAGCTTCCGTTCTGTTGTTCTTTCTACCAAAACGTCCTCCTTCTTATCTTCTAGTGATGCCCAATTCACTAAAAAAGAACTAGAACATATTGGTTCTTCTCAAATGCAACCCGTAAATAACAGAATATTTGGAAATAAACTTTTTTAACTCAAACCAACAAAGTACACCAACAGAAATAAAAATGAAATTTTAGTAACTACATGGTAAATATTTACATTTGATACATTTTGTTTATTTAGACGGCTTCTATAGTTGATATATATTTTGAAAGGTGACTTCTCTGTGGAAAATAGCTCACCCATTGGCTTGATTAGAATCTCTCACACATGCACACATGCACACACACACACACTAGCATATGTGACAAAAAAAGTGCAAAGCAAAGCTATTATTAATTTTTTAATGACAAGTGGGAGCACAGAGGTCTTTGATCTTTGCATGCCATCCACATGACAGACTGGTATTTAATATAGATGAGGAAAATAAAGCAAATCAAAGTAAAACATTTTTAATTAGTGGTTTAACTATGTGATTAATGACTTTTTAAAGAAAATGCCTGTACCAGTAAATGAAAAACTCATTATTTCTAAAAGCTGGTTTCTTCTACTTAATGACCTCGTCTAATAGGCAGATAAATTGAACTACAACGTATGAAACCTATTAGCCTGAACATTTTCACAGGGAACAAAATTGAATGTTGTGTTGCAGGTTGTTGATCAACTAATCTGAAAGTAATGAAACAAACAACATTATACAATGGCTTCTATTAAAATGGCATGAAACTAGCTTTTAAACAACCACACAACAGAGCTGAATCTTATTGGCATAATGGGATAATCTGTACTAAAAAAGAAAGCACTCACAAAAAGATTAAATTAGTCCTTGAAATCACAACTCTGTTGGTGTTAATATGCTCTGTTTATGTTCGGGGTGAGGGAGGGGGAATTTCAACCCTATTTGGAATGTTCAGAAAATAAAATTCATCCCATGAAAAGAAGTAGAAAAAGTCTTTAAATATCTAATTAAAAATACTGGCAGTGCACAGAATTCAAAAGCAGAAGTCTCTTAAGAGTCAGTAAAACAATGACTTTATCAGTAGAATATTATACCAAAGACTTGGCCTCTGGGGCAGCCGAAACTGGTGTGATTCCAGCTCAGCAACTTCACAGATAAATGTCTTTGAATGTAGCCTGAACTTCACTAAACCCCAGTGGACTCATCTGTAAATTGGAGATAATAATATTACCTATTTGAAAGGGTTAGAAGGAAGTGTGCGATGTATGTAAGGCATTTAGCATGTATTAGTTGTAGATACTATTCTTATTGACCATAAGTTTTGTTATACTATATGCCAATAAAAGGAGGTTAATATCTTTACCAATTAACTGTGATGACCAATATATAAAGGATCCCAAAAGCAAATATGGTATATCTACCTCTTTGAAAATTTGACCAATTTCCCTTACACTTTTTGGCTGATTAAATTCTCAAAATAAACCACAAATGTGACTATTGTCTTCAGAGTTTTCCTGAGATCATCAAATGTCATCCATGAATATAGAATTCCTGAGGATGAATTGAATGTATTTAAACTCAACTTTTTTGGGAAGAGGGTATATATTTATTTAGAGTGTGAGATTATTTGTTTATTGAGTATAGTTTAATACACTAGCAAACTTTTCATTGAAACTAGTTATTCTCAGGCTGAAAAGTATGGAAAGCTCTCTTAGCCTTTCTCCCCATCTGCCAAAATCATACTCATTCTTCAATGCATATATGCTATTTTCTTCCCAAAAAGATTTATGCCAAAGCCCAAGTCAAGTTCTATTGTTCTTTTCTCTTGGTACAGCAGTGAGATTCTTGTATTTCTATTTGGCCATTCTTTCATTCTGTTCCTGTTGTTATTGTCTTACTAATGTAGACCACAGGCTGTGATCTGAAATAGCTTCTGAGTGTATCTCAAACCTTCAGAGTTAATAAGAACAGACATGACATGCATGTTTTCTACTTTTGTAGTTTTTCCCTGAACTGTTTTTCCCACTGCTCATGGTTCAGTTCCCCACCATCCACCTGTACCAGTATCTGTCTGGAAGGCTCTATTCCCTGCTCTTCCTGTGTCTGTTCTCACCCTTCTGGTTTCAACTTAAAAGTTGACTCTCAAGAGGGACTTTCTCTTGCCAGATTTTTAATGTCTCCAAGCCACCATCACCTCTCACCTGGACCATGGCAATAGCTGTATAACTGGTATCCCAGTCGCCCTTCTTGACTTGCATCATCACTATTGAATCAGTCAGAGGGATCATTTAATAATAAAATAATATTATCAAGAGAAAAATAATAAATCAAGAGAAGATGGTGGCAGGTTCACAGTTTTTGAGTATCCCCTAATGCTCCCACAAAAACAGGAGAGAAAAAAAGAGGAAGAGAAAAATGATCAAGAGGATGAACAAGCAAATAAATAAATCCCACAGACAGTCTACCTCTGGAAAAAAATGAATAACAAAGCATGTCCCAAGAGCTCCAGCATGCAGATGGGTGGGGCCAAGTCACCAAAAGCAAAATGATCTGTTTGATTGTCAGCAATTATGTGGAAGGAATGGGGAAGGCAAATATACTTCTAACAGTTCTAAGACCCAAGGGGAAAAAAAAAATCACAAAAAGGTAATAATCCTCAAATTCAGGGGTCTTCACCTTGTGTGGAAAACTCAGTGAGCTAATCTGAAAACAGATTAGCTCACAGAAGCAACCAGGCTTCATTTATGTGCAAGTACCAAGGAAACCCACAAAGTTTGGAGCCCTCTGGGCACCAGACAACAGTGTAAACTGAAAGAGAGGAGAAGAGAGGGACTGACTGATCAGTTAAAAGCAGTAAGTAATGAGTTTGAAAACTGGAAGAAGAAAAAAACACAAAAAACTTGTTCTTTGAAAAAAAAAAAAGCAAAGAGGAGCAAAATGCATAAAATAAAAAATGATGAGAAAAGTAACCACAGAATTATAGAAATGTATAAAATTACAAAATATCACTTATAATGAGAATGGAAAAGAATGAATGAAAAATTAAATGAATGGAAAAGTAAAACAAAGTGTATCATCATTTAGAAAAATAATTTAAATACATTTATAATATATTGTCACTGTTATATACACCGTTGTGTCCTTTATTCAATTACACACACACACACACACATACACACACACAGCCCTATACATGATGGTGAAATCTTCAGGCAGAAATAATCTGTCCTAACATTTCTGTAATGTATTTTTCTTTCTTTTTTTTTTTTTTTAAGATTTTATTTATTTATTTGTCAGAGAGATAGAGAGAGTACAGGCAGGCAGAGTGGCAGGCAGAGGCAGAGGGAGAAGCAGGCTCCCCGCGGAGCAAGGAGCCCGACATGGGACTCAATCCCAGGACCCTGAGATCATGACCTGAGCCGAAGGCAGCCGCTTAACTGACTGAGCCACCCAGGCATCCCCTGTAATGTATTTTTCATTGAGTAGAGAAACAATGTAATAATTTCTGGAGTTGTATAATACATCTTTTATCTTCTGAAAAGGAAAAAATTATTTTCTGTTGGAATCTCAAGCATAAAGGGCCCCTCATGCTTTGAGTTCCTTTTGTCATTGCCACATAATAGACAGAGTGCTCCTATCATGCAGAGAAAATGCAGCCACAAAAGGGGGCATACATACAGAGAAGGCTGTGCAGGATACGGAGAGAGAATGCTCTGGTATCTCATAAGCATAGTTAGTATTCAATAGGCAAAAGAGAGCAGTACAAATTGTCCTCAGTAATCAAGAAATAGACTCTTTAATAAATATTAAAGAATTGACCTTGCATAAGGTTGCATTATCACATAAAAAATCCTATGATGAAAAAGTCTTGAAACAAAAGATGATTGGGTTGAAATGAGACATGAGGTACATGGAGGAAGATATACATGGATCCCTTAGAAACAGTGGTTAAGGGGGCCCTGGGTGGCTCAGTCAGTTAAGTATCTGATTCGTGGTTTCAGGTCAGGTCATGATGTCAGGGGCATGAGATCAAACCCTGCCCCAGGGCTGGGCATGAAGCCTGCTTAAAATTCTCTCTCTCCCTCTCCCCCTCCCCATGCTCTCTCTCAATGCATAAATAAACAAACAAATAAATAAATACATGACCAAAAATGTAAAAATAAAAAAGAAAGAAAGAAAGAAAGAAAGGAACAGTGGTTAAGTGTCAATGCTAGCTTCCTAGAGGAGAGGCTGATGTCAGAACTCTCACTATATCTTCATTAATTTACTGTGTAGAACTTATGTATTAGGAATACATATAATTTTCACTCCAGAGAGCAAAGAGGTTGGGACATTTTTAACAAATTCCGTGTTTATCAGCTCAGCAGACACTTAAACGACTGAACGACTAAGGCATCTCTGTTTTCGTTTTTTATTTATTTGTTTTATGTTTTGTTTTTTTCCAAAATAAGTTCTACCCCCAGCATGGTGCCTGACCTCTCAACCAGGAGATCAAGAGTGGAATGTTGTACTGACTGAGCCAGCCAGCTGCCCCTGTTTTGTTTTAATAGCTATTTTGATGGCTGTGCAGTGGTAACTCATTATGGTTTAACTTTCATTTCCGTAATGATTAGTGTCAGTGTGCTTATTGTTTATTTATATGTCTTCTCGGGAGAAACATATATTCAATCATTTTGTCCATTTTTTCATCAGGTTGTTTTATTACTGTCGGTTTGTAGGAATTTGTGAGTGCATGCTGGATGTTAACATTTTATTGGATATGTGATTTACAAATATTTTTTCCCATTTTGTGGGTTGCCTTTTCACTCCATTAATTATATATTTCTGTTCACAACAGTTTTCCCTTTCAATAAAGTTCAATTTATCTTGTTTTTTTTTTCTTTTATTACCTGTGCTTCTTTTTTAAATTTTTTTTTAAATTTTTATTTATTTATTTATTTATTTTGAGAGAGAGGGAGAGAGAAGGAGGAGTGCATGTGGGGATGGAGAGGCAGAGGGACAGGGAGAAAAACAATCTCAAGTGGATTCTCTGCTGAGTGCTGAGTCCCACTCAGCTGTCCCAGGACTCTGAGATCATGACCTGGGCTGAAATCAAGGGTCGGATGCTCAACTGACTGAGTCACCCAAGTGCCCCTTGCCAGTGCTTCTGATGTCATATACAAGAAATCATTACCCCAAATCCAATGGTGTGAAGCTTTTCTCCTATCTTTTTTACTAAAATTTTAGAGTTTAGGTCTTTGATCAATTTTGAGTTAATTTTTGTGTGTGGTCTAAGATAATTAAGATAACTTAATTCTTTTGCATATGGATATCCAGGTTTTCCGGTACTATTTGCTGAAAAAGTCTCTTTTTCCCATTGAATGATCTTGACAACCTTGTTTTAATCATTTGAGCATATAGGCAAGGGTTTATTTCTGAGCTTTCTTTTCACAGAAAGTTCCATTCCTCTATCTTTATGCTAGTATCACTGTTTTGATGACTATTGTTTTACAGGAAGCTTTGAAATTAGGAAATGTGTGACTTCCAAATTTGTTCTACTTTATCAAGATTATTTTGACTATTCAAAGTCCTGGGAGATTTCTAAATGAATTTTAAGATGGTTTTTTTCTATTTCTGCAAAAAAACAAAAACAAAACAAAACACACCATTGGGATTTTAATAAAGAGTGCATTGAATTAGTAGATCTCTTTGACAATTTAAAAATATGAAGCCTTGTGTTGGGAAAATTAGACAGCCGTATGTAGAAGAATGAAACTGGATCATGTTCTTACACCATACCCAAAGCTAAACTCAAAATAGATGAAAGACCTAAATGTGAGACAGGAATCCATCAAAATCCTACAAGAGAACTCAGGCAGCAACCTCTTCAACCTTGGCTGGAGCAACCTCTTGCTAGATACATCTCCAAAGGCAATGTAAACAAAGACAAAAATGAACTAATGGGACTTAATCTAGATAAAAAGTTTCTGCACAGCAAAGGAAACAGTCACCAAAACTAAAAGTCAACCTATGGGATGGAAGAAGATACCTGCAAATGGCATATTGAACAAAGGATTAAAGAACTTACCAAACTCCCAGCACCCCCCACCAAAATACATCATCATCAGTTACAATATAATATAATTTATACAATATAAATCAAAACCACAATGAGATCACCACACACCAGCCAGAATGGCTAAAATTAACAAGTCAGGAAATAACAAATGTTGGTGAGGATGTGGAGAAAGGGGAACACTTTCACACTGTTGGTGGGAATGCAAGCTGGTACAGCCACTCTGGAAAACAGTATGGAGGTTCCACAAGAAGTTAAATATAGAGTTACCCTATGACCTAGCAATCACACTACTAGATATTTACCCCAAAGATATAGATGTAGTGACCCAAAGGGACACATGCACCCCAATGTTTATAGCAGCAGTGTCCTCAATAGCCAAACTTTAGAAAGAGCCCAGATGTTTATTGACAGATGAATGAATAAAGATGTGGTATATATACACACAATAACACACACACACACACACACACACACACACACACACACACACAATGGAATACTCCTCAGCCATCAGAGAGGATGAATACTTATATTTACACTGACACGGATAGAACTGGAGGGTACTATGCTGAATGAAATAAGTCAATCAGAGAAAGACAGTTATCATATGGTTTCACTTATATGTGGAATTTAAGAAAGAGTGTAGAGGATCATAGGGGAAAGGAGGGAAAACTGAATGGTAAGTAATCGGAGACAAACCATGAGAGACTCTTAAACATAAGAAACAAACTGAGGGTGGCTGGAAGGGATGGGGGTGGGAGGATGGGGTAACTGGGTGACAGGCATTAAGGAGGGCTTGTGATGAGATGAGCCCTAGATATTATATGCAAATGATGAGTTACCAATCTTTATATCTGAAGCTAATAATGTTACTATATGTTGGCCAATTGAATTTAAGTAAAAATAAATTAAATAAATAAATATAATTAATTAATCAATTAATTAATATGAAGTCTTTCAATCCATAAACACAGAATGTTTTTCCACTTATATATGTTTTCTTTAATTTCTCACAGCAATGTTTTGTTGTTTTCAGTGAATAAGTCTTTGTCCTCCTTGTTTAAATTTTTCCTAAGTATTTTATTCTTTCTGATGATGTTGCAAAAAATAGAATTATTTTCTTAGCATGCTTTTTGAATTGTTCATTGTTAGTGTACAAAAATAGAACCGATTCTTGTGTGTTGACTTCCTTTATCAGTTCTAATATTGTGCATGTTTGTGTAGTGTTTAGAGTTTTCTACGTATAAGACCATGTCACCTGTGAACAGATACCATTTTATTTCTTCCTTTTCAATTTGGGTTTCTTTAATTCCCTTACCTTGCCTATTTGCCCTGGCTGGGACTCCCAGTTCTGTGTTAAATAGAAGTGGTGAAGGTGAACATTCTTGTATTGTCCCTGAACTTAAAGGAAAGTTTTCCCCCATCTTTCACCATTGAATAGGGTATCACTTGTGAGTTTTTCATATATGGGCTTTATTATGCTAAGGTAGTTTCTTTCTACTCCTACCCCTAGTTTGTTGAGTATTTTTATCACAAATTTTGTAAATGTTCTTTCTGCATCAGTTGAGAAGATCATGTGGTTTTTCTCCATTTTATTAGTGTGGCTTATTACATTGATTGATTTTCATATCTTTAGATGCATCTTTAAATTCTAGGAATAAGTCTTTCTTAGTCATGGTATGTAATCTTTTTCATATGCTGCTAAATTTGTTTTCTGGTATTTTGCTGAAGATTTTTTTATATCAATGTTCATAAGAGATATTGTCCTACACTTTTCTTGTAGTGTCTTTTGCTGGCTATGATGATAATGTTGGCATCATAGAATGAGTAAGGAATTTCTCTCTCTCCTCCTCAGTTTTGGGGAAGAGTTTGAAAAGGAATGGCCTTAATTCTTCTTTAAATTTTGATAGACTTCACCATGAAGCCATCTGGTCCTGTAAGACTTTGCAATACAAACAAACCTGTATCTTTGCAGTAAATACCCAGTAGCACAATTGCAGGGTCATAGGATAGCTCTATTTTTAATTTCTTAAGGAATCTCCACACTGTTTTCCAAAGTGGCTGAACCAACTTGCATTCCCACCAACAGTGTAAGAGGGTTTCCCTTTCTCCACATCCTCTCCAACACTTGTTTACTATCTTGTTGATTTTGGCCATTCTAACTGGTGTAAGGTGGTATCTCAATGTGGTTTTAATTTGAATCTCCCTGATAGCTAATGATGATGAGCATTTTTTCATGTGTCTGTTTGCCATTTGTATGTCTTCTTTGGAGAAGTGTCTGTTCATGTCTTCTGCCCATTTTTTGACGTGACGATCTCTCGTCTGTGTTGAGTTTGAAGAGTTCTTTATAGATCTTGGATATCAGCCCTTTGTCTATAGTGTCATTTGCAAATATCTTCTCCCATTCTGTGGATTGCCTCTTTGTTTTGTTGACTGTTTCCTTTGCTATGCAGAAGCTTTTGATTTTGATGAAGTCCCAACAGTTCATTTTTGCTTTTGTTTACTTTGCCTTTGGAGACATATCTTGAAAGAAGTTTCTGTAGCCGATGTCGAAGAGGTTACTGCCTATGTTGTCCTCTAGGATTTTGATAGATTCTGCCTCACATTGAGGTCTTTTATCCATTTCGAGTTTATCTTTGTGATGGTGAAAGAGAATGGTCGAGTTTCATTCTTTTACACATAGCTGTCCAATTTTCCCAGCACCATTTATTGAAGAGACTGTCTTTTTTCCATTGTATATTTTTTCCTGCTTTGTCGAAAATTAGTTGACCATAAATTTGTGGGTCCATATCTGCAATTGCACTAGTGGGTATGTACCTTAAAGATACAGATGTAGTGAAAAGAAGGGCCATCTGTACCCCAATGTTCATAGCAGCAATAGCCACAGCTGCCAAACTGTGGAAAGAGCCAAGATGCCTTTCAACAGATGAATGGATAAAGAAGATATGGTCCATATATACAATAGAGTATTATGTCTCCATCAGAAAGGATGAATACCCAACTTTTATATAGACATGGACGGGACTGGAAGAGATTATGCTGGGTGAAATAAGTCAAACACAGAGAGTCAATTATCATATGGTTTCACTTACTTGTGGACCATAAGGAATAACACGGAGGACATTGGGAGCTGGAGAGGAGAAGTGAGTTGGGGGAGATTGGAGGGGGAGATGAACCATGAGAGACTGTGGACTCTCAGAAACAAACTGAGGAGTTTGGAGGGGAAGAGAGTGGGGGGTTGGCTGAGCCTGGTGGTGGGTATTAAGGAGGTCACGTATTGCATGGAGCACTGGGTGTGGTTCATAAACAATGAATCTTGGAACACTGAAAAAAAATTAAATTAAATTAAAAATTAATTAATTAATTAGTTAATTTTTTAAAAGCACAGAAACCTGGCAAACCACTGTTACTCTAACCCAGCTATGCCCAAGGAGAAGTAGCAATTTCTTGATGGGATGGGATCAAACAAAATAGAGATAATTTGTTCACTTTAATTTGGTGCAAATGGCAAAGCCTCCCATTCTACGTTAATGAAGTTAAGGTCAGTTGGTGAATTGAAAAATATTGTTTAGTGGGCCAATTCAGTGACTTATTCTCACCATTAGCTTTGGAAGCCTAATTAAGAGCATGTTGAAACTCAGTGCACTTAACATTTCCAATCCTTAGGAACTGACTGAAGTGAAATGAGAGATAAAACCATCTTTTCTCTAATAAAAATAAAGTGCATTTTTACCTACTTGGAACTCTATTTCTAAGCAGTGGAACAGAATGATGTGATCCAATTAACTTTGTTTTTTATTCAGATCAGGACAACATAACATTAGTTTCTTGACTTTTCCAGCTGTTAGGTAACACAGATGAAGTGATATTAATTTATGGTTCTGAATATCTTGTTCAGTCCCAGAGAACCTACTTTTCCTCAGTGTTTTGGTCATATTTCCTTTTTTATAGGGTTTGGGGGGTCTCTATGTGGTCTAATAGAACAGCAAAATGGTGTCCTATAGTATTTCCATACATCTCTAAATTCCATCATTTGAATTAACCATGAGGAAAATACAGATTCCACGATGAGTAAAATGAATTTTCTAAATGCATAAAGAATTAACATTACAAACACAAACTAAAATTAATTTGTCCAAGACGGGCTAGTAATTTTTATAAATATCAGTTTTCAATCATACCAATAACACTACTCTAGAAATACTCAAAATTAAGTCTCTATTACAACCACAAAACTAAATAAGATTCACTCAATTCTTACCCAATTTAAAGAGTACTGAAATTCAGTTTTAAAGACTTCTTAAAACTGAATAAATAACCAATACATTTTTGTTTAAAAATTTTCATCTTACTTAATTTATGAGCCAGGAAATACTTTTAAAACAACACAGATATTTTTATATAAATGACACTCGCAAAGAGCCTTTACACATTTTGAAAAGATAGCAGAGTAGGTAATTAGTATTTAGGCTTAGAGAACAAAAAGTGACTTAACCAATTGGTTGTGGGTTCTGCATTTGCATTTATAAACTGACAGTTGTGGACAACTTTTCACGGTGCAGCTATTTACACTTGAAGCAGGACGATGTGTAAATGAGTCTATTCCACATTTTTCAGCCTGTTTAGTATTCCCGGCCAGGGCTACGTTAAGGGCCGCTTGAGTTTCTCAGTCACTGAAGCAGCAACAAAAGCATGCACCCATTTATATAACAAGCCCCTGCAAACGTGCTCCCAGATGAGATCCTCTGACCTTGAGGCTTTCTGGTCCTTCACACAAAATCTGAAAACCTGTTTTAAATATTTTCACAACAAAGATGCACTTAATGGTTAATTTGTGATTGCAATTTTTATAATAATTACCTTTTGTGACTGGAGGTAAAATTGATTGGCCAAAGGAAGAGTAGCTAGATAGCTTCTTTAAAACTGTATATCAAAAGGGATGAAAGGCATAGGTAAAGATATTGATGTGACTTTTGAAACAGAATTTCCTAAATGGTGAAACACTGTCTCATTCATTTGCTAAAATTTAAGTCATTTCTATTTAGACCATAATTATATTTTCAGATGTTGAGAGTAAGTTGTGTTTTTTAATCCCTCGAAAATGAATTTAAACTTACAACTGACATAATTAAAAATGTATTTAGTTTGCAAGACAATTGCAAGACAACCATTAAGTAACTGTACATCGGACATAAGCTTTGGCTGTTCACCACAGGACTTTGGCTTATTAACTTCCCTAAGATTTCTTTTAAAAGAGTAAAAAGGAGAGTCACCTGGGCAGCTCAGTGGGTTAAGCCTCTGCCTTCTGCTCAGGGTCCTGGGATCAAGCCCTGCATCAGGCTCTCTGCTCAGCAGGGAGCCTGCTTCCCCCTCTCTCTCCCCCTGCCTCGCTGCCTAATTGTGATCACTGTTTGAGATCTCTGATCAGAGAGATCTCTGATGTCTCTCTGATTACTTGTTTGATCTCTGTCAAATGAATAAATAAAATCTTTAAAAAAAAAGAGTAGAAAGGAGTTATTTGGTTTATACAGAAATACCATACTACATAATATTACTTCGGGATTGGAAAAGTTATGATATTTACAGGAATAATGTGGCTTTGTTTGTCCATGTTTAGGCAATGGCATCATTACAACTTAGTATCAGAGGAAACTTTAAGGTACTCTGATTGTTTTAAGCTAAGTTTTGTGGAAAATAGACCAAGATGAAGGTCCATGTACAAGACATTTCTTGAGAAGTGCTCTTGAAATTGACACTTGTGGAAGAGAGAGGCGGGAATAGAAAGAGCTAGGAGTTGACCTGAAATGCAGCCCAAAAGGCCATAGTTGACGTCAAATGGAGCTGGGCTAGGAAGGGTCTTCGGCAAACTCAAGAACTGATCAGTCATTGCATTCAGGACATCCCTGGAAGGAGGTAAGAGCCATGACAAGGCAGTTAAATACCTTCGACGGAAGCATTGTGGAAAGGGCTGACACCTTTAGACTGTGCTCCAGTCTGCTGCGGGAATAACTAAGTCCCTCATTCCCGAAGGGAGAAATGACTGAAAAGGAGATAACTTTGTTATTACTGTGGACGTCTACTGTCTGATGTAGCTCAATGTTCCAACTGCGGTGACTAACCATAGACCTCATCTCTCTTACTTTTGAGGTGGTGACTTGTGGCTTGTTGAGTCTGGTGTAGTTCGTGTTTCTTACATTTCACTTTCCATGGCAGTGTTATTGTATTTGCTATTACATATTTTATAGCTGCCCGTGTGCCTAGGTCCCTCACTCCTTGCTACTGCAGCATGTCCTCCCTCCCGCACGGATCACCGGCTGCTAATACCTGCATGTGCTTGTTGAATAACTTTCTCCAAAACCCTTAAAAACTGCTCTGTCTGCTCACTATGCAGACTTGATGTGCCAGGAATTTAATATGCCCCGTTTTCTCAGAACTCCATCCTCAACCAGAAACTGTCTAGGATTACAAATGTCACTGCTCTCTGGCCCCCAGGTGGCCCATGCTTTGTACCATTACTCCCAGTGTGCCGGTGGGAATAGTGCTGGTCAGCTAGAATGGAAGCCTGCTTGATTTACATGGGCTGCATTTCCTGATTCAGTTCTCCATCATTCTACTGTTGTGTCTAGTACCTCCCCAAACCACTACTTTTGTTCTTGCCCTTGCCTCGGGGTCTTCTGGGGGAACCCAAACTAAGATCATACCTTTCCACTCAATAGCTTTATGAAGCAGTATAAAATAAATTCAATTGATCTTGGAATCAGATATACTATACTATACTACTGGGATCCAGATATTAAATTCTCCACATATTTGCTCTAAGATTTTGAGCAAATCAACTGAACTCTCTGAGACTTGATATCATACCCAGAGTTAACTAAACTCAAGGTTAAGGTCACACTCCTCAAGATTGCCGTGTCTGCCTCAGATGTGCAATGAGATAGACAAACTTCAGAGTCAGAGGGGACGGTCCCCACAAAACTGCCCTTAATTTGTATGCCAGCTATGAGTTTCAGGGTCCCCAGGACCACTCTCATTTCAGAGCACCTGGCTACAAATTTGTGGCTCATCACACTACCTTCAGGAATGATAGTTTGCCAGAAGTCACAGAACTCAGAAAAGTTGTATATACTTATTACTTACATGCTTACTGTTAAATATACTTACTCTTACAATGTTATTAAAGCTAAACGAGACAAACCAAAATCACCCAAAAATAAGAGACACAGGGTAAAATCTGGGAAGATTCCAAATACAAAGCTTCCCTGTCTTCAAGGAGGTTCACAGAGTATTGCCAAGCCCCGAAGCCCACCAGAGCTCACTGTTCAGTTTTTATTAGGGTTTCATTATGTAGTTATGGTTGACTGATTCATTGACCATGTGGTTGAATTCAGTCTCCAGCTCTTCTCTCCCAGAAGGTTGAACTGGTGTCATTTGGCCCCAGTCCCAATCGTCGGGTCACATGGTTGGTCTATCTTGAATGGCTTGCTCCCATCCTGAATCATCTCATTAGCATAAACTATCAGGTGTGGTTTCGGAGGCCCACGGTAAACAACCAGAACATGCCAATCACTTGGGAAATTCCAAGAGCTTCGAGGTTACTTCTTAGTAACTAGGCATAAAGGGCAGACTTCTCTTTGGGCTGAAGCCAAACTCTCTATTATACATTTCCCAATTTATAAAATGAGTTTCATAACAGTACCTGTTTTTTTTAAGGATTAGATGAGAATTCCATGCAAATTACTTGTATAGTTCATGGTAAACTCTTGAAAGTGCCTTTTTTTTTTTAATCATTATGATTATGTTTTCTTTTCCTGCCAGTCTTAATTCATTTGCTCCTTTTGAGAACTGCATGTAAGAGCTTTCATAGTTCAGGTCTCAGAATAAAGGGTTGGTAGTGCATGTATTTGCAGCAGGCATGCGAAGAGAGCTGTTGAAGCAATCTAAGAGTCACTCTAAAGACTTGGCCAAGTTGAGCTTTAGCTGTTTTGCCCAAAGACAAATTAAGTGTGAAAATGAAATATGAAATAGTAATTTATAGTACTGAGTGAATCTGTTCTATGTACATCACCATCCAAAATAAAACTTAGAAAAACATGGGGTAATATTTCAAAAAGTGATTGTTAGTTTTCCACATAGAAAAACCATAATTATTTTCTACCTTCATTTTTTCCAAGTTAGAAAAGAAAAATAGATTTTTTTCATTTATTCGTTTGATTTCTTATACTACATTAAAACATGAAAATAATGAGTAGTATGTCCAGCTATGTTTGATCACAAAGTACGTGTGGACTATGTAGCTGAGAAAAATAGCTATTTATCTAATGTGCCAACTTATCCAATGTGCAGTACTTGTGCTACAAGAGAATAAATGAAGAGTAAAAGAAATATATGAATGCTATTAATTTCACAGATGAAACTAGTCCAACAAGTTCTCATTAACCTCTCTACTAAAATGTTCTGTGAAACCAATTTGTATCCTGCCAGAACTACATGTTTAATATTCTTTTTATAATTTTAATTTGTTCTCTATCTTCTCTCCACAGACTTTGATATTAAAATTAGAAACTATACATCAAAATTATAAGCTTAATCTTCAACTCTATCTGGCTGTTGCTTACCTTTGCTAAAGTGTAGAGTGATGTATAATGAATGAATGGAAAATGTATTTTTTAAATTTCTATTTGTTTTGTATATAATTGGTATATCTAATAATGTTCTCAGTGATTTTAAATGGTGAATGTTACATTAATCGTGTCACATAATAAAAAAAAAGAAGTTAAAATGCTTTGTCTTATGACAGCACATTACTAATGAATACAGGAAAACCATTAATTTTAGATGCAATCATGTCAGTGTCAATCCACATAGTAGCCAGAGTCTGACTCAGAAATAATGAGGACACATGAATTTGCAAAGTCCTCTTCATTATGTTTTCATAAATGTAGATTCATTTAACTGACATTTTTCCATCTAGGTGCTCGTCCTAATTTTTGTCCTTGGGTTGAAAAAGCTTATACCACAAAAGTGAAAAGAAGCTATTGTGCTATTTAGTGTTTTCAAGATTTGCTTTACAATCTCATTTTAGCAAGTTCTTTGGGTGTGGAGAGTGGCATGAGTTATGTGTGGGAGTCAAAATCTACTGTGATCTGTAGATTGGTCAATTTCTCTTGTATCTCTGCCAAGTTTAGTTTCATGTGTTTTAAGACTCAGAGACCTTAGAAGTTTTAATTTCTGTACTAAACTCTACTAGACTTCAAATAATTCAAGGATCTTGGACATTTTAACTCTGATTTAGTTATGATATATTTTAGCTTTGTTTTCATTTCTTTTTGACTCTGTAAGACATTGTTTTATATGCTTGATGTTTGTAAAGATTTTACTTATTTATTTGTCAGAGAGAGTGAGAGCACAAGCAGAGGGAGCAGCAGAGGGAGAGGGAGAAGCAGGCTCCTCACTGAGCAAGGAGTCTGATACGAGACTCCTGCCCAGGACCTGGGATCATGACCTGAGAGGAAGGCAGACGCTTAACCGACTGAGATACCCAGGCATCCCTCAATGTTTCCTTAAGTATGTCCTCACATTTACTACTTTGCTTGCTCATTATTGCTTCTTGCATATTAGGTGTCTCAACTAAGATTAATTTGGGGGTAGAGAGAGCCTAGAATATACTTTTTACTTAAAGGCTATTTGCAGCAAGTGTCTTAATTTTAGTTGATACGAAAATGTCATCATTAGTTTGCTCTCATCTTTAAAAGATTATTGATTATATAATTCTCTGTTCATAGTTATTTTCTCTCAGAGTTTTGAAATATTATGCCAGCGTCTTCTGGTCTCTACTGAAAATTAGCTGACAGACTAATTGATATTGCTTTTATTGTAATCAGTTAATTCCTTTTAAGAACACTGTGTCCTTGGTGATCTGCAGTTTCACTAGGCTATGTCTTTGTGCATATGACTATCAGGCTAGACTAGGTCAGTGGTCCTCTACCTACTCAATCTAGTGACATTTGGGGCTGGATAATTCATTGTTGTGGAGGATATCTTTTATCTTGTAGGATGTGTAGTGGCAATCCGTGACCTCTACCCAATAAATGCCCGTAGCATCACCACCACCTCCATCCCTGAATTATGCATACCAAAAATGTATCCAGATATTGAAAAATATCCCCAGAAGAACACAATCACTCCTCATTAAGAAATGCTCAGTTAGTTGAAACCACATTAATTTTAAAAAAATTGAAATATATCAGTAGCTTATAGCAACAAATCTTTATATATCAATGAAGGTACATGTCCCTTGTGGGTTAACTATGTCTTTACTCCCATCTTCACTTGTCTGGGATGGAGGCTGATAGACAAGCCTTTATTTGGGCGTTTTCAGTAATCATGACAGAAGAGAAAGAAGATCTGACAAAACATTCTCTCCCTCTCTTAACACTTTCGCTTTAAAGAGACCTAGGCCACTTCTACTTCCATTTCATTAACTACAGAAAACTGTATAGCCAAACTCGACAGCAATTGGATGGGGAAATGGTTTTCCTGCTCAAGAAGGAGCAGAAAATATCTGGGAATAATAATAATACAGTCCCACACAATGTAGATATGCTTTTATTTATTTGACTTCTCGGATCTGGAGACTATGAAAAGTTTTCAATTAGCAATAATCGCACCTCGGATAAACCTCATTGGCTACGATACTGCCACTGCGCAAAGCTTCGGATCTGGAGACTGTAATCTGTTATCACCTCTAACATACCCTCTGCAAATCTTCAAATATTTTCTCTCTCTACCATTCTTCCCTACTCATGGAACTTTGCTTAGTGGGATGCTTGACTTCCTGAAACCTCTTTGTAACAAACTCTTTTATTTTTATATATGTTCACTCTTTATACTGCATTCTAAAATTATCATTAAATAAATACACGTTCAAGTTCACTCGCCTCCTCTTTAACTGTGTTTAGGATCGTATTCTTTTATTGACTATCCTTAAATTCTTAATGTGTATATTTGACTTAGTACAGGTACACATTAATCAATATGTTTGTTTTCCTCCCAAACAGCACAAGGGACTTAGAATGCCTTAGTCGATCTTCCATTGTAATTTTTGCCTGGTATGTTAGTTCTCCTTTGTATTTGAAGCTCCAAATTTGTTTTTATAATCATTAAATTGTTATTATATTTCATATATTAGCAATTTCTTTTTCCACTATAGCTCTTTCCTGTGTCTAGTTTCTTTCTTAATGAATTTCATTCTTTAGTGATTCTTTCAGCAAAATGTTGTATTAAGTCTGCCTTGTACTAAATATCTTTATTTTACCCTCACTATTGAAGGATACTTTAGTTTGATAGTTATTAAAAAAAATATATTTTTTTCCGGCACTCAATTTTTGCTAATGGGAGGTTTGTTGTCAAATTATAATTCCTGTGATTTATTGTTTGTAATTTGTGATTTATCACTACTCATTTTAATATTTTTATCTTCATCTTTGTTGGGGTACAGTTTTTCTATAATATATCTCAGTGTCTTCTTATTGATCAGCACTTAAATTGTTTCTACAATCTGAAGGATTATTTATTGGTCTGAAAAAAATCATCTATTTTGCTTCTCTTTTTTATCTGTTTCTTCTCTAGAACCTCCATTAGATAGATGTTTCCTTTGTCTTGGTCTACCTTTGACATCTCAACCTCTAGATTTTCAACCTATTTGGGCTTTTCGGTTTTGTTTTTTTCTGTGCTCAACCAACTGGAAGAGAAGACAGATTTTTTCAGAGCAAATAGGACATTTTCTTTCTATTTTTTTTTAAGATTTTATTTATTTATTTGACACAGAGAGAGATCACAAGTAGGCAAGAGGCAGGCAGAGAGAGGGGGTAAGTGAGCTCCCTGCTGAGCAGAGAGCCCGGTGTGGAGTTCGATCTCAGGACCCTGGGATCATGACCTGAGCTGAAGGCAGAGGTTTAACCCACTGAGCCACCCAGGCGTCCCTAAATGGGACATTTTCAAAGAAGTTATAAATAGATGCAAATAAATACAACACAAACTGACTGCTTAACTTTGTAGAAACTAAAAAAGGCTTTCTGTATCATATAAATTACAAAAAATCTTTTCAATGGCAAAAGACAAAAATAAAAGTTTTTTCAGGTAAAAATGTAAAAACAAACATTCCTAAACATTAAATGCAAATCACTTTTAATCACTTTTAGAGTTCCCCTTTGATGAGTGCTCTCTCGTTAAAACCAAAAATAAGTATTCCATGTGTTTTTTCTTTAGTTTGTTAAGAAAAAGTCTAACATGGTAATGGTGAAGCCAAACATAGAGGTTTATAAAAGATAAAAATGATCTAAGAATATAACTAAGCTTTGTGGTTTTCTACCTAGATTTATGAGTTATTACTGTTCTCTCATCATGTACCCAGAAATAAGAAGGAAATGATAACAAATACAGTTTGGAGAAGTTCATTTCACTCAGCCCTGTAATCATTCCTGCACTAATCACTGTGCTTCCAAACGGAGATCCCAACCAGACTGCTCTGCATGATCACCTGAGCCTTTCCTTTACAGCTCTGCCATCTCACTGTCCTCCCTTTGACCAAGGCTTCTCATTAGATCAGTCTCCACGATCCTGCAAGAGGACTGCTTTCCTACTAACCAAGAGAAAATATGAGTACGTTTAAACCTTTGACCTTTAATCCTGAAAAATAGCAAAAACAAGAAAGTTTTTCTCTGAACCAGAAAAACTACAATCGTTAGTGGCTAATGTTGTGTGTAAGAGATGGAGCCACAGTTGGAAAATTCAGTTCAGCTAAGAGAAAACAAAGGTCAAAATATTGTCTGTGGATAAATAACTCTGGGAACTGTAGAAGATGTTCTACTTTATGTGAAATAGTTTCCAAGCAAACCTGCTGGAATGCTCACTGTAATAAATACATTAGCAAGCTTGTCACATAGCTGTAACTAATTCTTCTTTTTCTTAGCGTTATTAAAAACTATAGCAAGCATTGGTGAGGATCCATGGTCATCAAGATCACAAATGGTTCCTGTGCTAAACACACCTAACTGGATTGAGAGCAGAAATTACCCTAAAGAAAGAAAAGAGAAAGCTACACTCCTATATAGTGGGCTATGTAATCAATTTTTATAGACTCCAGAGCTAAGTATCCTGAAATAAATTTCTTCACCTTCCAATAATATCAAAACCAACTTTTCCAAATAAATGATCATTTTTCTCTTCTTTGGTTTGACAGGGGAAAGGTGATCTTGAAAGCCCATAAGCGATGCATTTATTCAGAGTTAGATCTCAAGATAGCTTACTAACACTTAGATTGTTTCCTCTTTTTAAAGACTTGGGGAATAAGCGTGCCCTTGCAACACAACAAAGAAAGGATCTAAGGGAGCATCATTTAAAATGATATTATATATTTTTTAAAAACGTAATTCATTACTTAGCCATTTGAAAACTCCAAATTCTTCTTCTCACTAAATGCCAATAGAAATTACGTCTTCATTCTACCCCTGTACATCTATGAGGCACCTGGCAGCTGGTTTCAGTGGAAGATAAGAATAACCCCAGTTAATGTGCTCTGAGGGCAGAGATGATAACAAAACAGGCCCTGAGCCTGAAACTTCATTGTCTTCATACCGCCCTGATTCAAAAAGAAGCTCATGGCCCTTCTACCATCTCCCCTCCCTACTCCAACAGCCTTGGTAAGAAAGATGGTGGAGTGACCCTTCCTCTTAGGGTTTCCCTCATAAATGTAAGAAGTGTGGGAATGGAAGAATCAGAAATTGCATTCCACAGTCTTAGCCCTCATAAGCAGCACTGGGAAGGCAGGAGAAAAATAGGACTTCAACAAATAGTCTTTTACTGGGCAAAAACTATCCCGAGATAACCCTATTCTAAACTGCTCAATTACACTAATCCAGGAATTTAAGAGAAACAAAAACATTAGCACTGATTACAGCATCAGTAGACTATGTAGCAAACTGTATAGTGAAGTTCTCCCGGAAGAATGCCATCTCTCTCATTGATACAGACAAGCCTGGAAAATAGCTTTGGCATTTTAATGCTAGTGCCTTCTAAAGTTCCAGATGACAGCTGCATAGCCAACGTTTTAAAGTGATCAGAAAACTCGTGCTACACAATGGTCACAGCTGGGCCCATCGATCAAACTGTTTTTGCTCAAATGAGATTCAGTAGTTGTTAGATAATTACACAGTGCATGTTCTGGACTTCAGAATTTTAGCCATGGGAGCTAGATTTGGAAGAAAGTAAAACTGGAAAGCTTTCTCTGTTGTTTTAGCCTAAGCTGAAGATTTTTAAGTCCCTGCATGATTCTAGGACGTATTTACCAGTGTCTACATTCAGAACTGTGCAGTATACTTGTGATCAGCTCCATTGGTCACGAAACTGGAGAGCATTTAAATGTTTTGGGTTGAATTAAAATACTAATATTCACAGTTGTGAAAGCAGAGTGTTCAGTATGAGTGAGAATGGCTTCTTTCTTCCCAAGCAGAGTCCAAGCTGGAGTAGGGTAGAAAGGGAAGCTCTTAGCCCTTCACCTCAGTTACACTACTTTGCATGTATGGGCAATTTGTCAGACAAGATTATTTTCCCTGGAAGATACAGAAACCCTGATTGTCATGGTTCAAATCATGACTATTTTTTTTTAATTTGTTACAAAAGCATTTCAAAGTGAAGGTAGCTCCAAGATCAGTACAATCAGAGCTTCAATTCTATTTCCATGAGGCTTTTCTTGGCTCTGCATTTCCTATCTTATTTTGTTTCTAGCTAACACTTATTAATACTATCTGTGTGCCAGACTTGGTTTGTGTGTCTTGGTTATGTTTTAATTCACGTATTCCTCTCAGTAGTCCTCTGAGGTAGACCCTGTTATTCTTACTTTTTTTCAAACGAGAGAATTTTAGATTCATGTTAACTCATTTATTCTCAAAAGATCCCATGAAATAGGCAATGTCATTACCTATTTTACAGAGGAGGGAAAGGAGGCACAAAGAGGTCAACCACCCAGCACAAGACTACATGGCCAGCAGTGGCAGATTTGGAAACTTAAGGCAGCATTCTGACTCTGAAGCCTCTATTCTTAACCATTACGCTGTCCATCCTCATTGTCTCCAGCCTCAGGAATTCCCTTCACACATGATCACAACTGAGGACAGAGGAGGAGTTCAGTCTCTTGTTTTTAAGACCCAGCCACCACCCTGCCCCTTGCCTGAGGCCCACTTTGTAGACTTTTACTCAGGTCTCTTTTGCCACAATTGTCAGTCACCCTTGCCCAGCCTGAGCTACCACCAGCATGGAGAAGAGGACCACCATGATGGGTTCACACTATCATGACTGGCCCAGTGACGGTGGGGTGCAGCCAGGCTCTCCTGAAGCCTCTTGCAGAAGGAACAGCAAGACAACACGAGTGCTCTGCCAGCAAGGACACGGGGGACAATAGACATGTCCTCAATAGCCATCATGTCTGCTGCAGTGTCCACCTTAAGGTTAAGTTCCTGGACTGTTGACATGTGGTTTGAGTACAGGAACTCCAACAGTCTTTAGCCTTAGCCCTCTCTTTGGAATTTCAAATCATAAAGTCATTATGCCAGAGATACACCCGAAAAGAAACATGCCTGGAGCAAATTTGTTCCCCTGAATACCCCCTACACCAGAAATTCATTCTTTCCTGTGACAAATGGCTATGCTGTTGAAAACTTCCTATGTGCTGTTTTTCTGGTTCTAGAAATACAGTGGTGAACACACAGATTCAGTCAATTTTGTGGAATTTACATCGTAGTAGAGGAAAGATTCATATAATATGTAAATAAACATTATAATTATCAGGTGACAGACTAGAGAGTAACCGGAGTGAGATAGGAGATATTTCAGATAGGGTGGTCAAGTCCTAAATAACAATGAAACACAAAAAGAGGTATCTTTACAGTATTTCTTATCAGGGTTGTGAGGTTGGCCTGTCTCACTCCAAATCTCAGCACTGCCACGTCCATGCACGTCCCTCACAGCCTGGTGCTTCCCGTCCCTCAACTGTGTAATTGGAAGAAGTCATAAGTTCATTAGGAGGATCAAATGAGTTAGTACATTTCACAAAGCATGTGCTATGGAGTGACTGGGGCATTGGGACGGCTCAGTAAATGTTAGGTGTCGTTGTCACCTCAGAAATAGTAGTCCAGGTACAGGTAACAGCAGGTTATGCTCAGTAGGAGCGATGCCACTGGGCAGCAGAAACCAAGGTGGGGATAGTGGGGACAAGGAGCTAAGTGACCACGAAAGCAAGGTATGAAATGAGGTCTGACGGGAGCCAGGGACCAGACCACTCCTATCAGCAACTCCTAAGTCTGGCTCTATATAGAGATTACTTTAGGATGAAGTAAATCAGATGTTAGAAGTTCAGGTGTTAGATTCTGAGGTTCAGCCAAAGAGGAAAATCACTGATGTGACTTGTGCAAGTTAAAGAAAGGAGCTTGAATTTTATTCTAAGAGAAAAGCCAAGCCACTGGAATATTTGTGGTGTCCTGCCCACTTCCTCCCTCAATCTCATTTCTGCATATCAAGTTCTCAACTATCTTTCAAGGATGTCACATTCTTTTAGACTGGAAGACTCCTATGACAATCTCTCCTCCCTCTGGGCACTCCAAAACTTTCTTCTTTACCTTATGATAACAAAGAATTCCACAGATTGTGTTGTGCTGTGTGTGTCTTTTATTCCCTCTAGGAAGGAAATCCTTCGGCAGCAGAAACCATGTCTCCTAAAACAATGTCTTGTACATTAAGATACAAAGAGGTATTTTTAAAGAATGATTTAAAGGCTTTGCTTAGAAACAACTGCTTAGACTAAGAGCTGAAGTTCTAACAAAGCAACGATCCAAATGTTAGGCACTAGAATACAAAGAGATCAAAGATGGTTTCATCAAGTTAGAGCTGTGTGTTAAAATTGGGAACACACAGAATGTCATGATGTAGTTAGGGACAGAAGGACAAAGTAAGTGTGATTTCACCCAGCAAGTGAAGTGAAGTAATATATACATAAAGTACATGAATTTCTAGGTTTCATATCATTGTGGTACCCAAGAGCAATGAATTCAATTTTGGAGCAATTTCCAAAGTATCAAGAAAAATGGTGGAAAACTGGGATCCCTCAATTTAGACTGATTGAAACAGAACTGCCTGAAGGCCTAAGTGTGCATTCTACTTCACCAATAAAACTCCACCTCGTTTTATGTGCACAATTTATGTTTATTTATCAAATATCATTTGATTGTCATGGCTGTGGTGGACACCCAGTTTGTCACAAGTTTACAAATGGATGACTATTAAAGAGAAAAGTAGACTAAAATTAGCTTCTGGGGCTCCTAAAGTGTTTTGCAATAAAGAAGAAGAAATTAGGTTGTCTGTCTAACAAATAGAAGGGAACTCCATATGGAACAAAGGCAGGCACTTTACATGGGAACTTACCTTGAACAGCAGTCTACAAACAAAATAAAAGTTAAAAATGTCCTTGTCAGTTCAGGGCTGGGAGAGCATTTAAATGTCTGGCCAACTCTAGTTCACATTGTGATATATAGTTCTCTTGGGTACAGACTGTCAAACTGAGTTAGTGTCAATGAAAGAAAATGGGAGATGGACTTTCAGATGTTCTCATTCAGCTAAAAGGAAAAATACAGTTCAAAGAGCTTCTACCCACTGAGCTTTTCAAATAACCACTCAGGAGGATGGACATAGTGCTTGGAACAGAAGGCTCATAGGAATAGTAAGAGAACTTAATATCTGTCATCATTTTTATAAAATGAATCCAGGTGATTGCTTCTCAAAAGTGCAAAATAGATAACCTCAAAAGAGTAATTAGTTGGTAAAGATAATATAGTCACACAGTTCACATGGTCACTTAACTGGTGAAGTGAATTTAGAATAGATGCTTTTAAGCAAGTTTCATCAAACTCACTTTGCATCAACCAACCCATGCTTTCTCTTCCCTCAACCAGCTATTGTTGGCTATAGCCTGTGACCTTCTCAACTTCACCTTCTACAGACATGAGATCAGGAAGAGTACCACACGTGGCCTTAGAGTTGACAGCAGGTCACTCAAGATATTCTAGGTAGGATTTCTGTAACTTCTTTTTCCTCTGGATGCACAGCAAAACCTAGACTTATTCTGTGAGGTAAAATGCACATGGAAAACTTAGACTGAAGTGTTCTTAAGTTCAATTTTACACAAACTATCCTTGTATATATTGTTCACTAATAACATGAAGTCACCTTCCATTTGCCCAAGGTAGACAATGGTATAGTATTTGGCAGCTAAATATTTTGAGCTATCTCCCTTTGGATGGTCCTTTGGTCAACAGTGTAATATTAGAACATCCCCACCTTTATCAACAAAGCAGAGTTTGTGTGATCTGAACTTCTGCTTTGTAAAAATAGACTAGAAAACAAAAGAGGGATGATGCTTGTTATAAGGAGTATAGTCTCACAAACTTAACAAGGATGGGTGGGATTATTCCTCAGTGAGCTCACTCATCTGGTCCTTAAATTAACCAACCAGGAGTACAACTTTGAAAGCAGAGCTCAAAGTGTGGGACATATGCATGTAAGAAATACATCTTTGAAGTTGTATCTTGAAACTTCTAGACACAATTAGACACAATCTAAACACAAATTTTATTTACTTTTTTTCTTGTCTCCAGTGCAGCCATCTGCATTAATTAAACCTTTAAATTTATGATATATTATTAATACAGACTGTATAGGTCTTTTCTCTCTCTCTCTCTTTTTTTTATTAATCTCTCCTGCGTTGATAAGAGATTAAAGCTTTGCCTACTGCCATGAGACTGACTATTCACTGATTGAAATGAATATCAGGTTACTGAAATCACTATAGAGATGCGATTAGAAAAAAATAAGCTCCAAATGGTTATCAATATTAAGACTATGAGCCTATGAGTTCTTACAGTAGGAAACTGTTGAATAACTACAGTATAAGAGGAAATGTCCTTGAGTGGTTTCCAAGGAGGAAGATATTAAAATACAGGATGAATAAGAGGCATTTGATATAATTCAGCCCTAGCTCTAATGATAAAACTAATGACTTTAAGTAGATTTGGGCCAAACATGAATGTACTAGTGAGATGTAATCAAATACTAAGCACAGGGACAAATTGGGAAATTATCTAATGCAGGGGAGCCAAAGGAACAGAGGAATATCAGAAAATTTCATTGGAGATTTTAGGATGTTAGAATTCTTAAGATGGGAAAATCTGAGTAAATCACTCAGTCAAGCGCTTGCCTTCAGACTTGTTCTCTTAAAATCTCCAGTACCGAACATTTTTGAAAGGGCTGTTTTCTGTGCCTCACCCTTCATCTTGTCTCTTCTTTTCCCACCGTTCACTCTTCAAAATGGAAATTGCAACATGACCTCAGAAATCCAAACCAGAGCAAACAACCCCCCAAACCCCTCGTCATTCAAAGTGAAAATGTGTCAAGAGGGAAGGTTTGAGTCAAATCCAGATGGCGATGTGCCATGAAAGGCTAACAGAGCTCTTCATTTTCAGCAGAGAGCAGGAACAGGCAGTGTTTATAATGACGTGTTAACATCTGTCTGTGAATATCATCTCCATAGCACCAAAGTACACCGCCCAAACAAAGGAAATTCACAATAAAAGCAAGACTCTGCACATTTTTAATAGGGAATTAGTACTAGAACTGCCAAAGACTCATCGTATACATTTGACAAATCGAGGTAAAGTATATCATACCTCAAAGAATGACTTCTATACTAGATCAGACATGAACATGAAAGCAGATGCCAAGGACTTTTTAATATGGAGCATGTCTAGCAGCCCACCTTGGTTGGTGGCAGTGGAGAACAGTAGACTAAATATGGCATTAACATCATATTTACCCACGTGTAATCCTAGATCCATGATTCCTTCCGTGTATGGTCCCTGGGTAAGTCACTTAATGTCTGTCAGCATCAGTTTCACTATTTAAAGGAGGAAACAGTGAGCAACTCCCTGTAAGAATAAGTAAGAGATATGGACTCTGAAAACTACCTACCAGTTAATGTGTGCTCTGTAAATGTTGGTTTTCTTTCTGCTCTCCTTATAAAATAGTGTCCGTTACTTTGATCTAAATTCACAGTTGCTCGGGGGTGCCTGGTGGCTCAGCGGGTTAAAGCCTCTGCCTTAGGGTCAGGTCATGATCCCAGGGTCCTGGGATCAAGCCCCACATTGGGCTCTCTGCTCAGCAGGGAGCCTGCTTCCTCTCTCTCTCTCTGCCTGCCTCTCTGCCTACTTGTGATCTCTGTCAGATAAATAAATGAAATCTTAAAAAAAAAAAGAAATTCACAGTTGCTCATTTGTTGTAAAAGCAGTTTATTTAGCTTTGAACCATAAAAGAGCTTTATTTTTCTTTTCTAGTCGCTACTTTTGGTCCTGCTCATTTGAATCCCTTTTCTCAACCTTGAGTGGCATCTTGGGCAGATTTTGGAATTTTTTTACTATTTTCCCTTACCAGAATTCAGGCCATTTGAGTTAAAATTCCATATCTAATGCAGTGCATTCCCATGCGCTCTCTCTAGCTATGCTGGGGAAATGGTCTAAGGAAAGAGAAATGGCCAACAATTTTACTCCTCACTGACCCATGCCCTTGGAAACCTGAAGTCCTAGATCATCGTGACCAGGAGAAGGGAGAGGGGAAGGGAGAAGGGAAGGGGAAGGGGAAGGGATAGGAGAAGGGATCCCTGTAACAGGGATCTGCCACCATCCTTCTATGGTGGGAAGTATGTTGTTGCTCCTCTAGCTAACACAAACTGGCTGTCACTGTCTTCTGTGATGAAGACATCCTGGGGTTGGCCCACTCCTTGAGCCCAACTGTAGGTCTCTGGAAGGTTCTCCCATGCCCTCTAGTCCACAGTTCCCTGAAATGAGAAACTGGTGTGGGTTCAGTCAACAGTCTCTAGAATCCTTTCCAGCTCCAGCCCCTGATGGTCCACCTTGAACCCACTGCTACTAGGATCCTCTTATGTGGTAAATGTGCAAGAACGAGCTCAGCTCAAATCCTTCTAGAGATTTCCATTTGACCCGTGAAAAACAGACATTCTTGTTATACTAAAATGCTGGGGCCAGCCATTTCCATTTCTTTTCTCTCTCTCTCTCTCTCTGGCCTACTTTTCCTCTCCCAGATCACCTTTAGCCCTGCTCAGGTGGACACCCAGTAGAGAGGCTGATGTGTAGCCTAAGCAGGCAATAATGCAGATCAGAATACCAGCCTTCCCTGGTTTTCCATTTTTGCAGGGAAGCCCTCTTTTATGCCTTTCCCATGAACCCTCCCTGGTGTCAACACACATGGGGACTGGGACTGGAGTGCTTCTTCCTTAGCTGGGAAGGGAAGGACTCAGTACTCGCCACTAATACTATACTTCTTAGAGGGATAATGACTTTTTCTTCCCATCCTTGGGGATCCCCTCAGTCTTGGAAGGCCAGGTCTTCTCATTTTCATGGGATTGCTTCTGCAGGTTTCTGGCTACAGTGTTAGTAGTTCTCTTTGAAATGTGGGGAATATGCCCTTGTTACTTTTCAGCTATGGATACAGGCCCCCAATTTGAGGGTAAAAGGAAAAACATTAATAGTATTGGATTGCAATGTCATAACAAATTTTAAAAAAAATGGCAAAGGAAGGTCTGAGAAATAATGAGGTTGAATACATGGCAAGAAACACAAATATTTGATGTATACACAGTTTCTGTAGTGTTGTTGCAAACTTACTCCGACTCAACTTCATAACTGGTCTAGTCTTCACACACTCCCACACAAGGTAGTAGGAGAAATTCAGCCTATTAGTTCTGTTCTCCAGCTCTCCTTTATGCTCTCCTTTATGTTCCTAAGACTGTGTTTGATGTGTGAGTGCAAGGACTCTCAGGGGACCTGGGGGAAGCATGGGGAATGGATTCTCAGATCTATACAGTATTC
The DNA here is from genome assembly GCF_010015895.1 of Lontra canadensis. NCBI lineage: Eukaryota > Metazoa > Chordata > Mammalia > Carnivora > Mustelidae > Lontra > Lontra canadensis. The sequence goes on along the minus strand of NW_022630995.1, from coordinate 123,354,560 downwards.
TCAAGGTCCACCTCAGTCTTCACTGTTCAATGGCCAGCCGGATCTTTTCTGGGTGCATGTAGCTCCTGATTTCATCCCTGGAATGTTCTAATTAGCATCTGTGGCTAAATCAGCAGCTAACTGGAGATCTGTTAGTGCCCAGCTCAGCCATGGCCAGTTACCTGACTTGGCTTGGGCAGAGCTAGATACCCCACAACTTCAACGGATCCCCTGACCCTTACAGCTTTAAGGCAGGTTCATGTCCCAACTACCTTGGTCGGTGCCATGACAGACCCCCTGGCCTTGTAGTCAGCATCTATCACATGTGGGAACCAGATGGGATTGGAAATGCCTGTGAGAACTGTCCCATCTGACCATTTTATTCCACCCTTAATGAGGATACTAGTAACTCCTCTGTCCTCTGTGGGATGATTTTTTAAAACTAGTGTGTGTTTTTGTCATTGATTCTGTGTAACTGTTAAGTTTCTCCTGGAAATTTTCTATATTAATTGGAGTAAGAGACTGACCTACCAGATACTTAGTTCCCTGAGATTGTCCAGGTCGGCCATCACCTCCAATGTAGCTGCAGAAAGAAGAAAAAAGCCATCATTATTTACTTGGTAATTTCTAGTAGGCATTTTGTTACATGATTTGTTGCTTCACCTTAATATATAAAGAAATCTTACTACAATATTGTAGTATGATTGCTAAAGACAGAGAAATGGTGAAAAAAGTTTTCAATAACCACAAAGTTCTAAATGGTTATTGTGTCCCCATTGTATTATGAGGGAATATATAGGTAATAGGCAAATATTATAGAAATCTATGGTACAGAAAATAAAAATGGCACTAAAGCATAATTACAATTACTACAAAAAATAAACATTTCTCCATGGGGCGTTTGGGTGGCTCAGTCGGTTAAGCGTCTGCCTTCGGCTAAGATCATGATCTCAGGGTCCTGGAATTGAGCCCCACATCCGTCTCCCTGCTTAGTGGTGAATCTGCTTTTCCTTCTCCCTCTGTGATCTCTCTGGCTCTCATTCTCTCTCAAATGAATAAATAAAAATATTAAAAATTTTAAAATTTAAATTTCTCCAAATTTTATAGACGTTTTCTTCTTTATGGAAAAAGATACATTAACATCATTTAGAGTTTTCAAATCTATGGTCTGTAATTTGATAGTTGAAAGAATATACTTAACATCTAGAAAATGACATACTTGAGCTAAAGGTCATTTTTTTCTCCCAAGAAATTCCAAAATAGATCATAAGAACTATTTTAAAAAAGAAATTAATGTCATCCCACCTCTTTAATTGATACTTCCTGGTAAACCCTCTAGTTTACAAATTTGAAAAGCCTCAAGCCAGTATTTCAAAGTTGTAGCTGGAGTAAATTTAAGAAGTATGTTGTAACCCTCTACACTGTGGGTGGGAATGTGAAATGTTGCAGCTACTATTGAAAAGAGTATAGAGGTTTCACAAACAAACAGCTAAAAAGTAAAGCCACCATATGATCGAGCTATTCCATTCCTTGGTATTTATCCAAAAGAACTGAAAGCAGGGTGCACCTGGGTGGCTTAGTGGGTTGGGCCTCTGCCTTCGGCTGGAGTCATGATCCCGGGGTCCTGGGATTGAGTCCTGCATTGGGCTCTCTGCTCAGCAGGGAGCCTGCTTCCCTCCCTCTTTCTCTGTCTGCCTCTCTGCCTACTTGTGATCTCTCTCTCTGTCAAATAAATAAATAAAATCTTAAAAAAAAAAAAAAAAGAAGTATCGATGTCCCAAACTATCTTTGAAAATATGCTTATCTTAATTTAAACAGTTTATTTTTAAAGTTAATAAATTTTCCAGGTTTGGTCAGTTTTGTTGTTTTTTAAATTTTTTTAAGATTTTATTTACTCATTTGAGACAGAGAGATACAGAGAGAGAGATCATGAGAGGGGAAAAGGGAGAAGGAGAGGGAAAAGCAGACTCTGCCTGAGCCAGGAGCCCAATGTGGTACTCGATGTGGGGCTCGATCCCAAGGCCTGCAGATCATGACCTGAGATGAAGACAGATGCTTAACCATCTGAGCCATCCAGGTGCCCCTATTTTTTTTTTTAATAAAGTCATCAATTACTGATGTTTGCAGGAATGTATGTTAAGCCAATCACTAAAATTGTCTCAAAAACTAGATTTTTTAAAAATTTTCAGAACAATAAAATAAATCAGACTTATTTTGGATCATGATTTTTTTAATACATATACTAACTACAGCTTTCCTTCAATGTGTGATGCATTTTTACTACTTCTTTTAATTAGCAATATTCGCTTCTTCCAAAAGGATGATTATTGACTGGACCAAAAGTGAGACTCGTTTTCGAGGAGTTTTTGGCCAGGTCTGCTGGAGCAAAGTGAGGTGGAGAACAGAAGCAACTAGGAACAACTACTGAGTACTCACTTCTCACAGAATTTTCTAGTGTGCCCTATAGGTAAGTTTAAAAAAAGCAACAGACTGTACCTTCATAGTGCTTAAAATTAAATAGGAAAATCTAAAAAAAAAAAAAAAAAAAAAAAAAAAAAGCTAATTTAGATACAAATACAGCAGACATAGTTTGTATTTGTCACACACACACTTTCAGAGATGCGAATATTACTGCAATTCTTCACTTGTTTGCAATAAACACAGTTTAAGAAAGAAGAGTAGGCTGCAAATTGATCCAGGACCATCCTGTTGTAATTCAGAAGGACTAACCATAGGCTCTCCACATGAGAGGAACCAACAGTTCCACACACTAGTGTGTACATGGTTCAATCAAACTGGTAATACAGTGTTCCTCTCTCCCCAGGAAAATCCAATTCAGAAAACCACCATGTATAGATACCAGGGTCCTGGTGCAAGTATATGGTTTGTCCTTCCCTAAAATAGAATCTGAACCCAGGACTCCTTTCTGGCCTGGAGAAAGAGGTATAACAGGTCACAGACCAGAGTTGCCATATTGAACCTGGGTTGCTTTTAGACCTTGTAGATCAATTATTGGAGTCATCCTAAAGAGATCTAGCAGGCTATCTAAAGGAGGGGTTAGATTATTTTGTCAATAATATTGGGTGTGATTTCTCAATTCCTAGAAGCATTTTTCAATGATTTTTTTTTTCTCTTCTGTAAATTCTCTTTTATCAATTCACTCTTCTAGCTGGCTGTATTTTATCAGTGGGTAAATTAGGGTTTTGCCATAAATATGCTATATAACAAACATCCACTCAATTTCCATGGCTTACAAATTTTTTTTTCCCCCAAATGGAAGGTGATCTGTCATTCCGGTGCTCTCAGCTGGGGTTGTCTTGTCTTTCCTGGACTAGGCTGGATCACAAGCTTCAGATTGATTTGAATCTTCCTTTCAGGATCCAGGCTGAAGAAGAAATAGCTCCCTGAGATACATTATGGCAAAGGGGAGCTGTTCCAAGAGTATTGGCTGAATCTTGTCACTAAGGCACAAGTTGGGAAAAGACGCATGGTCATTTCTGCCCAATATTTCATTAGCTAAAGCAGGTGTCACTTGGACAAGCCCAAAGTCAATGGGGTAAGGAAATATACTTCATCCACAGGTGAGTGATAGCACAGCAGTGAGAGAGGAAGAACTATAGACCCATAATACAATCCATACCAGTAATGTAAGAGAAGAGATAAGATAGTAAAACCTGATGTCTGGGGCTAACTGCAACCATGCCTCTAGGAAAATCACAATTGCAAAAGAAGTCAGGATGTAGCAATTTAAACTGCTCAGTGAGGACGACTCAAGCTCATACCCAGCCCCAAAGCAGCTGCATACCTATTCAGTTGTCTCTTTAAGACATGGGTGGGGAAGCTTTCCTGACTCTGTTTCTTAACACACCCTGTTTTCCTTCCTTTGGGTTGGGATTTCTGCCATGATTTCCCAAACAGAAGCTTTTCTTCTGGGTTTAGCTCTGGCCTCTTTGTCAGATAGTCATTCTTATCAACCCTCCAGTTTTACTCACTCAGCCCGGGTCAGGTATTCCCAGCATCCCATCTTTCACCAGAAGTGTTTGGTACTTAGAACCAGGCAACCAAGACTCCTGGCTGACTGGGTGTTCTACCTTGAAAGTGTCCCACTTTTTATTCAGAATGTGTATGCTCAAAATATGAAGGTTATAAGTCAGTGGAAAGATATTATGAAGTTGGACTGCTTACTCAATAATGCTTGAAGAAAAATTGTGGTTTGATTTTAGATATTCATTTATTTGTATTTATATATTCATTTATTCATATTTACATATTCATTTTTATTGAAAACAAAGATCAAATAGAAGCTATTGGGCTTACTAAATACCAGAGAAGCCATGAGATGTGCTGGAATAAGGTACTTTATGCTTTTATCCTTGCTGTGTCATTAAGACTTATAGTCTACCTTTCACATGACGTATCTCTCTGTTTTTGATCTCTCGGTAGCCTTATTCGAATGATGACTGGATGAGCCTTTGAAGTTTCGTACAATCCTACTCAACTGATGCTAAATATCTGAGACAAGGCCATAATATTATCTTTGTTAGTTAATTAAAGACAGATGTATCTTTGGGGCACCTGTGTGGCTCAGTCAGTTGAGCATCTGACTCTTGATTTCCATTCAGGTCATGATCTCAGGTTCCTGGGATCAAGCCGTGTTGGTGTCTGTGCTCAGCGCAAAGTCAACTTAAGGATTCTCTCTGTCCCTCCCTCCTCTGACCCTCCCCTCGGCTCATGAACGTGAGCTCTCTAAAATAAATAAACCTTTAACAAAATACATCTTTTATTCAAAACTAATCCCAATGTTACACATATATAATCCCTCCAATTTGAAAGTTTAGAAATTCCATACAAATTTAACAAAGACATTTAAAGGACACAACTGCTGATTTAGTTAGTGCTTTACATTTGAAGATTTATTATTTATTGGATCATATTTTTCAATGAGCCTCTGATATAAAAGTCTTATTCTCATGAACTACGTTCTCCTATTGTTTTTCTTCACTGACTTAGAGTGAGTCATTCCAGAGAATATTCAGAGATCATCTACCATATATTGAGCATTGAACATTACACACTAAAACAACCAACAGTATAGACAAGGCTTCTGTCATCAGTTATATTTTGGATATTATCTGACAGGAAGGCAGATAAGAAAGAGCAAGATAAATGAAAAAGAAAAAAAATGATTTTTGGATAGTTCAATGTTTTATGGAGAAAATACACAGAGAAATTAAAAAAAAAAATGACTCCTAGAATGTGTGCTACTCAAATTAGGGGTTCAGGAAGGACATTTAGGCTGAAATCTAAAAGAATACAGGGATAAGCAATGTGGGTCTGCAGCCATATAGACATCTCAGGAAGAGATCTCTAGGCTTGGAGGAATAAGAGAAAGGCCTTCATGTGGGAATGGAGCCTCTGGTGTCCAAGAGACAGGAGAACGACAAGGCAAGATGCTGGTGCCCAGTGAGCAAGGAGGAGCACAGTAGCTGGAGTTCTCAGGGTGAAAGGCAGGGTCATGTCTCAAGGAAGTTTTGGCACAAATGATAATGGTTTCCAGGGGGTAGCATACATACAGGCCAACAAAGAGAAGCAGTTTGCCTATGAAGTAGCAGCAAGGACCAGGTGTTTGGAGACCTTATCTACAGTAATAGCTCTCTCATTCACTAACTATGCAAACTTAACTGAATGAACCAGTCTTACGGATCTCATTTTTCTTCCCTGGGAAGATAGGAATCTATACTGTCAAGATGCTATTATTGCTTTAAAAATTAAATTAAACAAAAATCTAATGGTCTAACATTGACTGACAACTGACACTGTTTTACTAAGCCTCTTTATTTTATGTTAATTGTACTTGGAATCTGTTTGTCCTTCAGCCTAAAACCGTAATAGGCATAACTTTGTAGATGGACAAAGTAGTATATTACCGACAAAAAAAATTAGCACTTTCTTTATACTAAGCTAATTACTTTAAAATGCTCACATACAAATGAAAGGTAAAATGTTAGAGCTCTGATAGAAACAAAAATTCTTTCACAAGACAAATAAAAGAATTTAGGTATTCATTCAGTCAGCACATGTTTGTTAAGTCCCCACTAAATGCCAAGCATTTCAGATGACCATGGATGCAAAGTTAAAACACCCTTCCCCTACCGAGTATGCCCACTGTGGCACCGGCCCTGGAGAGTTGTTTTTATGTTGTTGGTGGTGGTGTTTGGTTTTTTTGTTGGTTGGTTGGTTGGTTGTTGGTTGTTTGGTTGGTTGGTTGGTTTTTGGTGGGCTTTTTTGCACGTTACTGACTGTATGCGTATAGTGTTCACATGACTATATGTCTGGGGTTTGGGATGTAGAGAAAAAATAGGTTAAGAAATGAGGACACTGACCAGGCAAAACTAATGGGTCCTCTTCCCTTGCTAGCTCCTGCTTCTTAGAGACAGTGTCGCAATTTCAAGGCAATTCACAAATACGAAGTTGTGAGCAAAATACTAATGACAACCTTGAGAAGTCATACAGTTCAATCCTCTGCCTTCAAGTTCACACTTAAGTCTTCCAGAAATAAAATTCGATCTTTTTATTTTTCTATTTCACCAGGAAGGAACATTCCTGTGGCGAATTCATTATCAGAATTATTTGATTTCCTTTACAATATTGTCATGCACAATATTAGTACATAATAAGTAGTCTCTTAGAGTCCTTAGGTGCTCTGATAATACAGCTATTGTTGCTAATAATAATGTTATGAACCAGTTCCTGCTCCACTGCCAATAGACATCAATTGTGTGACCGGGGACCTGCTAACTGGCTTCTTTGGAGCTCAGTTCCTTCAACTATAAAATGAAAATTTGGATTAGGGAATCATTAAAGAGTCTTCTAATTTTAATTTTGTATCTATGATTCCTAAAGCTTTAATATTTTTTTTTTCCTCCTCCTGCCAGGCTATATCCTTGTCTTAAAAGGTACCATGCTGCCCTCATGTGGTCAGACGTGAAATAATACACAGTTATTGAAACCAGTAAATACATTTTTTTCGTTTTGTTTTAATGAAGCTTCATAAATGGTCAGTAACAAAATCAGTTTGAATCACCTATTCACTAAAACTGTTCAGGTTTTACCCATTCACAGTAATGCCGAGTTTTCATGTAGGAATAATAACAGAAATACTAATGTCAGTTAACATTAATGAGCACTATCTGAATGTTGGGCCCTATCCATATTTTACATATTTTATTCCACTTCATTCTTCAAAGATAGGTTTTTTTTTTATGTATCATTTTTTCAGAATGCAGAAAGTAAAACACAATTGGGTCAAGTGCCAGGACATCACAGTAAATAAATGGGAAGACCAGTATCAATCCAAGAGCCCAAACTCTTTCACTGCTGTATTCTTATCCAACCCTTATATATTTATGAGATTTCATTTCCTAACATTCCTTTGTTCTGGGAGACATTCCTAAGGAACTGACAAAGAGTTCTTGAAAATTTGATGAGACAATATATATGAAAACTACAAAATGCAATGCCTGATATGAAAATAAGAGCTCAAAGAATGTTAACTTATTTTAATTATGCATCCTATTGCTGATAGCATAATGACCCATTATTTAGTAATTAATACTCAATTTTGATAGTGATGTGAATCGATAAAGAGATTAAATATCTTATACCAATCAATGAGTACTCATTTTCTCAGTTGTAAAAAAGTTATCAGGGTGAATGCAAAAAGATCTGTTAAAAATTTAATAATGGAAGGGGATTTTGTTTTCAGATTTACAACTGTATTGAATGACTTCATAAGGCAGATCAGTAGAGGCTGTGTTTCAAGTTGCAGGGAAAAAAGAAACATTTTCAATTTTAGAAACGGGAGGGTATAATCATTCAAAGGGTCAGCAAAAGACGTTAGAAGTGTGATAACAGGAGCCGGGGCACCTTGCTAATTTCTGGAGTTCTGAAAGCCGGCTATGTGACTTTAGGTGTTCTTCATCTCATTAGGAATTGTCTCCTCAGTTCCTAATTAAAGGGACCAGGTTCTAGGATTTGCATACACTTTGCCAGCTTCTATATTCATTCCATTGTCCCAGCCATTCTAAAAAGTCTTAGGCCACATTCGTCTTTGGCCCACTTTCATTAACAATGTTACAATCACTTCTTGGCTCTGTAGGTTAAGTTTCAAAAAGCCCAATAGGCAGAGGGCTTCTATTTTGTTAAGCTTTACTTAATTTACTCAGCTGTTTCTCAACCACCTCTGTGAGACTTGAGGTTAATGGTCTTATCTCTGCCTCTAGTATCTTCAAGATAGTACGTGCCATCAGATTCTTTTAATGCACCACCCAGACACAGAGAACTAGCGGTTCAATTTCATATAATATTCTCTCTCCCCAAATTCCATGCGAAAAGCATGCTCTGCTATCATGTTACCTCTCTTTTCTATTCCAAACTCCAAGGACCCTATTTCCTTAAATATCTCTAAATAAAGAAATACAAACTTAAACAAAAATTCCCCAAGTTTGCTGGGTCTAGGAGATCTTCTAAGAGGAGATTATGGCTGTCTTTATAAAACCTAAAAAGTTAGAGCCATTAGGAAATTTCCTTATTTCTCTGAAAAAAAGTGATAGCTAGCTATTAAACTATATGAATATGAATACAGTGTTGGCACCAGGAAAGATCACTAAGATGCAGAAAGAACAAGGAAGAGCTACAATCTTCAAATAAGAAAATATTTTTGTCTAAGGACTTAACAGTGAAGAGAATAAAAAGTCTACAAGTGTACTAGTTGGTCCTAATCTTGTCCAAAAGGAAAACATTACAGCGAAATAGTTACAGCTATTATGAATCATCTTCTCTGACCCAAGAACTCTTTATCTATTACCTCTAATTCTCATTAACAATACCAGAACTAGAAATTACTTCCTGTGTGTATATAATTTAATCAAGTCTCAAGAAGGATAAATGATTTTTTAAGGTCACACAGACAACACACGAACAAATACAAGAACCCATGTTTATCCAAATTCAAGACTGTGGTTTGTCCACTATATTATGCCACTCACCAAGGCCTATGCCCAATGATTACTTTGAAGACTTTGTGATGCACAAATGTGGTATAAATATGGTAATAATCAAGAACAAAGCAAAGAAGTTCCCTCTCAGCACTGCTTTTTAACATCATACTTAAAATCCTAGCTAATACAATAAGACAAGAAAAGGAAATAAAAGCTATACGGATTGGGAGGGAGAAAATAAACTGTCTTTGCTCACAGATGACAGATTTGTCAATATAGAAAATCTAATAGCATCAACCCAAGAAAGCCTGGAACTAATAAGTGTTCGTAGCAAGGTTGCAAAATATGTTAATATACTAAAGTCAATCTCTTTCCTAAATACTAGCAATGAACAAGTAAGCTTTGAAATTAAAAACACAATATCGTTTATATTAGTAGTCCTAAAGATAAAACACATACAAAATCTATATGAGGAAAACTACTAAACTCTAATGAAAGATATAAAAAAAAAAACTAAATAGAAGGAAAGATATTCTATGTTCATGGATAGGAAAACTCAATATTGTCAAGATATTAGGTCTTTCTAATTTAATCTGTGAATTCAATACAATCCCAATCAAAATCCCAACAAGTTATTTTGTGGATATCAACAAACTGTTCCTAAAGTTTATAAGGAGAGGCAAAAGATTCAGAAGAGCCATCTTGATATTGAAGCAGAAGAGCAAAGTAACAGGACTGACGCTAACCAACTTGAGGACTTGCAAAAGGTACACTAATCAATACACTGTACTATTGGTGAAATAGCTCAACAGAATGGAATAGAAACCCCAGAAATAGACCCATATAAATATAATCCACTGATATTTGACAAAAGAGCAAAGGCAATACAATTGGCCTCTACACCAGTTGTGCCAGAACAACTAAACATCCACACATAGGAAAGCAAACCTAGACGTAGATATTATACATTTCACAAGAATTAACTCAAAGCAGATCATAGACCTGAATATAAAAAGCAAAATTACAAAACTCCTAGAAGGTAACATAAGAGAAATCCTAGATGACCTTGGGTATGGTGATGAGATTTTTAAATACATCTCCAAAGGCACAATGAAAGAAACAAATCCTAAGGTAAATTCTATTAAAATTAAAAAAGTTCTGCTCTGTGAAAAACAATGTCAGGAGAATGAGAGATAAGACACAGATTGGGAGAAAATATTTGCAAGGCACACATCTGATAAAGGGATGTTATTCAAAATATATAAACAAACTCTTAGAACTCACCAATAAGAAAATGGGCAACGCCATTTAAAAATGAGCCAGAGACCTTAAAGGCGCTTTGCTAAAAAAGATGTACAAACAGCAAGTAAGCATTCAAAAAACGTTCAATATCATATGTCATTTATGAATTATAAATCAAAACAACAATGAAATGCTATTACACACACACATTAAAATGGCTAAAATCCAAAATACTGACATCATTAAATGTGATGTGATGTAATACTATGTCCAAGGATGTGGAGCAAGACCAACTTTTATTCACTAATGGTAGGAATGCAAAATGGTAATTTCACTTTGAAAGACAGCTGACAATTCTTCCAAAACTAAATATACTTTTATCATATATATACCTACAGCAATTGTACTCCTTAGTATTTACTCAAATGGAATTGAAAATATATGTGCACACAAAACTTGCACACACATGTTTATAGAAGCTTTAGAAATTGACAAAACTGGGGTAGCTGAAAAACCATGCATGAGCTCTGAAACTTGGTAACTTGGAAGCTACCGAGATATCCTTCAGCAGGGAAGCGAATAAATAAATTGTGGTATATCTGAACAATGGAATATTATTCAGCACTAAAAAAATGAGTTATCAAACCATGGAAAGATATGGAGGAAACTAAATGCATGTTACTAAGGGAAATTGAAGCCAATTTTAAAAGGCTGCATACTGTCTGATTCCAACTGTAGGACATTCTTGAAAAGGTAAAACTGTGAACAGTAAAAAGATTGTTGGTCACTAAGGGTCAAGGCGGGGAGGGATGAATAGGAGCACAGAAGATTTTTAGGACAGTAATACTATCCTGTATGATTCTATAACAATAGATACATGTTATTACACATTTGTCAAAACCTGTAGAATATTCAACAGCAAGAGTAAACCCCAATGGGGAATAATGGTATGTCAATGTAGGTCTTTGATTGTAATAAATGTACCCCTATAATGGGGAATGCTGATCCTGGGCAAGGTTGTTCATGTGTGGGGACAAGTAGTATATGGGAACTCTATACTTCTTGTTCAATTTAGCTCCAAACCTAAAACTGCTCTAAAAAAACAGTTTATTAATTTGTAAGCAATAGTTTCCATAAATTAAAAATTATTAAAACCAGATAATCCTTCAAAGCAATACAATTAAATCATTCTGCATCTGTGTCTGTAGTTAGAATGTAAGTAGCTGTCTTTTTCACATGCTGCCTGAGCGACAGTTCTCTATCATTGCTAAGTGTGAAGCTAAATTTCTAGTGAGGATGAGTCACCCTCAACTATACAATTTTCACTTAAAGCTTGGTTTTCTCTACGCTTGTCCCCTCCCTGCGAGTCCTCCTTTTCTCTTACATCTCATCTTTGGAACAATGTGATTTTTGCATAGGCAATAGAAGCCAAAATGTATGTTATTTCTCACAGAATCCATCTTGCTTAAGGGGAATGGAGAGCTAATAAAACAGAATGTACATTAGTATTAATGACCTACTCGGAATAAAGGATACCAGAATTATTATATCATGAAAATGATAAATTTCTATTTGAAATGATTATATGAGAAAGAAAGGGAGTTTTAGGCTCCTGCAAAATATTATTGTTGTGCAAAATGCATTGTTTTTACCTGTGAGTCCCGGATTTTTCTGAAATAGTTAAGCCTACGGAATAGTCAGCCGATGCAGAGAACAGACGCTATTTGGCTCTGGTAGTTAATCATGGTTCTAAGATAACCCATTAGCTCTGTCTCCACAGTGCAGCAATGTAGCAGAGCTAAAGCACTGCTCTGTTCACGTTTATTCAAATGTCAGCAGAATAGAAATGGGTTGAGGTTTCTATAGAAACCACTTGTGGTTTCAGGTGTTTCTCAAGGCTGTTTGGAGAAAGAAGGTATGCATTATGGCTTTTCATTAATGGTATTTTCCCCTCCTTGTTAGAAGCTGGTCGGTGGAGTTCCCACATTCTCCTTTGTTTTACCACATTTTTGGCAGCCTGTGCCAGCCTTTCCCCTCCAGCTGAGAAACTAGAATGAGCTACTTCTAAAGCCCGAGAAATCGAGCCCATTAGCAGTAGCTGTTCAGACAGCATTTCTTCTCTTTTGGCCAGAGAGGAAATTTGAAAGTCTCTAATCTGGAAATTTACGTAACACCTTTTCTTAGGCAAAATTTATACGAAATCCCTCCAATATGTTGCCAATCCAAGAGGTTAAGGACAATAGCAATGACTACAAACAACAACAAGAAAAGGGGGCAGGTGTGTTTGTGAGATTTCGTGGCGTTAGTAAGATTTTCACTGTAAGCCCAAGACTGAAGATAATCAAATCTTGCAATCCATATACTAGTTAATTAGCTGCCTGGAGGAATAATATCCCTTCCCACAACATAGGGAGGAAAATTAAAAAGAAAAAGCCAACCTTTCAACATGGAAGTAATACAATGACTCAAGTACATTATCGGATGCCATATTTTTCTATAATTTATATTAGAACGTAGAAAGCTCATAGGGCACTGTGAAAGGTTGGATTAATAAGGAAAAGACAACACAAAATTAAAAAAAAAAAAAAAGAAGAAGAAACAACCACATAATATGCCTTGGAGTAACTGAGAGCAGCCTGGGGTAGCTGAAAAACCACACGTGAGCTCTGAAATCTCCCAGTTCAACTCACATCTTACTGCGGCTGCTTACCGCATAGGATCTTGAATAAGTTCTTTAATTGCTATATAAGTCCATTTCCTCATTGTGAAGTGAAGATAATTCCTACCTTGCACGGTTGTTGTTAAGTATTAGAGGCAAGGGACAAACTTCCTTATCATTGCATTCATTATCTGAAACTCTGCAGCTGTGAGGGCTGCGGGGACACAAACTTCCCCGTATCATGAAAACGTTCACTGAAGAACTAATCTGTTGTAAAATTAATATCCATTCAATTATTTCCCCCAATTTAATGCTAACATCTTTCTCAGCTTATGTTTCAAATTATTTGACAATCTTAAGCTGATTACTTGAATTATGATATCTCATGCAATTACAGTGATCACTGATATCAGATTTATAATGCATATCTGAGAAGGTGTAGGATTTCACGAAGTCTATAGATACGATGATGATGAACAGGAGAGGTTGCACAGCATAGACTAGTGCCAGACAGCACAGACTCAGATGCTAGCTACACTGGTTACTAGATGTATAGGCTTCAGCAAACACCTTAACTTTTCTGTGCCTCAGTTTCCCCATCAATAAAATAGAAATGATCATACTATCTACTGAAAGTACATGTTATGAGGATAAAATGAAGTAAAGTGCTTAGTACATGCTCGGTAAATCATAACAAACACATGAGGGTTTATTAAGTGAGAATAAAAACAAACAAAATAACTCCATAACGAAGCTATTTTAAAATGAAGTAGAATGATTAAAAACTGGAGAAAACCCAGAAGGTTCTTGACAGGTAGGAAACAATAAATAATGATTGGAATATCCTAGAAGTTGAGAAGCATTTGTGAAAATGGATGAGGTCCCGAATTGTTTTCATAAACAAACAAGCAAACAACAAACAAACAAAATCCCCAAAGACCATCTTTTGTCACTGGGCTGCTAAAATCAAAGAAAGATGAGGTTTGGTTAGGTGATCTTCAAGATAACACCGAGGAGGCCCACCTTCTGGTGTGCCCACCCGGGGCAATCCCCAGCTCCCACAATGCACCAGGCTTCACCTGTGAAAACAGCGTTCCACTCTCAAGGTTATGCCGCGGAAGATCTTGCTCCTTCCAACCCCATCACTCCCTGGCTCGTTCTCTCTCTCTCTAGTCACTCACTTGGAAGAAGATTGCTGTCATGCCACAAGCAGCCGTCTGAAGATCCCAGGAGGGAAGGATCTAAGGACTTTGTTCAAAAGCCAGAGAACTAAGCACTCCTGCCAAAAGCCATTTGAACTTGAAATTAAGTCTTCCTTCAGATGACTACAGCCCCGTGGACTGCTTGTCGGCAACCCTGGGAGAGAGCCTGAACCAGAACACGTAGCTCAGCTGTTTCCAGATTCTGGCCCCACGGAAACCACGTGGAATTAAAAATATCAGTGTTTTTGAGAGGCTAATTTTGGGGGTTACTGTTATGCAGCAACAGATAACCACTATGCAGGTGAAGGAAGCCCTATGTGCTATTTTGCAAATTTAATAAAAGCATTTACACCTCTCATATAGATGCCATTTATAATGTTTATTTTAAAATAGGCAAATACTTGTGACCTTCACTTTTCAAGATATAAGTCTTTCAAATTCCTTTTGTTTTTCCATTTTTAATAGGTTATTTTGATTTCCCTTCAACTAGCTGGCAAAGACCTATAGAGTCTGTATGCTTCTCATTTCTTTCTACTTTTCCCCTCTCTTTCTTTCCGCTCTATCCACACTCAGTTCTTATTTCTGTTTCTGGAATATGCTGGGCATACTTCCACTTTAAGGCCTTTGCATTGATTATACCTTCTATCTTACCTTCTCTTCCCCCAAATACCTGAATACCTCACGTTACCTCCTGTCTTTAATCAATGTCTCCTCCACCCTGAGATCTATCCCAAGCACCTTACTTAAAATTGCAACCCCTCTCCTTCTCATGCCTGACTTTCCTTATCCCAAGTTATTGCTCCATAACACTTTTATTAGTTTACTGTGTATCTCCCCTCACCGGGTGCCAGCTCTATGCGATAGGGATTTATTTGTCTTTTTAGTCGCGTACTGTACTGACATGTCCTCATTACCTACAAAAGTGCCTGGCACTTAATAGGTGCTCAATAAATGTTGGTTGGCATGAGTAAATTTACTTCAAATAGCTTTTTTATAGTACCAACTACCCTGGGTTAAGAATTACTACTGAACTTAAATTTTCTGACTCAGTAGGTTGTTCATAAACAGTAGCTATGATCTAAAAGCAAAGCTCCATTTAAAAATAAGAATTGTTAGCTTAAGTGACTCACAGAAAGGACCAGGTACAGAAGAACTAAAGAGACTGAGATGGGGATTAATCTGTGAACTTCTTATCTAAATTAAATCTTTATCATGACACATTCTAAGGGCAATATATCTCATCATATGTGCATATAAAAAGACTTTCATATTTCTCAATACTCAAAAGAGATGTATATTACTTTTATTACCAAGTTTGCATCAAAGAATAGTATTACTCCCTTTACCTAGACAAAACTAAAGACATAAATCAAATGGTGGTTCTAAAAAGTTTAAAAGGGCTATGACATCAATTTTGAAGACTTCTGGAAGCCTTGCTTAGAAAAGATTCTCATATAAAGGCCCATTAACGCTGCCTTTATGGTTGTGTGGCCTGTGCAGTCACACAGGCCTTGTACTTAGAAGGGCCCATTACTTGGTTTAATGCTCTGCTGTTGCTGTCTTGGAATTCTTAATAATTTTGAATAAGGACCCTTCATTTTCATTTTACACTGGGTGCTACAAATTACACAGCTGGTTCTGAGGCCCAAAGAAAACAATATTACTCAGTTACTACTCATTGCCCAAGGACAGAAACAGAGGTGGAATGACAAGAAAAGCATACAGAAATTTCTGAGCTACATACCCCAGTCCTCTTCCCCTCTCCCACAGCCCCCTTCCCTTGAGAACTGGAAAAAAAAAGTAGTTGTGGGATAAACCTTGCTACTCAAATTGGGGCCTGTGCCAGCAGCAGCCTGGGGCTGGGGGTGGGCGGGAGAGGTGTTAGAATAGCAGAATTAGGATCCACTCCAGACCTACTGGGCTAGAATTTACATTGTCTATACACTCCAAATTTGAGAGACTGACCCGTACTGTTCCAAGAGTAATCCAGGACACCCACAATAATGGAAATTCTAAGGAGTTGGTTTTGGGGTTTTTTGTTGTTGTTTGTTTGTTTTTTCCCTTCAAGGGGTCTTTATTTTTTCCCCCTTCCACTGGAAGATTTCTAATCTGAGAAGTTGCCAGATTGAGATGCTAACTGATTTGAACATTACTTTTGTTCCCTCTGCGGTCCATTCTGTAGGATTGTGTTAATATGAATTGATGTGGTCTGAAAAAAATAAAAGAAGAAAGGGTTATTACGTAATAACCCATGAAGAATGGGTTATTACGAACTAAGCTGAGATGGTGGAAAGCAATTACAATAATAAAATGAAAGGGGGGGGAGCTACCTTAAACAGGTAATAGCTAAAACTGAACACTTAAAATATGCCAGCCATCTTGCAAAGTGTTTAAGGTAGATTATTATATTTAAATTTCACCACAAACTTCAGAAGTACGTTCTACCCCTACCTTCCTTTGTAAATGGAAAAAAAGGCTTGAGAGGTTTTGAAATGGCCATCATATAACAGATAAAGTGTGCCTTACTTTCATAACTGCAAATTCCTGTTACGTATTTATAAACATCTGCTGAACGAATGAATGACTCTGTCAATTCGCTAACATTTTAGAATTAGGTCCTAAACGTTAGAGACCTCCGCAGTAGGAACAGCAGAAACAAGGCCAAGAAAAATTCAAATACTGCCTGAATCTTTCAGTTTGAGATAAAAGGAAGAAGAACAAAGGACTTCATTCTCGAAGTGCAGGTGACACACCAGTCTGCGTTCTCCCGCATCGCACGGAGAATGATTCTCAAGCTTTCCGCTAACAGCTGGGAGATGAAGATGCCACAAACATCAGCGGAACCGCCACAGTTTCCCGCTAATCGCATTCCCAGGTCCGGGGCCATGGGGACTCAGGGAGCGGCAGAGTGCCCAGCACCGTGCACCCTGCTCCGCTGCTCCCGCCCCGCAAACCCAGGAGGGGGAGGAGCCGAGGAATCGAAAGAGAAACCCGGGGGAGGCGGGGGGTGGGGGGGACTGGTGGCTGCCCGGCGCGGGGCGCGGGGATGGAGCTGCGGGCGCTGCGGCGGTTCTGGCTGCTTTGTTGCTGCTGCTGCTGCTGCTGCTGCTGCTGCGGCCGCGGCCTCCCCGCGGACCCCAGCGCCACCTTCACGGCGACGGAGCCGCGGAGCCGCGAGCGACAGGCAGCCGCCTTCCGGGTACCGAGCGCGCGCCGCTCTCTGTTTCCTAGTCGCCCCTGCTGCCCGGGGTCTGGGCTGGGGCAGCGGGTTGAGGGGTGGCGGGGTGTCACTGAGAGCCGCCACTCCAGGTGGTCACCCTGCCCGCACTTCGGTGACGGGTTTGGGCTTCCTGAGAAGTTCCTAGGCCAACTTCACCCTCCGTTCCGCACGTGCCAGCCCTCCCCCATCTGGGCTAACCGAAAGAGGGGATGTTGCAGGTTAGATTTGTCACCGCGGACCTATGGGATGAGCCCAGAGTAATCAATGGATATGTTCAACGTATTCTCGATTGGAAGAAGCACCCCTTTTGGCAAGTGCCCTGGACCGTCCTCATGGCCTTCCAAAGCGGTTCCTTTTCAGAGTCTCCGGAACCTGATTAAAAGCGGAAGAAGCCTGATGGGTGTTTTTCTTCCGCAGGGGGGCGCTGGTGACCGCCTGTGATCAGCTTGTTCTAAACAAAGAGCCCGCGTTGGGAAAGCTCAGAGCCCTGCCTATGTGTGATTTTCCTGAGCTGGGGCTCCTTAAACTAGTGCAGCAACCTTAAAATTCTTCTTCACTTGCTGGAGATGGATTTGGAAAAAAGGGAAGCATTTCATTTCCTTTTCACATTATTTTCAAAACCTCATAAGAATGCTTAGATTTTAGCCCAGCGTTAAACTTCTGGAATGGACTGAGTTAGCGCAGTATCAATAGGTTTTTTTCTGTAACCTAGAGATACTGATTGAAAGCTTGCCTCACTGTGTTCTATATATCTGAGACCACTTAACAATTTTTTAAATCGTGAAAGATGTCATCATTTTATTATAAAAGAAAATTGATTCATTCTGAATCAAAAGTAAGAATTTAGGAATATTGTTTGTTGGAATGATATTTAGTTTTTTGCTGGTATAGTCTTGAGATTTCTCCTGGAGTTATGTAGCTATACTCTTTTCTGCTCCTCCTGTCTTCCCTAGAATATTCCAGTGTTTAGGAAGTTGCAGCCTTGCCTGATTGTGCCCGCTCTTGTTTTTGGCCCAAACCAAGATGTGTACTCTTGTCTCTGCTTTATTGCTTTTGAGTTACATTATAGCTTTTAAAACCAGAAGCACTGGCACAATTGCTGGAAAACAAACTTTATGTCCCTGTATTCTGCCCCTGTCCTGGGCTTGGTTGCCTATGGTGGTGACCCAAACCCTTTAGGGGAAAAAAAGTCAATCTTATCTCTACTGATAATTTATTCATTGGCTGAATAAATAAACACACTGCTGTCCTCCTCAAGAAAATCATGTCGGAAGATTGGAGGCACAAGGAGGCAAGAATAATAAATATATTTTTAATATATGCATAAACAATGAATTTTGGAACAGTGAAAAAAAATTAAATAAAATTTTAAAAAGTATATGTAATATATATCTATTGACTTATATAGTTACTCATATTGGTCCTGTGAAGTGGCTGCACCCAGGAGACAAATGTCTGCAAATTCAACTCTTCTCAGGAAAAATACAAGGATCCGTAACAGGAAATGGAACATTTAAGTGGGGGAGGTCAGTTATGAAGACTTTTAGTACATTTAAAAATCTTGAGTTGAAAAAGCCTGGGAAAGTTTTCAAACCAATTGCTTCTAGTGGGAGTTTACTTCACAAAATGGATGCCCAGAAACCAAAGTGTTTAGACTTCAAAACACATCACTGGAAAGTGGAGCACCTCGTGGTGTTAGATTCTAGTTGTCTGGACCTGGAGTAGGGGGCTGGAAACAGGCAAAGATAGAAAAGGCCTTGCTTCCATGGTACCCATGAGCATTTGGAAGAATTCTTCTGGCCAGGCAGGAGAGATTAAAGTATGTGATAACTAAAACTCATAACTACAACTCTACAACGCTTTACTCCTATAAGATCATGTCAAGTTATGAATTGGCAGAGATTCCCCACTTCTTAACCATCTGGTAAATTATGTGCAGAATCTAGAAAATGTCCTTGTTTCACAGTGAAGTTAAAGTTTAGAGGAAAAAAAAAATAGGGGCACCCATGGGTGGCTCAGTTGGTTGAGCTTCTGACTCTTGGTTTCAGCTCAGATCATAATCTCAGGGTCATGGGATCCAGCCCCTCATGAGGAAATCTGCGCTCAGTGGGGAGTCTGCTGGAGATTGTCTCCCTCTCCCTCTGCTCCTCCGCCACTCTCTTTCATCCGCGCGCTCTCATTCTCTCTCTCTCGCAAATGAATAAGTCTTTTAAAAAAGTTTAAAAAAAAGATTAAAAATTAAAATAGAATCGTAAAACACTGTGTTGGGCCAAAATCTATAGATGCTATAAAAAGTAGACAAATCCTGAGGACCAAGAGCTGTAATCTCTGGATCTTTGTTTCTTATTTAGGGATAGCAAATAGGTCTCATCATGTTTGCAAATGGATTGATTAATAGTGGCTGCCTGAAATATGGCATTGGAAAGTATTCAGAGAATTGCTGTTGGAGACAGTTGGAGAAAATGTCTAATTGATTAGTAATGTCTTTCACGGTGTTGGGTTCAGAGAATTGTGAAAGAGTCTTGTCATCCCTGCCTTATGTATTTTCATAAGTTCCTAGGACTATTTCTTAAATGGAAGTTAGATGGCATCTATGACACTTGTTCACAAACTATCACCACATTATTGTTGGGTGAAGACTGGGCCACTCCTTGGTTTGTTATGGTATGCTTCTCAGGATAACTGATGGAGGGAAAACGGATAGCAGCCCCAATCTGCGCTCTTCCACTGCTTTAGAAACTTCCAATGCTGAGGAAAATCAGAATGGAGGATTCAGCCTGCTCCTCTTTGTGCTGAAACCCAGACACGCACTGATAATTTACTGATGCTCATTATTTCACCACAGAAAAGTTCATATTCTTATGCCTTCGAGAAGTCACAGACCCATAAAAGTCATATGTACTCACTTCAGAATGATGTTTATGTGCCAATACAAATGGGATTTGTGCATAAAATTTCAGAATCTTCACTTTAAAATTACTGGCATAAAATGATATATGCTACATTGTTAAAATTATATATAACTGTTAGGCATGTTGTTTATGCATAAATAGAAAATAGTAGTTTATGTATAAACAGAAGATTTTACAATCTTCTGAAGACTTTTAGTACATTTAGAAATCTTGAGTTGAAAAAGCCTGGGAAAGTTTTCAAACCAATTGCTTCTAGTGGGAGTTTACTTCACAAAATGGATGCCCAGAAACGAAAGTGTTTAGACTTCAAAACACATCACTGGAAAGTGGAGCACCAGTTTATTTATTTACAATAAATAATCCTAACTAATAAGTCACAGATACTTGCCATAATCAACCCCTTAAAATCTGGATTGTCTTCTCCAAATGAAATCTGGGCAAGAATGCTTTAACGCACATTTTCTACCTAGCATAGACAGGTGAATTTGATGTAAGGTACTGTTGTTCAAGTGACCATTTTCAATGATTCTAACTTTAATGCCTGCATTGCCAAAATGAAAATATATCAGGAACTTAAAATCTTGGATCAGAGTTTGTTCATTCATTTGTCCATCTGTCCATCCATCTATCCAATAGTTTGATATTCACTATGTGAAAGGAGCTGATCTGGGTTTTCTGATTCCGTGGGGGAATAAGACATGTGCCAACTTCAAAGAATTATAGCCTAACAAATGGATATTGTATATTTGAACATTGTACTAGAATCCATTTTTCAGTGAACAAACAGAAAAATATAAAGAGTAAAAATTATTCTTTCAACCAATTCTCAAAGGAGTATCACTTTAATTCAGTCTTTATGTGCATGTACAAGCAAATACTAAATGACTACATATTTCTTTTTATTTTACTCTGCTTGATAAACATACATGCGTATTATTTTTACACAGATGTCAGCACAACATATACAAAATCCTTTGTGCAGGTGACTTTTGTAAAGTAGGAATTTATGAAAGTATATATTTTTATTGTTCTAGTAGAGGCCTTCCAACAGCTGCACTGTCGACATTGTGGAACTGATAATTATTGGTTGTGGGGATCTGTCCTGTGCCTTGCAGTGTGATTAGCAGCGTCCTTGGCTTTTACCCACCAGGTGCCAGTAGTGTCTATCAAAATTGTCTGCACACAGTGCCAAAAATCCTTGGGAGGGAAGAGGAGGAAGGAGGGAGTTTCCCTCAGCTGAGATTCACTGATCAAAGATTTACAACTCTCAAGTCTTAAGAGAAATTCTCAGCGATGCTCCCACACCGCATATAAACATTTTGCCTCTTGGGCCATCCCCAGACTTACTGCAACTTCCAGAAACGAAAGCACCAGCAAGGAGAACGTTTTAAATCCATCCGTGTGTATGATTTGTCCTACACCAAAGGTCAGAATCTCCAAGTGAGGGCTGTTGAGGGAAGAGCTAAAGAACAGACGTGGGAGTGAGTTTAGAGCCTTAAACGAAAAGTCGCCTTACAGAGCATCCGTGGCTTCTGCAGTAATTTCAGTGTCCAGCTTATCCCAGCAAAGCATGAACTCATTAAGGAAGCACACACCACAAAGTACAAAATAGATCACCATCCTATGAACCGTCTGTTTTTCACGCATTTGCGTGTTTCAAAACTACTAATGCTGTGTGCTGTATCCTCCTCAGAACTTGACTGTCTTCTTTCATAAGCGACCTTAAGGCTCAGGTCTTTTATTTTAATATTTTATATGGTTTTAGGCACATTGACTCGACTGTAGATATAGTCTACCATACTATAATACCATTATGGTCTCTTCCATTGTCTTAAGAGCATGAGGTAATTGGTCCTTTACCTAGGACTGATTCTGTGACAGAGCCTGTTAACATGAGGAGCTCCACAGACTCACAGTTTGTGATGCTTCTGTGAAATCTGCTCTCACAGAAGGAATCGAAGTAGACCAGAAAAGTCACTTGGAAGAGTAGTCAATTCCAGAAATGAAATACAGAGCTTTTTTAAAATTTAAGTGATTTGAAACTCTGTTAGGGGGACTTAATTTGTGTCCTACTGTTCTAGCAAATAAGAGAATAAATGTTCTTGGATATACTGATAATATCATTTTACTATGAAAGCTGGTTCTTCAGATTGGTAATTGGTCATTTCTAATTGCATGACAAAGATTAGCTCCATATTAATCTAAGAAAACCTGAAAACATGATCTTTGAAGGACATTTTCTATGTCCAAATATTCTGTGGTTAAAGGGGGAAAAATATTCTGTGTTTAAGGGGGAAAAGAAGATACAGCATGAGAGTATTAAATTTAACATTTTTTCTGTAATTTGCATTTTCCAAACATTATCTTATTTAATTCTCACATTCTGTCAAGTCGGAATTACCCCATTTGTCAATGAAAAAAATAAGGACCCAAGAGGTTAAGTAGCTACCCAAATATTGCATGACAATGTGGTTAAGACATTTGTTGCAAAACTGAGAAGAAATTGGAGAAATTTACTGTGTGTGTATATAAATGTAGAGAATTACGCTTTGTTCAGAATTCTCATGGGAAGTACTTTTAATATTATTAGTGGTCTTGCAAAATCAGAAAAGGGAGGATGAGGATTAGTGGTGGGGAGAAGGCAAAACGGAGCACTTTGGGGTTTAGAGGTCTTTGGTTTTTGCAAGAAGTCACGTTGTAAATATCAGATATCCTTAGCGTGGGCTGTGGACAGCCATGAAATGACAGGAATCCGTGCACTGGAATGACATACAAAATCCACAAATGGGATTCTTTTAGAAGTTGGCCTCTGGTTGATATAGGGGTTTCGTAGATTCCCTCAATCACGACCAAGAAATTTGCTCTCAAGCACTGTTTGCTGAGGATTTTTGTCACGAAAAGATTTTGAATTATGTCAAGGGCATTTTCTGCATCAACTGAAAATATGATTTTCCTTGCTTTTTTAAAAAATGCCATTAATATGGTATATTATGCTGGTTGGTTTTCAAAAATTAAACCAATGTAGCATTTTTTTAATGAATCTCATTTGGTCATAAAGCGTTGTCCTTTTTATATATTGTTGGATTTGATTTGCTAATACTTTCTTAAGTATTCCACATCTATAGCCGGGAGGGCCATTGGTGCGTCGGTCTATTGTCTTCGCCTGGTTTTGTAATCAGTGTAATACCGACCTTGTAAAATAAGTTGTAGGGACGCCTGGGTGTCTTAGTCGTTTAAGTGTCTGCCTCTGCTCGGGTCATGATCCCAGAGTCCTGTGATGGAGCCCTACATGGGGCTCCCTGCTCAGCAGGGAGTCTGCTTCTCCCTCTCTCCCTGTCTCCCAACTTGTGCTCTCTTTCTCACTCACTCTCTAACTCAAGTAAGTAAGTTAATTAATTAATTAATTCATTAATTAAAATAAAATAAGTTGCAAAGCATTCCCTTCTCTTTTATTTTCTCAAAGAATGTGTATAAAATTGATATTATTTCTTTTTTAATTGTGTAGAGTTCACCAAACAAGACATCTGGGCTTAGAGTTTTCTATTTCTCGTACGTTCAGTTTTTGCAATTGGTGATGTCTGAGGAGTGTGTCCATTTCATACACACATTCATAAAACTTCCCAGTTTAGCGTTTTCAAAATACTGTTCTTCTAATGACTGAAGCATCCATAGTGATGGCCCTTTCCTTGTTCTTGATGTTGATCATTTGTGTTTTATCCTTTCTTTTTTCATTTCCTTATCACAAGACCAATGGCTGAGAGAAATGGGGACAGGTTGGGAGAGCTACCTGATGGCAACGCAACTCTGATCTAGAGTGATGGAGGGAGGGAAGATAGATTGGGGGAAGTGCTTTAGACGGCTGTGCAGCCAAAGGAAGGGTCAGAGAGACCCTCAGGGCTCAGTCATTGGCTACAGGCAGCTTGTGGGAACCGTGGCCTCTCTTGTGGTAATTCAGCACGCAGCACACAACCCCCCATAGATGGAAGTCTGTGAGGCTCATTCTCATGGCTACCACTTGCTTTCCTATGCATTTTTAGTGTCCTACATTCTCAATGCCCTAGCTAGTCTAACCCACAAAGATGTTCAACCAATACTTAGAAAATGAATGAATTTTAAATTCCTTAGCAGCTAGCAGTCTCTGGCTCATGTTTGTCACATGGAATATAGATACGTGCTTTGTTATTTCTGTTCTATTTTTGTATTCATCCATCTGCTTTCTAAATTATATTCAGAACTCTGCTTTATCAAGATTATTCTTAAGTACATAAAATTCATTTAGTAACTCTTTATTATTTCATTAACAGTCCTTCCAGGCACGGTCAATAAGGATGTAGTAAGAAGATGATAAGTTCCAGTAATAACTTGCTTCAAAGTAAATAGCTTCAAGCTCTTACGGGCATGATGTATATAAAATGTCATTGGTGTATTTATTCCACAAAAAATGTTAATTAAGCATCCATTGTGTGCCAGGCATGTGCTCAGGGTGGGGAGTGCACTGATGAACAAGACAGACAGGTCTCGCCCTCATTTTACTTAGAGGTTTGTGAGACAGACACACAATAAACACGTAGATCCATAAACAAATACGTATGAGCTAGAGTTGGAAACTTACCTAATGGTAGTCTCCTGAAGTTGTATTTATCCTACACAGTTGGTTAGCATCAGGAAATTGAGGCATGTTCTCACAAAAGACAAGCTTAAGATAAATTATTACAAAATTCAGAGCTGAGGAATCTGTAAATAATGGTCATGTTTTCCCTCCAGATACACAAGTTAATCTATCTTCCTGGAACATCTGCAGCTGCATTGCTGTCACAAAGCCTTTTTACCCATAATGAGCTGGAGAGAGCTATAAAGCTGGAATAGAATCATATTTATTTATTATTTACTGATTTATTTTTTTCGTGCTTTGTTATATAGTGCTGGGAAATTCAAAGATACATGCATTCCAAATTCATAATTTTTTAATCTAATGAGTATCTCTTTGTGACAGTTTCTACTAGGATCTAGTGTTTATTTGCAATTCACTTTGTTTTTTTTCCACTGTGTTCAACAAACACGTATTTAGTGCTTTCAACATGCTGGTAAAGAGGAATTATAATGGATAAGACATACCTTTCCAGCCTCAAAAATATACCTGAAACCAGATGATAGTTTTCACACAAATGTTTGTAAATCTGATCTAGAGGTCCTATGCAATCTTTCACTGTGATCGGTAGGAAATAAATTAAGCTTTGCTTCTAACACCTGAAAAATATGTCCAAGTTAGTTACACATACATTGCTCTGATAAGTGAACATAGGTGATGTGAATTAATTTTTTTCTTCTTTTAGGAAAGCCTTAATAGACATCAATACTTGAATTCTATATTCCCTCATGACAATTCTAGTGCCATCTATGGAATAAATCAATTTTCTTATTTGTTTCCGGAAGAGTTTAAAGGTACGGTGATATTGTGCTATTAGTTGTTTGGTTTCCTGATTTTGATTTGTTTCCTTAATTTTTGAGGAATTGTTTAATTGTGAATCTAGTAAATTGAGTCATAATTAACATTTATTAAATATTAAATGTCAAGCATGTAAATACCTGGCTACTATCTTGTGATTATCTTCTAATTAAGATCTAAATGTTATCGATTTTTCCATGTAGCTGTAAGGGCCAATGTTTCACCCCTTCTGCATTTTTTAGTGCTATTTCTATCCTAGACATCCACAGTTCCATGGGTTATGATAAAGCTAATGATATCAATTATACTCATTTTTATTATTGACCGAGTTCTATCAGACAAGTCATTTTATATGGCAGCTCTACTCCTGTTGTAGGAATTCCTTAGTTTTCAGTGAGTACATTTTGAGTTATGAAAATGTATAAAGGAAAACCACAAATGGCAGGCTCTACTAGAAAACTTCTGTTTGTGTTTGAAAAATTCCTCCAAAAAGAATCCCAGGAGGCCTTCCTTATAACGTTATGTTGGCTGTCTTTTCATTTCCTGTTTCTCTTCAGCTATTTATTTAAGAAGCAAGTCTTCCAGATTGCCCAGATACCGAACAGAGATGCAAATATCCATACCCAATGTATCTTTACCATCAAGATTTGACTGGCGGGACAAACATGTTGTAACCCAAGTGAGGAACCAGAAAACTGTGAGTTTAGAGGTTTTCTTTTTCCTTCTTTCTTTCTTTTTTTTTTTTTTTCTTTTGTAAATCATCTTAGCATGCATGGGAAGTCATCTTTGAAGTCCAGTTCAATCAAACTTGTAACAGAAGCCATATCTCTGGGTAAAACCACACTCTAAATACCCAGAAATGACAATGAAGGGAGAATCTCTGATGAAATGAGAGGCAGATGTCAAGGCCGATTTTTTTTTTTTTTTAAGATTTTATTTATTTGAGAGGGAGAGAGAGAGAGAGAGCGTGCAAGCGAGAGCACAGGAGCAGGGGGAGGAAGAAGCAGGCTCCCCGCTGAGCAGGGAGCTTGATGCGGGGCTTGATCCCAGGACCCTGAGATCATGACCTGAGCAGAAGGCAGATGCTTAACCCACTGAGCCACCCAAGCCACCCAAAGCCAATTTTTATTTTAAAGATAAACCTACTCCTCTATACTCCATTGGCATAGGGAATGACAGCTGACCGGGGAAAATCGACCCCATAACTGCAGAGGTATAGTCTCAATTTATCTGAGTGGAAACCTTACCATGTCATTCAGCCTTCCCATTTAAGGTGTTTTAGCCAAGCAGTTTCTCAGTCACCGTCTAGTTAGGATGATTCTTTTCTCCTCAGAATATAAATCTATCGCTTTTTTAAAAATATATGTATTATTATGATTTAAGTTTTACCACCGAATCATTTGCTTTATTATTGAATTCATAAAGAAGAGTGAATTAGTCAGAAACAGAATCCTTCCAGGAAGTGTCTACTTTGTATTAAAGGAATACAATTTCATTAGTAATCTTGAGTTAAAGAAATATACTGTAGAGATATTTTTGAGTAGAAACTGCCCTCCTGGGGCAGCTATTGGGAGATAAACTAAATCTAGCTCTAGGTATGGTGTCAGCAACCTGTACTCACTTTTCTCAAATGGTGGAGACCCGGACATAGAGTTCCTTAGTGCCTATTTTCCTATGCCATAGGCACTGGGCATAAAGACATAATAAGACCCTTAAAGCCATAAAGTCACTCAACACGACTCCACAAAGATAACCAACTGTTCTTCCTTTCTTTGCCTCACTGTGTAGTACATGTCCTGGGATGAAGTCAGTTCTGCCCAACTTCAAATCTAACTCTTACCTCTGCCTTTTCTATGGATCCTTCTTCCTTGTGCATGAAACTTGATTTCATTTCCTCCATTTTCTCCCTATTCTTTCAGGATGAACCCTTTCATTCTTTCATTCTAGTTAGTCCAATAAAATCAAGTTAATAGATCCAGAATGAAGAAGATTGTCAGCTGACATTTCAATGAGGAATGGCCAGTATGGGTTTTGATCGTTATGACATTCTATGCATATCTGTGATATGCCCATGCTGGCACTTTGGCAGCCTAGAAAGTAATTCATTCAGCTCCTGAGTCAATCAAATAATGAGCACAGCTTGGATGATGTATATATCCTCACCCCATATCACCTTATCACTGCCTCTGCCCTTTAGGGTGGAGATGGTGGATGCCATAGAGGCAGAGGGTCAGGGGAGAAACAAGAGGGATTGAAGAGTGGGTGGGAGTTGGCACACTTCCTAGAAACAGAAGTCATGTCCAGTGAACTGATGAGTCTTTAAAAGACCGTCCAGGTGTTCTCTCAATCTCTGAATCTCGCTTTCATCTTGCATTGTCTCACTGACCAGGGTGATTGCCCGTTCATCTTTAATAGTTACATTTTGGGACTGAAGTGAGAATTTTGGTTTTTCTTTTCTTTCGTCTATTTGAAAATCTATAGGCTGGGCATTAATATTTTGTAGGCCTCCAGATTCTGCCCACTTTACTTGACTTGTTAACTCGTGATAATTAGCAATGTGGACGAACTTGGTTTGAACATTATTTGATAATAAATACAATGCTGTTTCTCTCTTTCAACAGTGTGGAGGATGCTGGGCCTTCAGCGTGGTGGGTGCCATGGAATCAGTATATGCAATAAAAGGGAAGCCTTTGGAGGACCTGAGTGTACAGCAGGTCATCGACTGCTCCTATAATAACTACGGCTGCCAGGGAGGCTCCACTCTCAGTGCTTTGAACTGGCTGAATAAGGTGACTAGTTTCTCAGCCTTCTAAACTCTTCGTTTCCTGCTTGGTTTAGTTAACATGCCTTCAGAATTAAATCAGTTTACTCTCATATATACCAAAGAATGTTTTTATTTTTTATTTTTGAAGATTTAATGTATTTATTTGAGGGAGAGACCGAGATAGAGACAGAGAGCACGAGCTGAGTGGAAGAGGGAGAAGCAGGCTCCCAGATGAGCAGGGAGCCCGATGGAGGGGCTCCATCCCAGGACCCCGAGATCATGATCCAAGTCGAAGGCAGATGCTTAAATGACTGAACCACCCAGGCACCCCCAAAGAATGTTTTTAAATTCAGAAATTTTGATGGCCAAAGTCTGAATCCCTCAGAAGA
Source organism: Lontra canadensis (assembly GCF_010015895.1). NCBI lineage: Eukaryota > Metazoa > Chordata > Mammalia > Carnivora > Mustelidae > Lontra > Lontra canadensis. Next base: position 123,325,748 of record NW_022630995.1, on the reverse strand, counting down.
TTTGAAAATGAATTGCTTTCAGGCAAGTCAGCTACTAAGTGATCAAAGTGTGGAAAATCTTGCCTGCATTTGTTTTCAGAAAAGTACGTGTGTTTCTTTCTCAGCATTTCTCAGTAGGTGAATACTTTCTTTCATAGTTATAGATCACCTAATGTCCCAGAAAGATGAGAGCCTATGATTACTTATTTCTATAGAATCTTTGAATATTGCAATTATAAGAGACAATAGAAATCAGCAAATTTAATAACTCTTTATGTAGGTGAAGAAATGAGACCTGAGAGGTGAGATCGTGTTGCCAAATCAGTAGCTGTGCCAGAACTGTGTCTTAAGTCTTCTGTCTCAATGGAGGGCTTTATCCAATACTCCGGAGTGTCCTCCGTTTCTTAGGAGACTCTCTGACATTGTCCTGTATCCAGGGCCAACTGCATGAAGCCAAACCATGAGGATGTTGTTATGGTTTGTAAAAGTCATCAAGCTGGAATTTCCCAAATTGGAATATTCTTTCCTTGTTCGCTTGCTGTATTTTGAGTTACTACATGTCAGAAGCTTCTCTGTACACATCAGGGACAACAAGGAATTGTGTGTCCCCTGGCTTCTATAAGCCCAGAATCAGAAAAGGAGGATTGTCTACCAACAGCTAAAAAATATGTGACATATGCTAGATGTATGGCATAGAGAGATGTAGGTGGAAAGAATGCTTCATCTGGCCATTGCCTGGGCTGAGTGAGTCTCAGAGACTTGCTGATGGAACCAGAAGCTCTGGAAGGAAAATGAGTTGCCCTTTTGCAACCTCAGGAGGAAAAAAAAAAAAAATGGTAAGACTATTATCAAATGTAAAGAGGCTCTAAGGAAGGAAGTTAGAGGAAAAACAAGAGTAGAAGAGAAAGATACTGAGTTAACTTAGTATGTACATAACACCTAAAGGTTGAATTTAAAAATTTAGGTTATTTATGAATTTAGGTTATTAAGATAACCTAAAAAATAGCCACATGACGAGGATGTGGCCAACTTGAATCTTATTTGGACACATTGTAGAAATTGCTGTTTGATTTCCAAAACAACTGTGTTTTAAATAGAGAACCCTGTGGATGATTATTTTCTTTTAGACACAAGTAAGACTGGTGAGAGATTCAGAGTACCCATTTAAAGCACAGAATGGCCTGTGCCATTACTTTTCTGATTCACAGTCTGGATTTTCAATCAAAGGTTATTCTGCATATGACTTCAGGTAATTGTCTTATTCTGTTGTGTCTCTGTCTGCATTTCATAGTCTCTGATCTATTGACCATTTGGAATCAATAACTGGATTGAAGGCATTATTGAATACGAGTCATTGTTTTAAGACCTACCCTTTTGCTAGAGAGACTAATGGAGGGCTGTCTAAAGATGTTGTTTCTTAAATGTGATCTTATTTTTCCATTTGTGTTTATAATAGAATTAACACATTTAAATCTGTGTAAGGTAAAAGTTATCCTTACCACCTTCCTTCTAACAAATGGAGTTGCCGTGATTATCATTTGTATATTTCAGTCTCACTGTTGAAGTGATCCAAAATCGCTTTGTATAGACTCTCCAGTGAGTATCAAGCAGTCTCCTTACCAAGAAGTATCATTTTTGAACATGCTTGCATTTTTTTAAGGCATCAACTATAAGAAAAGCATGAACTGAAACTTTCTTATTAGAAGCAAGTAAGACTATCTTACTGGAGGTGGATTATGGGGCACACACTACGGGCATGATGGGCGTGCAGGGCAGATAAGGACAGGCAGAGGAAAGGGACTGGTGTTGAAAGTTGAATGGCATGATGACTTTGAATAGGTTCAGGGACAAAGAGTCATTACGAAATGCTTTAAAAACGCATGAAACACTGAAAGCCAACTAGAAAACCATTGTGACCATTTGATATAGTACAAAACGGGTTCAGGGATAATAGGACAAAGGAAGATTCAAATAGCTTCTTTTTTCATTTAAAAAAAAAATATATAAAGGAATCTTAGCACAGTCTTTTGAAACAGAGAAAGCAGAAAGTAAATTATATTCAGCTGAGGTGACAGACTACCCCAAAACATACCAATACAGAATATAAAAGAATCTCTTGGTCCAGATGGTGCCAACCCATGATATCTGAAGGAAATCAAGGGTGAAATTGGATCATTGAACAAAATGGAACCCGTCTAAGTAAGCATACGTGTACCAGAGGCCTGACAGATTGTCAGCACAGCTCCCATCTACAACAAGGGCTCTCGGGGTGACCTTAGGAACCACACACCAGAGAGTCCCAATTCCACAGATGGCAGATTACACAGAGTCTGTAATAAAATGTGCAGAGTCACCGAATACATTGTCCTACATCTTTTTTGAGGGAAACACACTCTCAAAAATGAGGAAGTGTGTCTCTATAAGCTGTCCATTCCTTAAGAGTGTAAGTGAAGCATGCACACAAGAAGTAAATAGATTTTCAAAATATCACTTAAAAGGTTAAAAAAAAATGTCACTTAAAAACTTCAGGGAATCCCTCATCATGAGTAGCAAAATAACAACAACAACAACAACAAAATAGGGAGACATGTAGAAGAATAGGCATGAATCTGAATTAGAGAGATTTGGAGAGAGAGAATGTAAAAGTCACTGGCACTGGACCTGAAGCATGATTTGTCTAACCCTTTGGTTAAGAAGAAAGAGGTCCCGATTAGAAAAAAAAACAAAAACAAAAAACCAACTCTGTTTACACTGGACATAAACATTCTGGTAATAGAGTGCTAAATGGTATTAGACTCTGCACGAAGATCTTTCATTGATTTACTCATTCATTTGAATATGTATTGAACATTGTTTCAGGTTCTGGGGATTCAACCGTGAACAAAACAGACAAAAAACCCTGACAGCATTTTAGTGATAGAGACAGACAATAAAGAAAACAAACAAAAATATGTACCGAGCGTTAGATGTAATCATTTCTACAGAGAACTAAGTAAAACAGTGGGAGGAAGAGGAAACATCAGGGGGGTATACAGTCTTAAAAAGAATGGCCAGGAGGGGCTCCTTGAGAAAATGACTTTTGAGCAAAGACCTAGAGAAGTGAGGGAACGTAACCATCTAGACATCTGAGGAACAACTGTTCCAAGCATAAGGAGCCATAAATGCAAAGGGACAGAAACATGTGTGGCATATTTAAAGAAAAATGAGGAAGCTAATGGGACTGTAGATGGACAAGACTAGTCGGAGATGAGGCAATAAAGGTTATCGGGTAATACCCTTGGAGCAGTGTTAGAAAAATGGTCTTAGACCTGAGACATCATAGGTTATTATCCCTCATAGAATATGAAGCCCCACAGAATATATTGACAGATTTTATGGAGGGGATGAGAGAAAAGATAGTCAAGGATGACGAATCTAGGCTTTTTGGCCTGAACAACTGAAAGAATGGAATAAACTCTTACTTGAGACATGAAAGTCTGAGACAGGAACAAATTCAGGAAGGAATATCGACCTCAAGCAGTGATCCCTGGAAACACTGTAGGGAAATAGAGAAATGAGACTAACAAGGAAAGCAGGGTTTTCTTACCAAACAAATTAGTACTGAGGGTACTTACTGATCCTACCGAGGAGCTCTTGGGGCCAAGGTAAATAGGCATTTCAGAGTTATCACACCCAAATTGATGTTTACTACCTTCCATGTCATTTGAGGGTGCTACTAAGGAAGAGATGTGGGGCGAGCTCGATTTCCTGGCTCTTTAAGAGAGAAGGGCCTCAGGAAAAGAGCTTCAGACCTCCTTGTTGGAAACCTGGCCAATTATACCACCGTGGTTAGGGCCAAAGGATGTGGGAAGATTTTCCAAGAACAACTGCTGTAGTAAGGCCCCGGACCAGGCCCCTGACACATCTGAGGTTCCTGAGACTCAGGGAGGGTCACAGAACTAGTGAGGTAACTATAGGGCCACATTAAGCATTTGGAAAAAGGTTTGATAGTATATCCATTATCAACAATATGGATTTTGATAGTACATTTGGCCTTCAAACAACATGAGTTTTAACTGTACATTCTACCTATAAGCGTTTTTTCCCCAAAAAGTACAGTATAGTACAGTATTTTCTCTTCCTTGTGATTTTCATAATAACTTTTTCTCTGACTTTATTGTAGAAATACAGTGTTAAGTATATATAATATACAAAAGATGGGTTAATGGATGGCTTATGTCATCAGTCAATCTTTTGGTCAACAGTGGACTATTAAGTTTTGGGGAAGTCCAAAGTTAATTGCGGATTTTTGACTGTGTGGGGGTTCAGCAACCTTAACCCCCAGTTCAGTGGTCAGTTGTAGTTCTTTATTGAGCTAATAGTGGAAATAAAAGTGCTGTTAGGAGTATATTTTAACTTGCTAACAGCCAACATCTTTCTGAAACACAAGAGATAACAATGCTAGTCATTCTGGGACTAAATGGAACATTTCTGGACTATGTTATATCCTCCTGTTTCATATTTTTTATATCTTTTTTTAGTTCTGCCTCAAAGCAGAGACTACTACTCGGTTGTTTCTTTGATATTACCATGTTAATTACCCTCTACATTCTAAAAAAATATTTTTCCTTCTTGATCTTTCTCTTTCCATCATGCTCTCCCTGTCCCTGGAGCTTTGATATCATGTATTTACAGTTTATCTTTTGTCATCTTACAAAGGTAGAGACACCTGTATACTCTTAAACGTAGGTAATCCTATTTGTCATATTTGGATAACAAAATGTTCAAAACTTTGAATATAATAAAATATACATTTTACATTAAAACATATGCTGAACAAAACTGGTTTACCAGGTAATTAGAAATGAGGAAAGGGAGCTGTTTCTTTTAAATTCAGAGTGTAATTTATGTTAGGCATGCTATAAGTTTATACCTGCAATTTTCTCCTTAGATTGATTTTGTGACAGAGGTGACTTCAGTCACCTGCTAGAGTCACTGACTCCAGTGTGACTAGAATGACTCCAGTCTATAGCTGTAATTTGAACCCAGCTATGCAGAACTTCAATGCCTATACCCTACCATGATGCCTTATAGGAATTTTGTAATTTTTCCTGTCTTGGGATAATCTTAATGAATACAGGTTATTATTACAGCAGCGAAAATTAGAATTGACTGCTTATAGATATCCAGAAAAAGATCTTCACATTAACAGGTCATATGAATAAACGTTTAGAATGAACGTGCATGCAGTTTCTACCTCAATAAAGTCTCTTATGCACTCAATTTTTTCCCCGTCTGTGGGCAAAATGTCCCCTTGGTGGAAACTGATCCCCAGCAGGTTATAATAGGTTATTTACTCTTTGGAGCTACTAATTTACTCATGGCTTGCTGCAGCAATAAAATACCAAATGCTATCTTAATGGCTTGAAATATCAGTAATTTGGTTTTAGTGTCCTTCACTCATCAGGCTGACCTTTAAAAGGGTAAATAATAGTTTAATCACATACTTCCAAGATCGATTATGACCAAATGTTATGTAACAGACATTGTCAGTAGATGTCCACGTGTGAGAGCAAACACTGGGTCTTTCACAGACTTCACAATCTAGCCTTGGTTCTCCTGGCATCTTTTTTTTTTTTTTAATCTGCATTTATAGCTTCATTTTAAAATAATAGCAAAGAACCCATTACATGGCAACCTGTAACACACGTTTATGAAAAAGATATTATTTTCCCCAAACTGAGACATATAAATAAGTTGACTGGTATCACTTCCGATTTTTCTAGATCTTTTCTCTTTTTTTTTTTTTTAATTATGTTCTGTTAGCCACTGTATAGTACATCCCTGCTTCTGTTGTATAACGACATTTGCCACTTTTGTGTAATGCTCCCCTCTGATTTCTGCATTTGGCGTTCATTCACAGAAGTTGGTCAGTCTCTTGATTCTCACATGGTATGGCACAGTTATCTAATGCATTTAGGCTTCTCACTTCCCTTATTAACAGAATCCCCCTATTATAACTTGATACTTTGCCAGCTAGCTACAAAACTCCATTTCCAATCTTCCTTAAAGCTAAACTTAGCCTCTTAACTGAGTACTAGCCAATGAGATCTATGTAGACCTATGCAGAGCATGTGTGTTATCTATATAGACATACGCAGAGCATGTGTTTTACTTTTGGGAAGTCTTCTCAACAGGAATATTGTACTTCTTTCTTCTTTGTGCTGTCTGGAATATATGTTAAATGGCAAGAGCTCCAGCAGCAATCTTGGACCATTAATTGACCCATGGTAGAGCAGAATACAGAAAGATTCTGGCTTCCTGATACCTTGGAGCCCCATAGAAGTCTTAGACTACCCAGTCTCTCAGACCTCTAGTTCCCATTTTTAGGTCTTCTGTAATTGCAATCAAACCTACTCCTAACCATACATAGATTAAATAGATTTTTTTTTTTTTATAAAATAGTTCTACCTTAAAAACAACTCCTTAATCATGGATTTCCTCCTCCGGTAGTGACCAAGAAGATGAAATGGCAAAAGCACTTCTTACCTTTGGCCCCTTGGTAGTGGTAGTAGATGCAGTAAGCTGGCAAGATTATTTGGGAGGAATAATACAGCACCATTGCTCTAGTGGAGAAGCAAATCATGCAGTTCTCATAACTGGATTTGATAAAATAGGTAAGTGCTGATAAGACTTGATTGGTTGCTTTGCAGCTTGAACTCTGACTTACAAATGATCACCATCCTTTAAAATGCTGAAATTTGGTCCTTCCATGTCTAAGTCCTCCTAAGACCTTTACAACTTTTCAGTAGACTTCCAGGTATAAATACCCTGTCATGGTCCCCCCTATCAATTTTGAGGACAATCTTGTTAAAATAACAATAATTCTTGATTTAAATAATGTGCATTATCCACCTGGAATGTTTAGAATAATTGTTGGGGGAAAAGAAGTCTTTGTTATTTTAATCATATTTTTCTAAAAATTATTTTTTTTTCCTTTTCTTAATTCCCTGGAATTGTGTATATGTTTTCATTTCATGCTATCTGATTCAAATATATATTTTTCTATTACCTGGAGTGTGACACTAAGTGCAGCTCAAGTTTACTTAGCCAGAATCACATTACATTTTTAATCTTTTGCTCAGAGCTGCTATACCTATCAAGAACTAACTCTTTAAATGAATATGCTTCACAACAAAATTTTAACTTTTCATGGTTTGTCACCATCTTATGTTTTGTAGGAAGTACTCCATATTGGATTGTGCGGAACTCATGGGGAAGTTCATGGGGAGTAGATGGCTACGCCCATGTTAAAATGGGAGGCAATATTTGTGGTGAGTAGTGAATTCATGTTTAAAACTTCAGGCTAAATGTCCAGGCAGACACTTGGAAAATATTAAAATTACAAACCTGTATGCTCGTAATCTAAGTCCCTAGTCAGCTTCCAATGGACTCAGACCATTTTTACAGTAATAATTTTCATTCTCTAGCCAACTGATAAACATAAAATAGTGTTCCTTGAAAAGACACATTGCGCATGTTCACATTTTGAAAAGGAAGAGAGCTTGTAGTGATAACAAGTATAACGTGCAAAATACAATAAGATACAGTACTAATAAGATAAAGTACTAATTTACCAAGAGGCTGAGATGCTCTGAAAACATATCCAAAATTTATTTATTTCTTTCATTTTTTCTAAGTAGGCTCCACACCCAGCCTGAGACCTGAACTAACAATGCCAAGATCAAGAGTTTCACACTCCACTGACTGAGCCAGCCAGGCACCTCCCTTATTTATTTTTTATAACTGAATCAATTTTCCTAATTTTTGCACCACAATACCTGCTCAAGGGTATCAAGAATTGCTTTTTCTTTGTATCAAAATATATGAAAATCTGAGCATTAGGCTTGTTTCTGTTTTAATATGTCCCTTGTTACCTACAGACTCAAGCAAAACGCACACCGGAATTGAGGGGCTGAAGCAAATACCAAATATGCTTTTTTGCTGAATAACAATTTTGTTTCTGGTTAACCACAAACCAAATTAAAGTAGCTAGTCACGTATTTTTAACTGTATTCTAAAACTTATATGTAAACATATGTTCTAAAATTTTTAATCTAGGAAATCAACACAGTTAATGAATCAAGTTTGACCTAAACTATATTGCATATGAAAGCAATCATTTAATTTCTTATTACAATGATTCCTAACATACATACGACTTTTTTAAAAGTTGTAGAACCCTCCAGAGAGTGAGACTGAGAATAGAGAGTTATAGAAAAGTTCGAGAGTTGGGATGCCTGGGTGGCTCAGTCGGTTAAGTGTCTGCCTTCAGCTCAGGTCATGATCTCAGGTTCCTGGGATTGAGTCCTGCATTGGGCTCCCTGTGCAGCAGGGAGCCTGCTTCTCCCTCTCCTTCCACCCCTCCCCCTGCTTGTGCTCACTCTCTGACAAATAAATAAAACCTAGAAAGAAAGAAAGAAAGAAAGAAAGAAAGAAAGAAAGAAAGAAAGAGAAAGAAAGAAAGTCTTAAGAGTTTATATTTTGATTCAATCTAGTGAACACTGGCTAAAGGTATCATAACGTAGAATCCATGAGAGTTAATCAGCAGTCTGGCCTATCACCCCAATAAAATATTTTTCTGAAATTACTTATGAAGGAGAGTCAACATTAAAGAAGTCTTCTGGCCAGAGCACTAGCAAACCAGTCAGGCCTCTACTTTTTAGCATCATGGGGGCTTTTCCGTTGTTGGAACTTGAAGATATATTACCGCTGCCATTCATTGAGCCTCTGCTGCTAAACCCAAATTATCTCTAACTGTCAAAGTGGTGATACTTGGACCTGGACGAAGGTTGGCTTTCTCAAGGCTCTGGCAAGAGAGTTGCAAGAACATAATTCAGATGCTCGTTCATACTTGCCTCCATTATGACTCCGTATCCTCCCCCACCACCTCTTCTTCAGCCCCCAGCTACTAGGGTGAGTTGGAATAATTTTTCCTCTCTTCTCGTGTTCCAGTGGGATCCTCCACGTGCTTGCCTGATTAGTAATTAATCAGGGATCCAAATCATTCCAGAAAATGAATATTTCCTGAAAGTTAATACCTGATGATGATCACATTTCTCTTATGAACAACAGTGTAACACAGATAGCACTTCATGGCTCCAAGAGATTTTAAAGACATAGCTAATTACAATGAAATCCAATCTTCAAATGGACTATTTATTGCTTTTACCATGATATTGAGATCTATGGTCTTAGGTGCTAAGAAAGCCTAGCATATTTGTGATTTATTTAAATTTTGCTAAAGTTCAAATCTTAAGAGTTTGAAGTTTCAAATTTTATTTAAAACAATCCTATAAATTACTGTATTCCTCTAAGCAATACATATGAGTGCCATAAAGATTTCAGATACATTAATCTATTTAGATAGTAAGTCTTTGTTTTTTGGGGTTTTTTTCTTGTAGTTTCTTTAAAAAAAAGATTTTATTTATTAATTTTACAGAGATAGAGAGGGAAAGAGTACATGAGTGTGGGGAGGGGCTAGAAGGAAAGGAGAGGAACAAGCAGACTCCGCACTGAGCATAGAGCCATACGTGGGGCTCGACCTCACAACCCTGAGATCATGACCTGAGCCAAACCAAGATTCAGTTGCTTAACTGATTGAGCCGCACAGGTGCCCCTGTAGTTTCTTGAAACAAAAATGTTAGTCATCTCTTCTAATATCTGTTTTTGAAGTTGCCATGTTTATACTGCCAGCTATAAGCATTACATTTTTTTTTAGAGGGAAATAGACTAGAACTAATAATTTCTTTTTCTCTAGGTATTGCAGATTCTGTTTCTGCTGTATTTGTGTGATATGTTGGGAAGATCAAGGGACAGCGACAAAAATGAAGGTTCATAATGAGATGTAGCAAAGAACTCCATTCCCAGAGCTGTTCGCCTTCAGACCACCGGCTCCGTGGCCTAGGAGGACTCTGTGGAACAGTTTCTAGACCCTGGGATGAAGGTCACTTTAGGAATCTCTTCAATTTGAAGAGGATTTTATCTGGCTTGATTGTTTTTGTTTGTCTTTAATGATATACTTCCAGTAGGATTGGAGGGGATAAGAATTTCTTTTCCTCTGTACAATATCATCACCAGCCATAGCTTACATTTATATACAAAAATGGTCAGCCTAGAATAAGGTGTGCTTCTCACAGTTACAATCACAGCCCTCGGAGATGGAATTTCTTAAAGATTTTGAAAGGCCAATTGCTTTACCTCCACAAAAGATGCTTACCCTTGAAACAGTAAAAAGGTCATATAGAAAGCAACAAAAGGACAAAACCAATTTTTAAGAGAAATTGATTGAAATTAAAGGACCAATATGGCAACTGTGTGGTAGGAAAAATTCCAGGAGCATTGCCTGAGAGACAAACTACTGTTTGGAAAATTTTGTTGTCAATAGGCTTCCAGGAGGGTGTTATTTCTTCCTTTGTCCTCCCTGTATTGAGGAGGATGCCTCCTACTCTTTTTCTTGTTCTTTACTGTAATGCTCCTAAACATTCCAGGTGGTTTGGCTTCCCTGGCTAAAGAAGTCTCATTTTTCACTTTCCATTTCTATTTTATAACCATTTATTTGGCTCCATTTGCCTCTAAGCCTTTATCAAGTCAGGATCTTACTTATCTGTTCCTCCCCTCATTCCTAGGCACCACCCCTTTCAAAGCCCAAGCCTAGCAATCTGGGCTATCAGTCAAACTGACTTTCCCAATCTGTCTGTTTTCCCACTTTTCTGCTTACTTTTCCCAGACTCCCATACTAACCACATTTTTATGTATCCTTTTGGCTTCTACGTGGTTCCAGTTCTTGATGCCAATGTTTTCTTTTGCAGAAGTCATCATGTGTGGGTGTGTGGCAGTGTAAGAACCTCAGAGCAGAAGAGCTGATCTTCTGACTAAATATAAGTACAATAAGTACTTATTCAATATTCAATGGATTAATGTAAGAAAATCATATCAAATATTGCATATGTAAACATTTCTTCTCTGAAACTTATGGTTGCTTTCTAATGTAGACTATCTTAACGAAAACAAAATTTTAATTGTAACAGCAACCATTAAAAAAATTGAAGCCCTCCCATTTTTCCTCTCACTTTTGAGCTTTATCTATCCTCTTTATTAGAAAGTGAAAATCAAAAGCAAAACACTGTATTTCTTTGTTTTACACCAACCAGAAGCAATCTCAAAAAAAATACTGTTGACTCAAATTTAGAAATGTTCCAGGAAGAAAAACATTGATATTCTGATTAATATTTTAATTATCCAAATATGTCAGAAGGGGACTGTGCGCTGGTTGTTTTAGCTTGTATTTATTTACTGATTTCTATACACTGTAAGTGCTTTCCTGATACTTTTTTTTTTCAAATGTTAAAGACTTTTTAAATTACAAAATGATTAATACCTCTTAGCTGTTCTGGATATTGATGACATTTATAATAAAACAATCTATATTTTACTTTGATTGAAGAAGACTCTTGATAAGAGCGTGACCTACATTTTGTGAACAGTGTTAATGTGCTTAATTCCCATAAGCTTTTCTCAGTTCCAAATCCATATATTCAAGTTTTGGTTTTCTCTATAGACATCTGAACCTCAATGTCTATAAAATTACCCCCTTCTCTTCCTCCCTTCTAAAAAAAGAAGAAAAAAAAAGAAAAAGGAAAAAAACTTCCATACCTCCTAGAGTCTCTATTTTGGTTAACAGCATCAATATTATATAATCACCCAGTCAGTAGAAGTGAAGGAAATGTTACTGAATCAGGCCAACTACACTTTAGTAACCCATCACTTAATCACCTACCTTCGCTCTGTTTCTATGCTCCTTTCCTAGATGCATGTTCTTTAGTTATGTCTCAACTATACTAGTCAGTAGTCACCAAACCCTATGTCCCCTAACACAGAGGTTCTCAAAGTATAGTCCCCAGACCCGAAGCCACATGAGGACTTATAAAACACTTTATTTATTTATTTGAGAGAGAAACAGCACTCCCTGCTGAATGTGGAGCCTAAGGCAGAGCTCCATCCCAGGACTCATGAGCTCATAATCTGAACTGAAACCAAGAGTCAGTCAATGAACAGACTGAGCCACCCAGATACCCCAAGACACTTTATTTTTATAAGTGCTCCAGGTGATTCTGATGGATGCTATTATAATCCATTTACTATGTGTCCCCTGGATTTGCATTTCTGTAAGATATTATGTTATTTCCCTGCTTTAAACCATCCAGGAATTCCCCAATGCCTAAAAGATAACATGCCAATTCTTTTGAATGACCTTTCATAGAGAAGCCCCTTTCTACCTATTTGCCTCAATCTCTGCTGTTCTATGAGGACATATGCTGTGCTCCAGCCATAGTAAGCTACTTGAAGTTCCCCCAGTGGGGCTAAAGGAAAAGCAGTGAGATTTTCACATAATAGTTAGGAGTCATACACATAACAGTTCGGAGTCATAATGAAAATCATCAGGATGTTCCTGGATGTGATTTCACAAAGATCTCAAAGTGAATACTAAATTAGGCAACCTTACACAGACTTTGCAACTTGCTTAAAAATTAAAACTTAAAGTGGATCGTTAGCACTAGAAGCAATTTTGAGTGGGGCAAGGGTAGTAACTGGCATTATAAATGGTTTTGACTTTTACATTAAGAATTACTGATATATCCCTTGAGGGGGTGGAAAAAAACTCTTACAACTACCTAGTTTAGTCACAGCAAGAAATAAAAATAAAAAGAGTTAAGTTAAATCATTTAGTCTGTTAGAAGAATAAACCTTGACAAATAGCATTTATTCTAAGATTCCAAGACATCTTGGTGACAGAACATCTATTAGCATATATTTTTTATTACTTCATGAGTCAAGTAAAGATTGAGGTAAGTATTTTCTTTAAAGATTTTATTTATTTATTTGAGAGAGAGAGACAGAAGCACAAGCTGGGGAAGGGGCAGAAGCAGAAGGAAAAGGACAAGCAGACTCACTGCTGAGCAGGGAGCTGGAGATGGGGTTCCATCCCAGGACCCTGAGATCATGACTTGAGCTGAAGTCAGACATTTAACCAACTGAGCCACCCAAATGCCCTTTGAGATAAATATTTTTATCCCCATCATATAGATAGATCCTGGGGCTTAAATTGGAATTTGTACCAGAATGGATAGTTAGTAAATGGCAGTGCCAGAATTTGTTTCCATGCTCACTGATTTCAAAGCCATTGTCTTTAGCCACCATGTTACTTGTCTCTGTATTTTTCAGCTTAGCCACTCTCAGGCACTCTGTACATGTGCACATGCCCACACACACACAATCACACACACGCACAGGGCATTATAGGTAAAAGCAATTATATGAAATTGTTTATCTAGAGACAAACTAGATGACATGATCCTCATAAGAAAAAAACATAATTGAGACCAAAGAATAGCTCAATTCCATCAAGAATTTGCTGCTTGCTTATAATCACCCTAGGTCAAGGTTGATATACATTTGGATTCCTTTGATAAAATTTTGCACTTCCTTTGTAAAAGAAATTCAGCTAAGTATTGCCAATATCCAGGCCAATCTAGAAAAAGAAGAATAAAGTTCCTGTCTGATCTAAACTCTTAATCTTGTACCTGTTACTAGAAATGAACTAAATCACTATTTAGTGTTTTCTCTTCTCTCTTCTGGAAACAACATTCTTCAATTGAAGGAACTATCATTCTTTCCCAACTTCAATCCTGCACTTACTGCTTCCCAGGGCTGGGAAGAGCTCCCTTGACCTTCTGGTCCAGAGGTGCTGGGAGCTGGGACCTTGTTTGAGGAAGGAGCTGGTCTACAGCAAGGAAGAATAAAGCCAACCCCTAGAGAAAAGAAGAGATGAGATACAAAGTCTCCTCCAAGTGTTCCAGGAATATAGTATTCCAGAAACTGGCTCCAACCCCAGGCTGCTCCCAGTTGTTCGAGCTAGTGGAATTGTCCAGCAAGTCCTTTCTAGGCAAACTTCAGGTAGATTTCTGCCCTTGGTCATCAAGAGTCCCAATAAATACAAGCAGTGTTTCCAAAACAATATATGGAAAAGAGACTTATTATTTCTTAATTTTTTTGTGTGTAAGTCTTTGTACACAATGACACATTTTACTCCATAAAATACTTGAAACAGCTGAAGTTTACAAGCCCATTAAATTATGAAATGAGATAATGATTGTGTTAAGTGGTTATACTAAGGTATCAAGGGACACTGAGCTTCAATAGGAAAATCTTCTATGTACAATGTTACCGTTCAATTGAATTCACTTCTTATCTTAATGTTTAGTCTAATATTATCACAAAAATGGGTTAATAAAATTATTTACAGGATTAAGTCAGAGCACCACAGTGCTTACCTATATATATACATATACTACAGTAGGACTCTTTGTGTATCATGAAAATTCATAGAAAATTTTTAAAAAGACAGGCTGAGAAATCGATGTCTTCATAGATTTTTGCAGATTATTTTAATCCGATTCATCACTGCTGAAGTAAGAGCTGTCACAGTATTCAGCTGTGTAAAGGAACTTATGAATACTTGGGTTCATCTTCGGTATCCAGTGTCGGGGAACCAGATATGTTGAAAGATTAAATAAATCTACAAATACTTTGTACCTGTCACTGGAAAAACACAAATATACAGATGATGCAGATTTATTGACATGAAATATTTAAAATTTCTCAGATAATGATTTAGTATTTAATATTATGCTTCATTATACGTTATGTATTATATTTTGTGCATATTATATATGTAATATTAAGGAATTAAGGAATATTACCATTAAGATCACTTCCTTTTCATTCCACATCCAAAGTTCATGCCCATAAAACAGTATTATGTTGGTTTAGGCTGGTTCAGACTAAAACCCAGAGTCTTATGATTGTCATGCTACCTTCATGAAGATAAGGGTATGTTCTTGTTTCTGACTTTGAAAAGATGATATGCAAATTTCAAAAACATTTAAGCATACAAAATTCCTAGTTGTTCCTTAGAAAATATTTCCCACCTGAAAAGTAGCTGTCAGGTAACTGACATGAATGGATTAATAAATTGAAATACCAACTTAGATTCTTAGTAAATATCTACAAATGTGGTTTTAACATTCACAATCACTCTTGTGTGTGTTAGCCAACTGTTTTAACTGTTGCAGTTTTATAGAGAAAGAGCATTTGCCTTTGAGGTCGAATGAGAGCTCAAATTCTGCTCTGTGACTTGCGAACCCATGTGACCTTGAACAAGTTGTCTCAGTGTCTTGGTTCCAGACTCTGTAAAATAAAAACTACAAGCCCTTCCTCTGACCAGGCCTTTATGAAGACTTCATGAGACAATGGAACACTAGAAATGTTGCAAGTGTTCATTATTCCCACCATCCACTGATGTATAGGTCCATGTGGTACAATCATTGACTATTTCATGCTTACAGAATTTATCCCCAGGGAAAGAGAAAATAGGTGATGATCGTGAAAATTCAAACCAATGAATTTTATAAGTTGTTTAGTCTTGAGTTTGTCCCTAGGGAAAATGAAAATGTATAAAAAGGATGAAAAATTGAACCTGCATGTCTTATAACTGTCAATCTTGTAGTAACATTAGGAATGAAAACCATGTGCAACATGAATTTTGGAGACTAAGTGTGAATATCTAATTTGTTCTTGAGCTGATTCTCCCTTTCCGAGGGGCCTTGTAAGTTTCCTGGTTTCCATATGTATGCAACTATCTCTATCTCCATCTATAATGTTGGGAACAGTAAATAAATTAACAATATAAATGTCCCATAAATCTCTCTAGTGTGTTTTAAATGCTAAATAAATCTCAACCCATTTCCTTGAAAACACCCTCTGGGAACTCTCTGCAGTAGATGGGAGTAGTTTTTATAAAATAGAGTTATACCAGAAAGCAAGAAACTATTTTTCAGCTGTGTCATCCACCAGGCAAGAGGACTTTAGTGGAATGAATGATAACTGTTTGAATCTAGTCTGAACTTTTGAAAATGTTCCTCCCTGGATGAACTCTCTCATATCCTCACAAGTCGTGCGACCACAGGTACCATGTCCCTTTTCATCTCAGGATCAGAATTACGAAGTTCCAAAATTAAGGATTTTTAAAATGACCTCTCTAATAGGAATACTTTAATCTAACCAGTATAAATGTGTTGTCAGGAGTTCAGATGGAAGCAAGTATAAATCACATTTCCTAGATAATGTAGGTAGAGAAACCAAAAATCAGTGATTCTAGCAAGAAAAACAGGTGAATTTCCCCCATCTTACCTCACTGTTGAGCGCAGGTACTGATAGCCAGAGGACCCACCAGTGCCAGCTTTGCTGCCCAGCATTCTGTGGACCATGCACACATGGTTATCTAGGCAAACACACAGATTAACTCCATGGATATTTTTCTGCCATTAGTTCTACAGTTTTCTAAAACAAGGGGTTGGTAATGATTATTACATCTGAGAAAAGCTTCAGCCCTTATCACTTAGCCATATGGAAGGTTTGCATGGGAGAACCAGATGAGACCAGTAGGTTGCCTGGCACCCGACTTGGTTCAGGCTATATGCATGTGACTCCATCCAACATAATGATGGACCAGCCTGTGGACACAACAGGGGAAGAGAAGGGCAATATTATGACTTTCACAAGCCCTCACTGCCTTTGCCTTCATGGGTCCCTTCCTCCATTTAAAGAAAAAAAAATACATATATATGTGTACATAAACATATATATATATATATGAATCATATTTTAAAATTGCATTGGCATAAAGATGAATAAGTTATGATTATATATGAAGACATTCTACTTAACCTAAATTTAATTTTTTCTTCTGATTATTAAATAAAACATTTTCATGGGCCCCCACAGAGAGTCTGGGCCCTAGGCACTATGCTTGTTGTGTATAATGGGTAAATGGCCCTGGGAGAGAATAAATGTTGGGTTGATTTTAAAAAAAACAGAACACAAAAAAACAAACTCATTCACCCACAAAGGGGGAAAGAAAAGATAGTGGGAAGGAGAGCAGACAGATGAAGAAAAGGAACAAAGGAACAGGATGGGAGGGAAGGATTATTGGGGTTGAGGTGGTAGTGCTGGAAGGGGTGGGGAGACTCACATCTCCACTTAGTCATGAGTGTGTCTATGTCCATGAGAGAAGTCAGCAGCTGAAAAGGCACCTGGAATCTAGGCTCTTCCCTAAAGAAGAAATAATAATGAAAAGAAATCTACTGAAGCAAACCCAATGTGTTCAGAGGCCATAAGTTTTATAATCTGTTGGCTCTGGAAACAAATGTCAACTTTGCCTCTTGAGAGCTATAGCAGCCCTGAATTATTCTCAAACTTAGTTTCTTCATCTCAAAAATGAGGATACTATTACTCAACTTATAGCATTTGTTTAAAGGGTCTAGAATATCCCATGTAATATATGTGAAGTGACCAGGCAGAATCACACCCAACATTGATTCTAGTTAAAAGGTAGACATAGGGGCGCCTGGGTGGCTCAGTTGGTTAGGCGTCCAATTCTTGGTTTCAGTTCAGGTCATGATCTCAGAGTCCTGAGATCAACTTTGCATCTGGCTCCAAGCTGAGCACAGAGTCTGCTTGATATTCTCCCTCTCCCTGTGCCCCTCCCCTCAACTTGTGCATGCTCTCTCGCTCTGTCTCTCAAATAAAAATACATCTTAAAAAAAAAAAAAAGTAGACATATATTCTACCTCAGATTCACCAGCTTCTTCTAGGAAAAACTCAAAAACAAAAATTGCTTTTAATTTCCTCTAATACATATTTTTTTCCTTTCTTCATCCATTTATTCAATACTCTCAGTACATTTTCCTCTTCAGATACATAAACTTGAGAGGCATAACTGAGCAGGATTTTAGGAAAAGAGTCAAAAATGTTTTGTTGATGTTTCTGAAGAAATGAATTTGAGAAGTTTTTTTAAAGATTTTATTTATTTGAGAGAGAGAGGACATGAGCCACAGGGAGGGGTAGAGGGAGAAGCAGACTCCCTGCTGAGGAGGGAGCCTGACTCAGAGCTTGGCCCCAGGACCCTGAAATCATAGCTGAAGCAAAAGCAGATGCTTAACTGACTGAGCCACCCAGGCGCCCCAGAATTTGGGAAGATTAAAAACTCAAATAAATACAAGAGGTCCAATAAACAGAGGTTTTGTTTTTAATGTTTGCTAGTGTGTTCTCCATTGTTCTGACACATTTAATTTATGAAACATGAAGATGAGGCCTTCATACACATGGAATGCGAGTATATGGACATTTAAGGGACACCTCATGCACTTTAGACAGTGAGGACAATTTTACTTGAAGTTGCAAAATAAAGAAGATAACAATTTATAAAGTTGTTTCCACTTTATCCACTTTTTTTAATTTCATAAAACAAAAATAACTACAACATCGTTTAATGATGGAAGATATTTTGTGACAGTTTCTGAGGTTGATTCAACTTTGGCAGTTTAGGACACTTAATGTCATATAATATACTGTAGAATTTAATAAAAAAGATATTTAATTAATTAGTGGGTGTATATATGTATATTTCTATCCACTATAGGAATAAAGTTATACTCCTACTATCTAAAAGACAAAAACTAATGAATCTTCACAATTATTTTCTAAGCTTCCCTCCAAAACTTAATGACTTTTTAAAACTATGATTGCAGTTTATAAGCTTTATACCTGATACATTATCTGTACCCACTCCTCAACTTCTGTTCTACTCTTCTATTTTGCTTTTACCTGTAAAAATAGATCATCAAGGCCCCCTGAAGTGCTCTGTATGACAGTCGTCTTTCACCTACAGGATACACAGTGAGTTTCAATTTAATGAGGAATTTAGGGAAGTCATATTAATTTGGCATCACCACCTTAAATAATTAAGTTTTATGTGTTTTTAGAAAACAATGTGTAGGTTTAAATTTTTTATTCCTTAGATTCAAAAAACAAACTAATATGTATATCTATATATGCATATATATATATGTAAACTTCAAATATATATAATATATATACATACTATATATATACACACTTTATTTATATAATACATATGCATTTAAAATAAAAATATATGCATTTTAAATTTTCAAAATCTTTAAGTATCATGCTAGGAGAACTTGATATAGAAAATACTTGACTTCTATGCTAAAATGTGTTTTTTCTAATTCACTTAACATTACTTAATTACTTAGAATCACTTGGCTTCAAGGAGTACAACCATTATATAAAATCTCATGTGTGTGTTCTACTAAAAGGCTTTGCTCTATCTGCAGAAAAGTAAGATTTTGCTATTCTTCACAGAAGTTGTATAGAAAACTGAGACTAACAACCTTAAAGTTTGTAGCATTTCACATTAATTTCATATACTGTTATGCCTTGTACCTATGTTAAAAAAAAAATTTTTACCTCTGCTTATTTGCAGAAGATTTCTAAATGCTTTGTAATAAAAAGTTCCAAATACAAATGAACACAAAAATTTCAAACATATAAAAGAAGAGTTAAATATGAAGGTATTGATGACACTGGTCAATGAACTTCAGAAAATAATAGCCTTACATTAATTATGCTAGAAAGTCTAAATATGTGCTCTCTCTGGTCTGCTTGGGAAACTGATTTCCTCTGCAAAGCCACCCTTGCCCTCATAATACTTATTCCTCTGCTCTCCACTACTGTACTGTTTACAATTACACTGTTTTTCTTCATTTCCATGCCTATTACATTGTGAACTAAATTGCAAAATCATATCTGATTTCTCCTGGTATCCTGCATGTCTGACACATATTATGAAATCTTCGGACTACAACATCTTTGAGATAGATTGGGCATGTAAACTTACCACTTAAGTTTATAACAGATAAAATTAAACCAGTTCTTGATTCTGTGAGTGTAATATAAATTTTCATTTTATTTCATGGGCATGTAAGATTTGATATTTTGATCTCATAGTCATACATCCTGGAGAAAGGACCCTTAGAATAAAATACTCACCCTTACTATAGAGATGTTCATGACGTTTCTCATCAAATAAGGAGAGTAACACCTCTTTTTGTTTCTGAAACTCAGCCATTTGTTCCTCTTTTTCTTCTGACTCTTCCTTAGCCTTGGAGGAAGATATCACATTAATATCCCCCAAAGGGGGATTCTCATTTCATAGATTCTTATTTTGGAAAACATGTCTTCTGAGAAATAGACTCACCAGGAGCAGAAAGGGTGCACTTGGAATATTTACCACATCATCTAATACAACTTGAAACCTGTAGCTTATGAGATGGGTTTTCCTCACACTTACTAGTTCTATCCTTCTACTCATTTATATGACTTGTTAATCTCAAATATTATTTTCATAAATATCATGAGAAATGGACTCAGATGGACAAAACTGCAGATAACGACAAGTGACTGATAATGTTCTAATTTTAGACAGCTATTTTTTAAAACAGAAAGTAAAGTAATTCTACTTAGGAAAAAATAAGAGTTTCTAGTCAAAAAAACTATCCAATTAAAATTCTATATTCAGTATTATATATTGTAAGTATGATTTTTTAGACTTTTTCCACCCTCAGATATTTTTTTCATTTGCTATCTATTGATTCATTTAAGGAAATTCTTATAGTTCTGCCTACTACATATGTTTTACTTACAACTCAATTCAGCTGAAGCAAAAATCAGTTAAGTCAATTATTTTTAGTTTGAACAATCACTCATGTGAGAACTTGTAAGCACATTATTATCAATTAATTACTCATTTATTTAGTAAATGTCATGCTAAGGTAATAGAGATAAAATCATGAGCAAAAATTGAGTTCTCTGATCTCATGCAGTACATCATCTGGTGGGAATAAGACATTGAATAATCACCTAGTCATTACATTGCAAGTGTGGACAGTACAAAGCAGGAGCCATATAATGCCATGATAACTTACAGTAGTGAAGAGGTCAAGGGAGATCTTTTTGGTAAAGATATATTTATTTAAGAGAAAGAGAGAGAGAGTGCAAGGAGAGCGGCGGGGAGGGGGGAGAGAGAAAAAATCTCAAGCAGACTGCCTGCTGAGCAAAAAGCCTGATCCCAGAACTCTGAGACCACGACCTGAGCCAAAATCGAGAGTTGGATTCTCAACAGACTGCACAACCTAGGCGCCCCAGGGGGAGATCTTTCTGAAGAAATTCTCCTTGAACTTGAAGAATGGAACGAGTTACCTGGGGAAGAATATTTCAAGCCCAGAGAATAACATGAAAAAGATTCTGTGGTGATAAATTAAAGAACTAAATTCATCTTAAAGAAATTCAATATGGTTGGGCCACATGAGATCATGAATCACTTTGAAGAAAGGTTATGTTAAAGGTTTTTATCTTTATTTTAAAAACAATAAGAAGGAAATGCTGTGAAATGAGTAAGTGTGATGATTCGCACACCTGTACCCCTGGAACAAATGATACATTATACGTTAATAATAATTTTTAAAAATTTAAAAAATTAAAAAATAAAATACCTACTGTTAAAAAAAACAATAAGGAGGAATAAACACATTTCATGCAAAAGCAGAAAGTGATCAGATCTGCATTTTGAGAAGACTGCTCAAACTGTGATATGCAAAATAAATTGGAATGGAGTCATACTGGGGAGAAGTAAAGGATAGTTTAGAGAAATTATGAGACCAGGTGAAAAACAAGAGCAGTTTGTATTTGATTAAGAGTGATAGATAAAATGGAGGTACCTGAGAGCTATTCAGAAGGTAAAATTGGTAGGATTTGGTGATAAGTTGAAGAAGTGATTGAGGAAGAGGGAGGTGCCAACCATCAATTATACATTGCAGACTTGACAAATTAGGTGGTTTGTAAGGGGAAAAATGTCTTCAATTTGTAGAAGACTGAGTTGATAGGAGCATGGAAGGAGGAGGGAATTTTTTAAGTGTGGTTTTATGGTTATGTTTTTGAGAGGACCAGGAGGAAATTATAAAGTAGGGTGTGAAATATGTTATTTGAAATTTAAAGAGCTATCTATGCTGGATATGAATGTTTGAGAATTATGGTTTAGAAGCAGATATTAAAACAGTGGGTATGAATGAGTCTATGTGGTGAGAGTACAGAGAGAGAATAAAAAGTGTCTAAGCCAATGCATTGGGAAATCCCACCATTTATCAGTCAGAGAAGAAAATTGAGCCAGTAAAGGGGACAAATCAAGACAATAAGGGCCAGAGAATTAAAGGAAGGCAATGTCATGCCAAACCAAGGGGAAAGAAAATATCCAAGAAAGAATAAGTAGTCATTATTGAATGCCACTAGGAGATGAAGTAAAATGAAAATGGCCATCGGATTTATATACCTAGAGGCCATCAGTGAATGAGGGGACAAGAAGACAGACTGGTTTGGGTTGAGAATTAGATGATAAAGAAATACCTATACTAACCATGTTCTAAATACCCTACAGATATTCACCTAATTTAATGCTCATAATAGTCCTACAAGGAAGATACTCTTACTTTCTATTTTACCATTGGTGAAAGTGAAGCGAAGAGAGTTTAAGTAACAGAAGAAGTTCCATGTCAGTCATTAAGGTATGAAGCTGGGACTTGAATCCATGCAGTATGACTGACTTAAAAGTACCAGCTTTAAGTACTACCTGATGCAGCCTTTCCAGATATAGAATTGGAACAATTCTTTCAAGAAATGTAGTCATGAAGAGAAGATGAGAAATGAAGAATCAACAATAACATTCTTAAGATGAAAGAAATTCAAACTGAGAGCCAGTAAGAAGGGCCCTGCAAATATGTGTGAGTCCTGGGAAAACTATATGGTTAAATATATTTGGTTGACTGGTCTTTTGTGAGCCTACTTCTGTCTAGAATTGGTCACAATATCCAATTTTCAATACAAGTTAAAAGGTTTATTAATCTGATATATTTACCAAAAACAAAATCTTATCTATAATGAACTTCTTAATTTAGTTTTTATGATATATAAATAAAATAAAATTTATTATGTAATTTATTTCTTACAGATACATTTATGAAAGGAAAATGATATAAGGAAAATGGAAGTTTAAGAGAAAATTGGAAATTTGTTAAATTCTCAATATTTCATCTGTAATAAACTTATATTTAGTTATGGCATCATAAATACCTGAATTCTTGTGAATTCTTCCTCCAGGCCCTTCACAATGTTGTTTTCAAACTTTCTCCAGAAGTTAAATCCATGTGGCTCTAAACCTGGTGTTCTTTCCAGCCATGCCTGAAGTATTTTTTAAGTAAATAAATTATGAAATTTAAAATATGTAAAATACATTGTGCCTAACATCTATGAACTTGAAACAGGATATTTTCTTAATTTTGAGAAACATATATCACGTGTTTTTTGTATATAAATATTATCTTTCCCTTCTATTTCATTTAAAGAACAGCAATTTATTATATTTCACTTCTTAATCTTTAAAGCAATCATATCGGTAAGTATTTACTCTTTATTTGTTAAGAAATAGATTATTACAGAAATCCTAACTTTGTTCTATAAATCTATGAACCTATCTAAATGTTGTTTGGATGAAGTCTTCTGGTTTATTCTCAAAATACCTTATGGCTTAGGAGCTGAAGGATGTAGGAGCATGGTATACTTAGCAACTTTGAAATCAATTAACAACTTGATTATTTTAAGAGTCCATAAGACTTTTTTTAAAAATGTACTTTAACTTCAGGAGAGTGAATATATACAAGATTTTTTTAATGTAAAAATGAAACAAAATTCATGCATCTCTGTGGATTCTCATTTAACCTATTTTTCATTTTGAAATTAGCTTTGTGATTCTTTCTTCCTCAGTCTTTATGAGTTGTTTTCGGCATTAGATACAACATATTAACCTAAATCCACATTTACAATACTGAGGGGATTAGTGTGCAGAGTAGAAGTCCCTAGAAGAAAATGTTAATTTGCAAAGGTTAAAAAAAAAAACCTCTTGTGAAGGAAATTAGGACCATATAATCTTTATTTAATAATTTACTTATGAAGAAACAGTAATCCTTTAAGACCTTTTATAGACCCATAGGGAATTAAGTTATGAAGAGAACAAATTCTGAAGACTATGCTCTTAGTAATTTAAGTTAATTGAGAAAAATACACAATGTATAGAACTGTTCAATAATGGAATATTTTAAAGAAGTAAACCTCATTTAATAATTAACTACACGCAGCTTAAAAATCAACTAATTAAATGTGGTTTAGTAGGCTTGTTTAAAAGAATTATTTTTTATAAGATGAAGTTATTAAATATTAACACAGCTGAGTATATAACTATTTCTGAAACTCTCGGGAGAGTTCTTTATAGTTAAATATTTTAATTAGTTGAGTTTAAGTATTATTATAACTTCTGCTTTTATTTACAATGAATGTGACAAAACACTTGAGTTTCAAAATTTTGATCTAACAGAAACTAAATTAACAAGACGTGGGAGTAAGACTTCAAAGATAATATTTGAGTATGTACCTCCACTAGCTGCAGTAGTGTTTTCTCTTGCTCCGACTTAAGTAGCAGTTCATTATCTTCTCCTTTGAAGTTATCACGATAATGCCTTCGGTTGTAAGGGACCCTTAAACTCTGAAGGACACCTATCTTGTTTTCCAAGAGTCGGAATTGCAAACTCTGGAAGCCTGATGCTGGAGATAAGTACTCTCTGGATAAATGGAGGAAGGCAAGAGAAGAAAAAGAAGAGGAGGGTTGACATTGTAAATCACTGTTATGCTTTCTTCTCTTGAAAGGTCCTCAGTTTTATTCTCTTAGGTATCACCAAGAACAGGGACACCACTGCCTAGAGTTGGACCTGCGATTTGATCTTCCTGGAGAAAGAAAATTGAGCCCCCTATACATCATTGTTGCTGTCAATTAATCAATTTAAAGATGGGAGTGTGTACACAGTGTGGGAAATGTCATATATGCATGTGCACATGTATATACATAAACACACATACATATATACACATATGTGTTTATGTGTTTGTGTACTAATTTTTTCCTGAGATAAAGAAACATGGACATTGTGCAATATTTCCTATTCTATAGTACTAAAAGATTCTTTATAGATTAAATCCATCCTAAAATTTATATTCTTGGATATCATGATTGATCTCACTATCTAGCATCATTATGAACACAATGAGATATTATCAGTAAAACAAATGAGATATTGCCTGACACAAAATAAGCAATCAAAAAATGTTATTACTTCCACCCCACAGTCACCCAAACTCTTATACCCTTCTATGTTTCCTTCATCTAATTGGTTTTAAGACTTCAATTTTTTAAAACTACATTCTACTTGACTATCACACATGTTTGAGACACTGCCTATTACATGATTAAATGCACCCAATGTTCTTAAGAAAAGCTCTTCTATGATTTTGGTACAAAAAACTTAAAAAAAATACATATTTATATGGCTTTGGCTACCTGGAAATGCAGTGCTAACATTTATAGTTCAATCCATAATTTAAACTGACACTTTTGCTGACAGGTTTCCTGTCAACTCTTGTTTCTCTTTTATTTTTAGTTTGAAATTTTTAAAAAATTTAGTTATATGTATTGTGTCAGTGATGTTGCCATTTTGATAAGTTATCTAAAATTCTTTTTAATGGCTTTTCAACCTTTGGGTAAGATCAAGCATAAAATCCTTTTTAGATAAAAACAGGGCACACAACAATGAATTGAAATTAATCGATCATATTATGTTCATATGTAAAAGTGAGTGAAGGAATATTTTTATTAACTTCTCAAATGCTTTGTGATTAAGACTCCTTCATGTTTGTAGTGACACAGTGTCAGTGGGACAGGCTTTTTATACAAAACACATGCTCCTCTTTTACCCCATAGGAATGAAAGGGTAAACGCACTGCCACCTTCTTTGTTTTTAAGTTAACAACTTTTTTTTATTATGTTCAGTTAGTCTCTATATAGAATGTCATTAGTTTCTGTTCTTTTTCTAAAGATTTTATTTATTTATTTGACAGAGAGAGAAATCATAAGTAGACAGAGAGGCAGGCAGAGAGAGAGGGGGAAACAGGATCCCTGCTGAGCAGAGAGCCCCATGTAGGGCTCCATCCCAGGACACTGAGATTACGATCTGAGCTGAAGGCAGAGGCTTAACCCACTGAGCCACCCAGGCACCCCTAGAATGTCATTAGTTTTTGATGTAGTGTTCAATGTAACACCCAGTGCACATCACAACATGTGCCCTCCTTAATGTCCATCACCCTTCTTACAAAGCCCCCAGTCCATACCTGAAGTCGTTGAAGTCCAAGGGCGTCATGGTTTCCAGGACGGAAAACTGCTGTACTAGTAGTTTCAGGATCACCGCCACCCGGTGCATCCGAGTAACAACCTTCAGCATGTTCCTTTCATCCCTGACCTGATGGTTAAGAAATGAAACATCAAGTAATCAATCCTGTTATCTGGGAGATACAATAGACTATCAACAACAGTGTACCTCTATGGACTTTCTCTATTTATTTTATTTTATTTATTTATTTGACAGATAGAGATCACAAGTATGCAGAGAGGCAGACAGAGACAGAGAGGAGGAAGCAGGCTCCCTGCTGAGCAGAGAGCCTGATGTGAGGCTAGATCCCAGGAACCTGAGATCATGACCTGAGCCAAAGGCAGAGGCTTAACCCACTGAGCCACCCAGGCGCCCCGAACTTTCTCTATTTTAAAGAAGAACGTGGGAATTAAAAATTGCCATAAACATATATTGAATTAATAGCCACTTTGAGTTGTGTGTGAAGACTGTCTGCAAAAGAGGAGTCATTTCTATTTCTTTAAAAAGAGAAAATTATATGGAAGCAAATGAGAGGCCAATTTCGGGAACACAGTAGCCACTGATGTCAAAGTAAATCTCTCCCTTAGTTGGCTTTGAGGAATAAAGGTTGAGGAAACATAGGCAACTTCTGGGTGAAGATTAAGCAACACCTGGATAAATCTGCTTTTTACCGAGAGCCTCAAAGTGGCCATTAACATAAGTGGGGAGAGTGCTCCATCCCAAGACCCTGGGATCATGACCTGAGCAGAAAGCAGACCCTTATCTGACTATGCCACTCAGGTGTCCTCTTTTTCTTTCTTCTACCACTCTCTTCTTCTTTTTGTTTCACTTTCCTCATCATTGTTCCTATCTCCCCATAGCAAGTATTCATTAGAAATAACTTCTTGAAAGAAAACACACACACACACACACACACACACACACACGAAATACAATTCTGGTCCTTATTATTTAAAGGATCTATATTAGCTATCTTGGCAATCTACCATCATATATAACAACTTTCTTTAAGGGCAAAAAAAAAAAATTGAGTTCTAAACAAGAGGACTGAAACTGAAATTTGAATCTTAAAGCAATGTGTAGCTCTAGGGTAACAGGCACTGGGAAAGTATGACTACACACTTGTCCACTCAGAAGGGTTTTTTAAATGTTTCCATTAAGTAATAATTCCATCATTTAGTCATAAGTTTTTCTAATTAACAGTATTCTACATTCTCAAAAAAAAAGTATAAATCCAACATTGTGACATGAGAACTCACATGGCCATTCTGAAAGATCTCTCGAACAGAATCTAATTCCCAGAGGATTTGCTTAAACCAGAGTTCATAAGCTGTAATGAGAAAAATCATTGTCCACTTGAAAGTTATGGTAGCATTTTTTACCATAATTATATAAAAGACAGAGTTAACACATCAAAAAAGAAATAAATGTAATTTTAAAACAATAAATACTAATATAATCTTATATTTATACTATAAACAAACATTAGTGTTAATGTTATGATAGTCTTCTTTCATTGAATGTTTTACTATGCCAGCCATGTTTTCTATATGCTTCATGTTCATTATTATTATTTTGACTTCTTTCAACAAATAAATTGTCTAGGTCTTTTAAGATATAGCACATAATCTAATTCCAATTTCCTGTGTGGAAGTTGGAGGTTTATGGGAAAGCAGAAGTGACACTCATCTCCATTCTATACTGAGATATTAATAATCACTAACCTGAAGAATATGACAAAATTTTGTTTTCTGGATGCTTAGAATATTATGGAGAGGACAAGCTTGTGAATAGCCTAAAACTTCATTGTATTTATCTATCTCCCTGAGTACCTAGCACAGTGCTTGCATAAGATAAACATTGGGTGATCATTTTTTTTTTAATTTTATTTATTTATTTGACAGATGAGATCACAAGCAGGCAGAGAGGCAGGCAGAGAGAGGGGGAAGCAGGCTCCCTGCTGAGCAGAGAGCCCGATGCGGGGCTCGATCCCAGGACCCTGGGATCATGACCTGAGCTGAAGGCAGAGGCTTAACCCACCGAGCCACCCAGGTGCCCCAGGTGATCATTTTATGAATAAATGAACTAAATAGCCAGTGTAGTCATTATATGAGCATAGAATATCAAAAATCTTAGAAATATCTGGTGCGTTCTATTTGGTGCTATTGTATGGGTAAAGGCTATGGCTAAGTGGAGGAATCAGATCATAATTTTAAATTATATTTAAGAAGACTTCCAGGAATCTAATTTTCATATCTGGACCAAGAGAAAATCAAATATTTATTAATCAGTTTCTGTATCTTTTTATTCAGGTTTAACTTTGTGTGACTAGTTCCATGACCCACTGACCATGTGTCATAACTGAAGGATGGGAAGACAGTCTCCTTATCAAATCATGATAGTTCCCATTTGTTGTATGCTTATCTTGTGCTAAGTGCTCAATGAACATTAGCTCATTTTATCTTCACAAAACTCTATAAATAAGAAGATAAAATAATTGTCTCCATTTTACAGATGGAGAAATAGAATTATTGCTCAAGAAATCTGATCAAGGCCACATAAATTTACAGTGGTAGAGAGAGGATTCTAAACAATTTTCTGATTCCAAGTATGTGCTACCCTGCCATGATTCCTCTTCTATTGATTTTTGTCTTAGCCTAAATCACCAATAAAAATGTAAACATGAAAACAGGAGAGGTAATACATCAACTCAATTATTTTCCACCTTCATCTTTTTACTCCAAGGAGCTGATCATTTTAACCAGTCAGTGTAGCAAGCAACCAGTTGAGGAAAAGACACAAAGAACAGGTAGGGAAAGAAAAAATGTCTAGAAATGGAGCACTGACTAGTATGAATTGTTGGACCTGGTCAGACAGAGGACGCTATTATGCCTCCAACAATTTTAGAGTAAATCTTAATATGCTGGGGTCACAGACCTCTTTAAGACACATATTCATGAAATTCTGCGCACAATTTCAATGAGTCAGGTACTTTCCAAACTCCTGAAATCATGGATTCCTACATTAAAAACCACTGCCCAGAGGTAAGAAGTCTGGAGAGAATAAATGCACACTTTAGATAAATTTCATATTTTTGTTTAGTACTAGATCTATATATAATTATGTAAAGTCACAATAAATTTGAATGTCTAATTCTTGAAAATATTTTATTTATTTTTGGGGAGGGGGTGGGGCAGAGAAAGGAGTAGAGAGAGAACCTCCAGCAGACTCTCCACCCAGCAAGTAGCCTGATGTGGGGCTCCCTCCCACAACCCTGAAAGCATGATCCAAGCTGAAATCAGGAGTCTGAGAGTTGGTCGCTCAACCAACTGAGCCACCCACACATCCTTTGATTTAAAGTTCCAAGCTGAAAAACAGTACCATCTTATCTTGCAAATTCCTTGTGAATTCCAAGAGATAGAAAGTTCCCTTGGATTTAAGAAAGAGCTAAACTTCTACCTGATCCAATTAGCAGTGAAGTAACATAAAGAAGACTTATAAATTCTAGAGGGATGCCTTATGAGAATTTACCCAGCAGCAAAATATTCTGAAGTGTTTCTAAAGGAAGTGATTCCTTGATCTGTCAGCATGCTTTCCTCATTATCATCAGGAAATGCATGTGGAATAGTTACCATCCAATCTTTTGTGCAACTTACCTTGATGAGTTATGATAAAAAGATGTTCATCGTGGATTTTATTTCCTTTTATTTCACTTTGAAGTTCCTGTGCATTCAAAACCTTTTCCAACTTTAAACAAAACAAACAAACAAACAAAAAAAGACAGACTAATTTTGTATAAACTTCCAGTTATAGGTTGGACAAGTTATAGGGATCTAATGTACAGCACAGTGATTATAGTTAATAAACTTTATTATATTCTTGAAAGTTGCTGAGCAAGTAGGTCTTAAATGTCTTCACCACAAAAAAGAAATGGTAATTATGTGATACAATGCAAGTGTTAGCTAATGTTATGGTGATAATCATTTTGCCATATATAAGTGTGTCAAATTAACATGTTATATACCTTAAGTTTACACAATGTTCTACATCCATTATATCTCAATAAAGCTGAAAATTTTTTAAAAAAAGAAAAATTAATTTTGAAATTGTAAATCTTATTTTTAATCAATTTTAATAAGTAGAATACAATATCGAAAAAAAATCCCCAAATTCCCAAATTCCCAAATTCTCCAGAAGCAATCTTTTAAACAATTCATGAGTCTTAATCACAAAGAATGAGTTAAATTTATGATTTTTATTCTTTTCAGAACAACTTGTATTGGGTAGGATTCTACGTAACAAATACAACTGTACTCAGCGAGAAATCCTAACCCTTTTATCTCTTGAAATGAGTATGATAAAAGCTTGGTAAGTTACTTAGCTCACTGTTTATCTTCTACTCTTTTATCCCCCAAAGAGCCTATTCTAAGAATATTTTAACATTCTTTATCACCTCATCCCTAGAAACCCATCAATGGAAGCATCAAAGGCTCTAAACATTTTACTTCTTAAAAAATATAGAGGACAAACAGGCCACATTTATGGTCTCCAAATACTGCATTTGTAATATCCTTCTTGCATTTACTAATGATTTCAAGAAAACATGTGTCTTCAACATTTCTACTTTCCAATAAGGGATTTAAAAAACATCATCTTTTTGGATACATTTGCAATGATCCAGGCTGGGATATACAGACCATGTCCTATCTATGCGAGCTGTGCAATGTCTGCCAGTTATCTCCACTTTATCTTATCATTTATGCTATTCTGCTTAAGATTCTGCACTCTGCTTGGACCGTACCTCTGTCAGAGAGGTGAATTTTCATATAGGAATCACCTGAATTATGCTAACAAAGGTTGAAAAGCATACATCTGTGTCTTTACATCCAGAAAACTTTTTGGTGATTGAGAAAAACAAAACAAAACAAAACATCCAAAACATGAAAATGTCACTTTGCAGAATTTATCACCTAACCGTGAAAGCTAAGCTCTACCACTTACATGCAGGTAGTTTCCGTAGATAAGTCCTCCTTTGCTGGCTTTATTCACACCGGTTTGTGATTTGTCTTCTTCATTGCCTTCTATGGATAATTTTTTAAAAGCCCCTCTGCAGATTTAATAAGGGAGAAGAAAAACAGGAGATCTTGAGAAAGCATAATAACTAATAAGATGAAAGATCAAAATTCTCTTGCTAATTGATTTTAAAGGAGATTTTTAACAAGAGAAGAAGGATGGCAATTTTGAATGTTTTTGAAATTCAGAAATTGCAGTGTTCTTATTTGGCATTTCTAAGATCCTGACCATGCTTCAAATAGAGGTAAATACTCACCCAAAGTTGTTTCCTAAAAATGGGCACCCACTCATGGTGAAAACGCACCGTCTGTGAAGCACTGAGGTTTGACTTTGGAGCGATGATATCATTGACCTTCCCAGATGTTCTACAGCTGCCTTTTATCTCTCCTGCTCTCTCTGAGCCAGCCAATCAGCCCTCCTGTGTGCTCTTAGGTAGGCTCTCGTTTCAACTGGGACAGAAGCTGAACTCTGTAAACTTTGGAGAGGATCCGTGTTGGGGACAGTATGTTTGCTAAAAGATGTGAGCATTCTGCCAGACCAAATCATTTGACTAGCTAAGTTCTGCTTTTATATACAAAATAACAAACATTAAATAAATCAACAGAGGCCAAATTTAAAAAATGACATTGAGTTATTCTATTCCAAGGACACGCTTGGCATAGTGTTAGCATATATAATATAGTGAGCTTGTAAAAAAACAAATATTTAGTCTCTCAGTTTCAGATTGGGATATTCTTGTAACTACTAAGCCAGCAGCTGACCTGGAGCGTGACAGAGGCAGGGTTCATGTACAAATTCCATTTCCATCTCATTTTTACTGTTCGTCTGGCCTAAATCTCATCTAATTAGCAGCAGTTGGGCTGCTGGTTTTTTTTTTTAATTTTTTTTAACCTTTTCATTTGAGAGAGATACAGAGACCGAGTAAGCACAAGCAGGGTGAGGAGCAGAGGAAGAGGGAGAAGCAGACTCCCCACTGAGCTGGGAGCCCAACAGGGGGCTTGATTCCAGCACACCAGGCTCATGACCTGAACAGAAGGCAGATGCTTAATCTGCTGAGCTACGCAGGCGCCCTGCAGGCTGCTGTATTGTTTTGGAACTTACATGGACATCATTCATTTACTGTTTACCTGTAGCACAGCAATTATAGGACCCTGGGGGTCATCCACACTGGGGTACTTTGGAGGTATGTTAAGAAAAATAATGAAGGGCCCATAGTTCTGAACAATGTCAGTGATAAGGTATATTTTCCTAGAACACATTATTTATTGGTCTCAGTTCTAAACCAAAATTCTAGACTTTATTTCTAGTCCTCACTCTGCCACGGATGAATCATATGCTTCGGGGAAAAGTGGTTTAACTTCTCCAAGTATCAGCTACCTTACCCAAAGAAATGAAAGTGTTCCAAACGGATCATAATTTCAAAGATCCTGACCCACCCCAAAATCCTGATTGTATGAAATTCTTTTTTTTTTTTAAGATTTTATTTATTTGACAGAGAGAGATCACAAGTAGAGAAAGAGAGAGAGAGAGGAGGAAGCAGGCTCCCCGCCTAGCAGAGAGCCCGATGTGAGACTCGATCCCAGGATGTATGAAATTCTTAATAAATGACCATGTTTGCTGCAGTTTACAGAATGCTAGACCATAAGAAAGTGCTGTGTTGTAAGAGGACTGGGAAATCATCAAAACCATACCCTGGACCCCTCATATTCCCTTGGGGATTTTACAGGTGACTCTGGCCTTGCTCATACAGTGGAGAGGGGGTTTTGTGGGAGAGCTGGAGTCACTGTCCTTAGGGCCCTGGCCCATGGTGTTTGGTGGCAGGAAATGTTTAATAACTCTTCTTTCCCCCACATCATTGTTCAACTAGGTATGTGTTTACAAAGAATACAGCTAAATAATTGATTCTACTATCTTTAAGTCTTTGGCGCTGAGAAGAGGACTTCCCCTCGTGGTGAACATATTAGTGAAAGAAACAAGGAAATGTTATTTTCACTAAAAATTAGAAAAATTAAATATTTTCAAAGCAACACGGTTTTCTTTTCTTCTCCTCATCCTCCCCCTCCCTCCTCCTCCTCCTATTCCTCCTCCCCCTTTCTCCTCCTCCTCTTTCTCGTTCTTCTTCCTCTTCTTCTTCTTTTGAAATAGGATTCCACTTGGATTTTCAAAGTAGTGTCAATTCAGCAGTTAATGTTAGCAACACAGGAACCAATTTTTCAAAGATTTAAATTTAATGCATTAGAGAAATTATAAATTAATCCAAGAAAGTATTGTTGCCTTTAGCCGAGACAGTAACTATAATGGGAGTGCCCTCAAATACATATATTCCCATTAATTTTTGCATTTGAAAGTATTATAAGATTTATGACTGGTTATAAATATATAAATATATGGTCAGCATCTCGCCAACACTTAAATCTTGCCACTTGGAAACCAGTTTCTCTCTCTTTTTTCTTTAAAAACAATTTTATTTATCTATTTGACAGAGAAAGAGAGATCACAAGTAGGC
The DNA here is from genome assembly GCF_010015895.1 of Lontra canadensis. Taxonomy (NCBI): domain Eukaryota; kingdom Metazoa; phylum Chordata; class Mammalia; order Carnivora; family Mustelidae; genus Lontra; species Lontra canadensis. Next base: position 123,291,866 of record NW_022630995.1, on the reverse strand, counting down.
AGAGAGGTAGGCAGAGAGAGGCAGAAGCAGGCTCCCTGCTTAGCAGAGAGCCAGATGCGGGGCTTGATCCCAGGACCCTGAGATCATGACCTGAGCCAAAGGCAGACGCTTAACCCACTGAGCCACCCAGGGGCCCCAGAAGCCAATTTCTCAATCTGATCTTTACTTCAGATTAAAAAATTGTTCCTTAATGATCAGATGAAAAACATCTAACCAATACAGTATTTGCTGCCCCCAAGATATTTTACGTACAGATATTTTACACAAACTTCCTAGAAATACACTCTCACTCAAAGAATCAAATATAAGGATGAGAGCCTCAGGCTTTATAGCAATTAAATAGAGGAGAACGTATGGGTAAAAGGCAACCATTGTGGTAAGATCTACACTCATTGTATATGCATTGAGTTCTGTGTACACATCGATTACAGAAGGACTATGTTAAAGGTAAAATGGACTGATAAGCCTATTTGGAAGACACACAGCATGACCAATTCTGAGCCTAAGAGCAACATAATCTGTTTTAGAAGTAAAAGTAATAAAAACCTGAGAGACACCCTGAGTGGCTCAGTCGGTTAAGTGTCCAACCCTTGATTTTGGTTCAGGTCATAATCTCAGGGTTGTGGGTTCGAGCCCTACACTGGGCTCTTTATAGCCTGCTTAAAAATTCTTTGTTTCCCCCTCCCTCCCTCCCTGACACCTCTCTCTCCCTCTCCAAAAAAAAAAAAAAAAAAAGAAAGAAACTTTTTAAAAAATTTATCTCATAAAAGAATATAAACAATAAATTAAGACTACTAAAACCAAAACAGACATCTCTGGTTCTTCCTTGTGTTTTTTTAAGATTAGGATATAGAGAAGTGAGCCTGGAAGATGAAACAAAGACAAGAATTAGCAGGATCAGGTGTTGGGCTAAATTTGCAAAGTGAATAGGAATTTTCTTTATTCCTTCAACCATCACAGTATTGGTTTCCCCAAAAAATGTCTCTATGTAACCAGTTATAAAATGTTACATGTTCTTCTATTCCATAACCCTCAAATCTTAGAATTCCTGCAACTTTCACCCCTGCCCTATAACCCAACTGTTCACATTTTTTTCTTAGTCAACAGTTAAGTGTTATGGCAGACACAGAAACGTAAGCCAAGAAAGGAGTTCTCATGGATAAATGCTCCAGCATCTTATTTTTCAGAAGATAGTTTTGAAGGCACTCTGCACTCTTTTCCAAATATCCTGGAGGAATCCCAGTTATTCACAGCACGGACCTCACTAAGGAATCCTTTGGCTTTTCTTCTTTCCCTTCCTGTCTCACGCTCCCTGCTCTCTCGCTATTATTCCTGGGAATGTCTCCCAGGTCCTTGTCTCAGGCGTTGCTTTGGAGAAGCCAAACTAATACATACAGCTCTTATTCACTGTGAGATCTAATACATTTAGGAACTGAATAGTTACTTTTTTATTTTTCAAAATATTTTTTAATTTCCCAGCTAAGAAGTTTCTGTGAACATAGCCATTCAAGAAGCCATTCATTTGTTTGATACAGTGAGTTACCATTTGTTGTATAAAGTAGTCATTTGTTGTTGATGCTGTTTTGTTGTTGCTGCTGTTTTGTTTGATTCTCAAAGAAGGCAGCCCGAAGAGAATTAAATCCTTTTACTGGGATTTAGTTATACAACAGAAGTTTTTTCCAAAGTCAATCCTATAAACTTGAGTATGGCCATGCATAAGTGATATTTGCTTGTTATTATTAGGACAGATCCAAGAAAAGACAAACAAGAAACTATTAGGACACTAATTTCGAGGGAAGGGGTACTCATAATGTTAATTATGGATCAATTAGGAGATTATTTCTTTACTCATGTGGATTTAAGGTAACTAGTTTCCAAGGGGAAAAAAGAATACATTGGGAGATGTGTTTATGTAAGGGTGGCCTTAAGCCTTTGTGTAGGTGAGAAAACTGTATCTCACAAAGCAAAAGTATCAGAAAAGAGCTGTGAACCAGGTGACCTTTTTGTTATCCTGGACTATGGAATGTGATATTTGTGGAAAATGTTTACAGATAAACTCATATTTTATTTCCTTATTTTCCTTATTTCTTAAAAACCATGGACATTAAAAAAATAATTCCATTGATATTTCAAATGTGAATTGTAATAGTTTCTTTAAGATTTTATTTATTTATTTAAGAGAGAGATAATGAGAGAGAGAGAGAGAGAGGGTACGAGAAGGGGGAGGCTCAGAGGGGGAAGCAGATTCCCCACTGAGCAGTGAGGCCAATGTGAGACTCGATCCCAGGATTCCAAGATCATGCATGACCTGAGCCGAAGACAGTTGCTTAACCAACTGAGCCACCCAGGCATCCCAGTAAATTGTAGTAGTTTCAAATTCAAGGTTATAAAAACTGGTTTTTGTTCACTTTGATGATGTAAAGTGTTGTAAAACTCCAATTGACATTGTAACATTTATTCTTGACCCCAGGTCAAATTAGATACGTTGTCATTTCAAATTTGTCACAAATTAATGTTTTTCATTATCAAATTTAATATAATTTTAGATGAATGTAATATAAATGAGAAATGATTTTAACATTATCTGTTTAGTATGACTTGTACAGAAACAAACTATGATAAAATCTTCATAAATAAGTTTTGAAAGCATTAAGAACATACTTTATAATCAATTGACCAAATAAAATCAATGAAATGATGAAAAAGCTTAAGTACAGTAGCCATAATATAGTTTGAATCATCTGAAATTACTGCTTTTTTAAGTCCAAATGGTTGATATCAGCAATTTCATATGGTTCATCTTATTAACATTAAAGTAATATTTAATACTGTGCATAAAAATACTATTAAAGGGGGTTTTGATTCTGGAAAATTTGCAAAATGCTCAAATAGACAAGTCTATTCTTTGAAAAAGAAGAAGGAAGCAAATTCTGATGCTACTGCAATAAACTTGTATCTAAATATTCAACAAAATATACATAATGCCTTAATTTATTAGCAGAGAACCCAAGACTTCACACTCTTAGACTGTATAATTTTCAGTTTTCATTCTCTATCACTTCCCACCCAAAGGTCTTGAAATAAATCCAAAGCAGAGATACTAAGTTCTGGAATCTTCTAAATTCTCCTCACTTAGAGTAATCTCTCTGCCCCTCCACCTACTGAACTCTTACCCATTCTTTAAAAGACATTTTAAATATCACTTCCTCTTTCTAATGTAACCTACGTAGTGGCACCTGGGTGGCTCAGTGGGTTAAAGCCTCTGCCTTCAGCTCGGGTCATGATCTCAGGGTCCTGGGATCAAACCCCGAGTCAGGCTTCCTGCTCAGAGGGGAGCCTGCTTCCTCCTCTCTCTCTGCCTGCCCCTCTGCCTACTTGTGATCCCTGTCTGTCAAATAAATAAATAAAATCTTTTTAAAAAGTAAAAATAAAAACAATATATTTTAAAAAAATGATGTACCCTAGGTAACATAATTACCACCTCTTCAGTGACACAACAACACTTTGTATTTAAATTCTTAGACTTAATCCCATGTCATTGTTATCTTTGGGTTTTCTGCCTGTCTTCCTTATTAGGTCGTATTTCCTCGAGACAAGTAGTGCTGTGTGTTCTTCCTCTTGACTTTTGCTTCAAGCCAGGTAAATAAAGACACAACTATTTCTCAACGAACAGAATCTCATCTTTTCATCACCCTTTGTTCAACAGAGTCAAAGATGCCTTTAAAAGTTCATGTATCAAGCAGAGAAGTAGCTTATTGAGAATACTGAGACACATGAGAAGGTAAAACATGGATAGAAGAAGGTAAAACATAGATAACCAGTCAATGAGGTTTGTTTAAAAATTGTGAAGCTTCAATCGAGTCCCACCTTGGGCTCTGCACTCAGCATGGATTCTGCTTATCCCTCTCCTTCTGCTCCTCTCCACTGCTTTGTTTCTCTCTGTTGTCTCTCTCTCTCAAATAATTTTGAAAAAGAAAAACAAACAAACAAACAAAAAGCCATGAAGCTTCAGGTACCATGTGTTGTATAGTAATATTTAATCTGTGCACAAAGCCAGGTCAGTGAGTCAATAATTTACTAAGTACCGTCTCAGTAAAAGTTCAGGTGCAGTTAATGATCTTCTGTGCATTTTGAATTCTCATGAGTTTGAGATTAAATTGATCCTTCCAAGTAACTGGCCAATATTTGTGAAATGATTATCACAAATGGTTGGAGAAAATTCAATAAAGAGAAAAGAACTGTGTTTTTGTGACATCTGCTATATGCCAGACATTATGCTAGGGTTGTTCCATAGGTTCACGGATTCTGTCCTCTGAGAACTGAGACCACAGATGCTGGTAATGGACAGAGCCAGAATATAAGCAGATGACTCTCATTCTAAGGTATTTTCCCTTTCTCCCACATCTGCTGCCTTGTAATTCTGAACTGTTAGACTTCATATCTTTTTTTTTTTTTTTTTTATTTCTTAAGTGGTAAGAGCACTAGGAACATTTTTGGTTCTAATATTTGGTCATTGACCCCAGTTTCTGATACAACTCCTAAAACTTTTATAATTTCCTGGGTGAGAGGAGAGTCTTTTGTTCTGTCGGGGCTCCTCCAGGTAAGCTTCTTGGTGGTTCCTGGAGGAGAGATGGTCACCAGAAAGAACAAGCTGTGATTAGAAGCCCGGAATTTTTTACCCCACCCTTCATTCTCTTGAGAAGGTAAAAGGGCTGAAAATGTAGTTAATGATCTATCACGCCTATGTGATAAAGTCTCCATAAAAATTCTAGTAGTACGAGGTTAAGAGAGGTTCCAGGTTGGTGAACTGGTGGTGTGTGGGGAGAGTGACACACTCAGAGAAGGCATAGACGCTCTGCACTCTTCCCCAAATATTTTGCCCTATGTACCTTTTTATCTGCCTGCTCACCTGTATTCTTTATCATGTCCTTTAATAAACTAGTTAGCCTTAGTAAATAATACACTGACTTCTTTGAGCCACCCTAGTAAATTGATTGAACTTGAAGAGGGCATTATAGGAACCTCCTATGGGAGCCACATTGGACAGAAGTTGTGGGTAACCTGGAGACCCACTTGCGATTGGGGTGAAGGCAGTTTTGTGGTACTGAGCCCTAACCTATTGGATCTGACACTGTCTCCAGGTAGATAGTGTTGAATTGAGTCATACTGTAGGAAATCCAGCTTGCATCCAGCTTTATTTTTCCTTCCTTTTAAATGTTTTTGTTCTTGTCTCTCCCATGTGTTTAATTGGGAGCTCATGGTGGACTCTGTATACTGTTACTCTGACAGAGATCCTGCCTATGAGGGCCACTTCTCTTTCCTATAGCCATTGTCTGGTGGAAATACAAGTGGCCACATCCTCCTGTCTACTCAATCTGCAGTTTAATTTGCTGTCCACCTTTTGTCCTGCTCTCACATAATGTCCAAGCAGGATTTTTTTAAGTTTTTTTAAAGATTTAAAAAAAATTTTTAAAGATTTTTATTAATTTATTTGTCAGAGAGAATGAATGAGAGAGAGCACAAGCAGGGGGAAAGGCAGACAGAAGGAGAAGCAGGCTTCCTGCTGAGCGAGGAGCCTGGTACAAGACTGGATCCCAGGACCTTGGGATCATGACCTAAGCCAAAGAAGTGGCTTAAGCAACTGAACCACCCAAGCGTCCCTCCAAGTGGGATTTTTTTTTAAAGATTTTATTTATTTATTTGACAGAGATCACAAGTAGACAGAAAAGCAGGCAGAGAGCGGGGGTGGGGGGGTAGTGGGGGAGAAGCAGGCTTCCCGCTGAGTGGAGAGCCCAATGCGGGGTTCCATCCCAGGACCCTGGGATCATGACCTGAGCTGAAGGCAGAGGCCTTAACACACTGAGCCACCCAGGTGCCCCTCCAAGTGGGATTTTAAAATCTTCACTGGTTGTAATAACTAGGAGCAGAGAGAGAGAAAGAGAATTGCTGGGAAGGGGGAAAAACCTCCACACATTTGGTGACCAAAAGTAAAGTGTTCTGTTTAAAAGGACACACAACTCTTAGAAAACTGAGTTTTTCTTTTTTGTATACTTTACTGATTCTCCTCTTTATCAGGAATCAAGTCCTGAGTTTTGCATTGCTATGAAATCTAGGAATACCTTTAATTATCTTATGCAATAAGGAAATCATTTTTTTATGGTAGTGATTTGTTTATTTGACTTTGATTTAAACTTTTGTTTAATGACATAACAAAATTGCAATATCCAGAATCTGACCTATGTGAAAAGTTTACTAGCTTCTCCAGGAAGTAAGGCATCTGTGAAAGAATAAGTCTCACTAGTTCCAAAGTGGCTTCCAGGCCTGGGTTTATTTAAACAGCCAAATTGGAAAAAACCTACCCAAAATTAGTAAAATAAAATATCAGTAGAATACCCAAGGACTCATACCTCTGTTGTAGAAACAAGGGCTTAGTATTTTCTACATAGTATTTTTTATTTCATAATGTTGTAGGTATTTTTTTTTTAAGATTTATTTATTTATTTTAAAGAGAGAGAGAGTGAGCTTGGCGAGAAATAGGGGGAAAGTGAGAGAATCTTCAAGCAGACTCCCTACTTTGCATGGAGCCTGACACAGGACTTGATCCCATGACCCTGAGATCATGACCGGAGCCAAAACCAAAAGTTGGCCACAGGGTGACAGTTTATACTTGCTTTGATGCAGGTCTTTCTGAGTTCTGCTTGCCTACAATGACAGGGACATGTGACACTTAATTCTGCCAGCACTCTTATCTATTCATATAATTGTGAAATATCTGTTCCAACAGAACACAATGATCACATCTGGGTTTCACTTAGCGTGAAAAAGTCAGATAAGACAGATAGCTATTAAGCTCACCAGTGTTCTTATTTGTCTCAGGCAGCTATAAACATACTGGGTAATAAGTGATGACTTGAATACAAAAAAAAAAAAAAAAAAAAGCTTAGTTCTTCTCATAGGTGAAATAAAACCAGAGTTTCCCCCTGCCTACATAGAAAGCATCCTCAAGGCTGGGAGGGTGAAGACAGACTTCTCATTTGCCCTGACCTATTGCTCATGGACATTCTTGCCATGAGCACAAACAAGAGTGTCAACTAAAATTCTGAAACTAAATAATGCAAAACTATTCTGTTTAATGGGAGTAAATAACTTATTTTCAATATATAAATCCTCAACATTTTGATACTCTATTTTCAGAAGAATTTAAAAGATAAAAGAAGAGCAAAGATGCCATCTGTTGGAGTTTTGTTCAAATGACTCATTCTCCTTCAGATATTTGAGGTAAATTATCATGTGACTCTGTTTTTAAAAACAATTGATTAAATCGAAATGTGTTCTTCCCTGCTCCTACCAAAGAAATGAACAACAAATGAAAAAAAAAGTTGGTAGTTGGTAAAATAAAGTTATGTATTTCTTTATAGCCCTCTTAATCCAAAAGAAAAAAAAAAAAACTTCAAGGCAATTTATAATATTCATTCAATGAGAATGGGAAAAAAATGCCGCTTAAACTAGGCAAATAAAGAGAACAAGTCAAACGGTAAATGAAGGTAAGAAGCTACCATTAAGCCAGAAATGAGACTATTATAAAGCCAAAATCTGGCTCTAAGTTTTCTAGCAGCCAATACAAAGAAGGAAGTTATATAAGTCTTTGACTTACAGTCCTATTGCAATAAAGATAAATTAGTTATTCAGGAAATCCACGAAGAGTCCTAGTAATGAGACAAAGAGAAATTTCTGTTATTCTATTATAAGGAAATTACCTACAATATGAATGAAAGTTTTGGATGGATGTTATTAATCTCAATCAATAGTATTCTATTGAGGATAATGTTGTGACTGAATTGCCCAAGAAGGTTTACTAGTACACTGTTAGTTTAACTCATCAACTTCTCTCATTTATTTCACAGAAATAATAAAAATAGAGGTTTCCATCGTCAAATGCTGGCTGTGCATAAGCAGGTGTATGCACGGCAAGTCTTCTTAAAACATTTAAAATTGCCAAAGTGCATGGTAAATCACAAATTTAGGTGATTCTGCTTTAAAAATCCCCACAAATTTATCAAAGACCTGGTATTCTACAGAACAAAATTTGGAAAATTCTGTACTGAAAATCCTAAATATTTAATCCCTCTTCTCAAAATCTTGACATCTCAGCTAGTGAATTTACCTTGTCTTGTGTCAAACGTGGTAAAATAAATGAAATACCGGAAGCACTGTGACTTTACAAGTGATTGGTGATTGGGTGTGGTAAGTTTTATCCAGGAGGCAAGAGTAAAAAGTGAGGCTGGAGTTTTCACTGGTGAAGTAGCAGTCTCTTATGTTAGTCAGAGAGGGAAATTGAGTTCATTGTGTGTGGTCTCATTAGCTGCAGCATGTAATAAACACAACTTTGTAAGATGTTTTTGGGTGCAAAATAAAATGGATAATCTCCCAAGGCTTTCTGTATTTCTTGAGGGTTTGGTTGAAATCTTTCCTTTATCATGATGTCTTCTTATAGCACCATCTACCTATAGTGAAATGGAATTTCCTATGATTTTTAGAAAGTCTATTATTTATAAAACTCATCTGACAAATGTTTGCTCTGCCTCTGCATCTTAAGAGCAGGAGTTATGGGACGCCTAGATGGCTCAGTCAGTTGAGTGTCTGACTTTGGCTCAGATGGGGATCTCAGGATCCTGGGATGGAGACCTGGCCATGTTCATCAGGGAGTCTGCTTGCCCCTCTGCTTGTCTCCTCTCCAAAGCCCACTTCCCCTGCTCATGCATTCTCTCTTCCTCTTCCTCTCTCTCTCTCTCTCTCTGTCAGATAAATAAATAATATCCAAAAAAAAAAAAGATCAGACTTTATATCCTCCAGAGAGCACAATAACTTTTCTGATTTGTGACAAGCACTATGAAGTTTTGTGCATTTGATTTAATGATATTATATGATTGATTTGATTATATAGAAGGGCTTTTTTTAATGATATTAAAAGACAAATAAAAAACTATAGACTGCAAGTGACTTTGAGGACTGAAGTAGGTATGAGATTTTTCTATGTAAAAACTAAGAATATGCTTATAATTATAATTATTGTCAATCTTTTAACAAACAAACAACAACAACAAAAAAAAACTGGTACCAATATTTCTCATTGACAATATGGGCTAATCCTTAAAAATAATCACTAAGTTTGTTGAGTTTATTGTGTTGAGTTTTACCATGTAGCAGACACATTAGTTCATTTAATTCTTGTGAAAACTTTTTGGGATGTCACTGTACTGATTATACAGACACTGAAAAGATACCTTAGAAAATTTGAGAGACCACTCATGGTTACACAGTCAGCAAATGGTAGAGTCTGTGTTCAAATCTCAAGGTTGATTTCAAATACTTTCTCAGTCCACTCAGGCTACTGCAGCAAAAACACTATAAACTGGGTAGCTTATAAACAATAAACATTTACTTCTCGTAATTCTAGAGGCTAAAAATTCTAAGATCATTGAGTTCGTAGTTTCAGTGTCTGATGAGAACCTGCTTCCTCACTGATCCACACATGGCAAAAGGTAATAAGGAGCTTTGTCGGAACTCCTTAATAGAGCGCTCATCCCATTCAGGAGGCTCTGACCTTTGACCTAATCACCTCCTAAATGTGCAAGTCCTAATATCATCACTTTAGAGGTTAGGATTTCAACATATGAATTTGGGGGAGACAGAATCGATTCCAGACACTATGCCCTTTCTATTCTGTTATGCTGTCAATAATGAAGTACCTTTGTGACTTAAATCAATCTATCTTGATATTTATCCAAACTGCTTGAAAAGTATAGCTATTCCAATGAACTATAATAATAGCAAGTAGGAAGAAGCAAGATGGTGGAGGAGGAGCAGGCTGAAATGACATCAGGTTGCAGTTCAGATAGATAGCTATCAAACTATTCTGAACACCTACAAACTCAACAGGAGATCGAAGAGAAGAAGAGCAGCAATTCTAGGAACAGAAAATTGACCACTTTCTGGAAGGTAGGACGTGCAAAGAAGTGAATCTGAAGTGACGTGAAGATAGACTGCGGGGGGGGGGGGAGGGGCCAGCTTCCTGCAAGTGGTGGAGCAGCGGAGCACAAAATCAGAACTTTTAGAAGTCTGCTCCACTGAGGGACATCACTCCAGAGGCTAAGTGGTGGTGGAGCCCTCACGGGGACAGTGTGGACTCAGGACCCACAGGGTCACAGAAAGACCGAGGGTGTCTCAGTGTGGCAGAGCTGCCAGGTATCAGAGAGGAGAAGCCAGCTACAGGGACCGAGCTGAGAAGTGAGCTTTCAGCTTGAGGTTACCTTAAACCATGATCCAAGGCATAGTCGGACCACTGCTCTTCAAGCAGGGCCCCCACAAGTGGCAGATCCAGAGAGACCCCACTCCTTCCTCCTCCAGAAGGATCAGCATGGGAGCACATGGCAGGAATCTGCTGGGTTTGGAGACTCCAAACCGTGTCATGCACCAGAGATAAAAATGCTTGGTCACAGGCCAGTTGAGCATGGAGTGCACTGGAGACCAGGGAGATGGGAGACACTGACTGCTTTTCTCTGAGGGTGCACTGAGGAGTGGGGGCCTGAGTTCTTGGCTCCTCCAGGCCAGAGATTGGGAGGCCGTCATTTCCATTCCCATCCTCCAATGCTCTACGGAAAGCATTCAGGAACAAAAGCCACAGAGAGTGAATTATTTAGCCTGGCCCCTGGCAAGGTGCAATTGGGCCTCGGCAAAGACATTTGAGAATCACTGCAACATGTCCCTCCCCAAGAAGATCAGCAAGAATATCCAGCCCAGACTGAGTCTACGATCAATGAGAAGTGCAGAACTCCAGAGCTAGGGAAAGCAACATGTAGCATTCATGGCTTTTTTCCCCATGATCTTTTACTCTTGCAAAGTTAAAAATGTTTAATTTTATTTTTTTCTTATTCTATTTTTTTAACTTTTCCTCTTTTCTCCTTTAATGTTTTTTTAAAATATTTTATCTTATCAATACCTTTTTAAAAAATCTTTTTAAGTTTTCATTGTTATATTTTATCCCTTCATTGTTAACCTTATTTTTTGTATACATATAAATTTTATCATTCAAATTTTGGAATATAATTTCTTCTAATAGTTCAAAATATACCCTAAATCTAGCTCTAACCTGATCACATTCTCTCCTCTTTTTTTTTATCCTTTTTCCAATGAACTTATCTTATCAATTCCTTTTTTAGAATTTTTTTAAATTTTCATCTTTACAGTCATATCCCATCCCTTAATCATGTTTACACTTATTCTTGTATATATATAAATTTTTATTTCTTTAAAATTGGGGGAGGTAGTTTCTTCTAAGAGACCAAAATACACCCAAAATCGTCTAGTGAATGGCTCTGTTCTACTCACCAGTCTAATATATATATATAAATTTATTTATTTATTTTTTAACAATTTGAATGCAAAGTCTAAGGAAGGCTTTCCAAGTTAGAAGCTGTATTTTTTTAAAGAATTTATTTATTTGGCAGAAAGAGAGAGATCACAAGTAGGCAGGCAGAGAGAGGGGGGAAGCAGGTTGCCTGCTGAGCAGAGAGCCCCATGTGGGCTCGATCCTAGGACCCTGAGATCATGACCTGAGCCAAAGGCAGAGGCTTAACCACTGAGCCACCCAAGCACCCCTATAAATTTGTTTTTTATTTCCTTTATTTTCCCCCCATCTTTTCCCCCAGTTTTCAGATCTCTTCTGATTTGGTTAGCATATACTTTTTCTGGGGTCTTTGCCACCCTTTTAGTATTTTACTGTCTTATTCATATATTCTTATCTGGGTAAAATGACAAGGCAGAAAAACTCACCACACACACACACACACACACACACACACACACAAACAAACAAAAAAACAAAAAACAAGGGGCAGTACCAATGCCTAGGGACCTAATGAATACAGACATTGGTAATATGTCAAAACTAGAGTACAGAATGAAAGTTATCAAGGTGCTAGCTGGGCTCAAAAAAGGCATGGTTGATATTAAAGAATCTCTTTCTGGAAATTTAAATCCTTTTCTGGATAAAAATGGAGGCTCCTGCTGCTAGGATAAATGAGGCAGAAGAGAGAATTAGTGATATAAAAGATCAAATGATCAAGAATAAGGAATATGAGCAAAAGAGAGACAAAGAGCTACTGGACCATGAGGGGAGAATTTGAGAGATAAGTGATGCCTTAAGATGAAACAATATTAGAATATTTAGGATCCCAGAAGAAGAAGAAAGAGAGAGGGAGGCAGAAGGTATACTGGACCAAGTTATAATAGAGAATTTCTCTAATATGGCAAAGGGAACAAGCATCAATACCAGGAGGCACAGAGAACCCCCCTCAAAATAAAAAAAAAATATATATATATATATATAGGTACACACCCCGTCCTCTAAGAGTAAAACTTACAAATTTTAGTGATAAGGAAAAAATCCTGAAAATAGCTCAGGACAAGACGTGTGTAACATACAATGGTAGAAATATTAGATTGACAGCAGACTTATCCACAGAGACCTGGCAGGCCAGAAAGAACTGGCATCATATATTCAGAACACTAAACGAGAAAAACATGTAGCCAAGAATACTATATCCACCTAGGCTACCATTGAAAATAGAAGGAGAGATAAAAATCTTCCAGGACAAACAAAAATTAAAGAATTTACAAACACCAAACGAGCCCTACAGGATATATTGAAAGGGGTCCTCTAAGCAAAGAGAGAAACTAAAAGTAATAGACCAGAAAGGAACAGAAGCAGTATACAGTAACAGTCACCTTACAGGCAATACAATGGCACTAAATTTATGTCTTTCAGCAGTTACCCTGAATGTAAATGAGATAAATGCTCTAATCAAAAGACACAGGGTATCAGAATGCATAAAAAAAAAAAGACCCATTGATATGATGTCTACAAGAAATTCATTTTATAGCCAAAGACACCTGCAGATTTAAAGTGAGGGGGTGGAAAACAACTTACCATGCTAATGAACATCAAAAGAAAGCTGGGGTGGACATCCTTAGATCAATTAGATTTTAAGCCAAAGACTATAATAAGAGATGGGGAAAAACACTATATCATACCCAAAGGGCCTGTCCAACAAGAAGATCTAACAATTTTAAATATCTATGCCCCTAATATGGGAGCAGCCAACTATTATAAACCAATTAATAACAAAATCAAAGAAACACATCAACAATAATACAAAAATGGTATAGAACTTTAACACCCTCCCACTAAAATGGACAGATCATCCAAGCAAAAGATAAACAAGGAAATAAAGGCCTTAAATGACACACTGGACCAGATGGACATCACAGATATATTCAGAACATTCCATCCCAAAGCAACAGAATACACATTCTTCTCTAGTGCACATGGATCTCCAGAGTAGATCATATCCTGGGTCACAAATCAGGTCTCAACTGGTACCAAAAGATTGGGATCATCCCCTGCATATTTGCAGACCACAGTGCTCTAAAGCAAGAACTCAATCACAAGAGGGAAGTTGGAAAGAACTCAAATACATGGAGGGTAAATGACATCCTACTTAAGAATGAATGGGTCAACCAGGAAATTAAAGAGGAATTGAAAAAATTCATGGAAACAAATGAAAATGAAAACACAACTGTTCAAAATCTTTAGGACACAGCAAAAGGAATCTTGAGAGGAAAGTATATAGCAATACAAACCTTTCTCAAGAAACAAGAAAAGTCTCAAATACACAACCTAACCCTACACCTAAAGGAGTCAGAGAAAGAACAACAAAGAAAGCCTAAACCCAGCAGCAGAAGAGAAATCATAAAGATCAGAGCAGAAATCAATGATATAGAAACCAAAAGAACAGAGGGACAAATCAACAAAACTAGGAGCTGGTTCTTTGAAAGAATTAGTAAGATTGATAAACCCCTGGACAGACTTATTAAAAAGAAAAGAGAAAGGACCCAAATAAATAAAATCATGAATGAAAGAGGAGAGATCACAACCAACACCAAAGAAATACAAACAATTATAAGAACACATTATGAGCAACGATATGCCAGCAAATTTGACAGTCTGGAAGAAATGGAAGCATTCTTAGAGAAATATAAACTACCAGAACTGAACCAGGAAGAAATAGAAAATCTTACAGACCTATAACCAGTAAGGAGATTGAAGCAGTCATCAAAAATCTCCCAACAAACAAGAGCCCAGGGCCAGAGGGCTTCCCAGGGGACATCTACCAAACATTTAAAGAAGAATTAATACCTGTTCTCCTGTAACTGTTCCAAAAAATAGAAATGGAAGGAAAACTTCCAAACTCATTTTATGAGGCCAGCATCACCTTGATCCCCAAACCAGACAAAGACCCATCAAAAAGGAGAATTGCAGACCAATATCCTTGATGAACAGGGATGCAAACATTCTCACCAAAATACTAGCCAATAGAATCCAACAGTACATTAAAAGGATTACTCACCAAGATCAAGTGGGATTTATTCCTGGGCTCAAGTTTGGTTCAACATCTGCAAATCAATAAATGTGATAAAATATATTAATAAAAGAAAGAATAAGAACCATGTGATACTCTTGGTAGATGCTGAAAAAACATTTGACAAAGTATAGCATCCTTTCTTGATCAAAGCTCTTCAAAGTGTGGGGATAGAGGGTACATACCTCAATACCATCAAAGCCATCTATGAAAACCCCACTGCAAATATCATTCTCAATGGAGAAAAACTTAGAACTTTTCTGCTAAGGTCAGGAACATGTCAGGGATGTTCACTATCACCATTGCTATTCAACATAGTACTAGAATTCCTAGCATCGGCAATCAGAAAACAAAAAGAAATAAATGAAAGGCATCCAAATTGGCAAAGAAGAAATCAAACTCTCACTCTGCAGATGGCATGATAGTTTATGTGGAAAACCCAAAGCCATCACTCCAAAACTGCTAGAACTCATATAGGAATTCAGTAAAATGTCAGGATATATAATCAATGCTCAGAAATCAGTTGCCTTTCTATACACCACCACCAACATGAGAAATTAAGGTATCGATCACATTTACAATTACACCCAAAACAATAAGATACCTAGGAATACACCTAACCAAAGAGGCAAAGAACTTGTACTCAGAATACTACAAAGTATTCATGAAAGAAATTGAGAAAGACACAAAGAAATGGAAAAACTTTCCATGCTCATGGATTGGAAGAACAAATATTGTGAAAATGTCTATGCTACCTAAAGCAATCTACACATTTAATGCAATCCCTATCAAAATCCCATCCATTTTTTTCAAAGAAATAGAACAAACAATCCTAAAATTTATATGGAACCAGAAAAGACCCCAAATAGCCAGGTCTTTATATAGAACCAGAAAGTTTTTACATTTCTTTGTGTCTTTCTCAATTTCTTTCATGAGTACTTTGTAGTATTCTGAGTATAGATTCTTTGCCTCTTTGGTTAGGTTTATTCCTAGGTATCTTAGGGTTTTGGGTGCAATTGTACATGGGACTGACTCCTTAATTTTTCTTTCTTCTGTCTTGTTAGTGTAAATAAATGCAACTGATTTCTGTGCATTGACTTTATATCCTGACACTTCACTGAATTCCTGTACAAGTTCTAGCAGTTTTGGAGTGGAGCCTTTTGGTTTTTCCACATATAGTATCATATCATCTGCAAAGAGTGATAGTTTGACTTTTTCTTTGCTGATTTGGATGCCATTAATTTCTTTTTGTTGTCTGATTGCTGAGGCTAGGACTTCTAGTACTATGTTGAACAGCAGTGGTGATATCGGACATCCTTGCCGTGTTCTTGACCTTAGCGGAAAAGCTTTCAGTTTTTCTCCATTGAGAATGATATTTGCAGTGGGTTTTTCATAGGTGGCTTTGATAATTTTGAGGTATGTGCCCTCTATCCCTACACTTTGAAAAGTTTTAATCAGGAAGGAATGCTGCACTTTGTCAAATGCTTTTTCAGCATCTATTGAGAGTACCATATGGTTCTTATTCTTTCTTTTATTAATGTATTGTATCACATTAATTGATTTGTGGATGTTGAACCAAACTTGCAGCCCTGGAATAAATCCCACTTGGTCATGGTGAATAATCCTTTTAATGTACTATTGGATCCTATTGGCCAGTATTTTGGTGAGAATTTCCTCATCTGTGTTTATCAAGGATATTGGTCTGTAATTCTCTTTTTTGATGGGATCCTTGTCTGGTTTTGCGATCAAGGTGATGCTGGCCTCATAAAATGAGTGTGGAAGTTTTCCTTCCATTTCTATTTTTTGGAACAGTTTCAGGAGAGTAGGAATTAATTCTTCTTTAAATGTTTGGTAGAATTCCCCCGGGAAGCCATCTGGCCCTGGACTTTTGTTTGTTTGGAGATTTTTGATGACTGTTTCAATCTCCTTACTGGTTATGGGTCTGTTCAGGTTTTCTATTTCTTCCTGGTTCAGTTGTGGTAGTTTATATGTCTCTAGAAATGTATCCATTTCTTCCAGATTGTTGAATTTGTTGGCGTAGAGTTGCTCATAGTATGTTCTTATAATTGTTTGTATTTCTTTGGTGTTGTTTGTGATCTCTCCTCTTTCATTCGTGATTTTATTAATTTGGGTCCTTTCTCTTTTCTTTTTGATAAGTCTGGCCAGGGGTTTGTCAATCTTATTAATTCTTTCAAAGAACCAGCTCCTAGTTTCGTTGATTTGTTCTATTGTTTTTTTAGTTTCTATTTCATTGATTTCTGCTCTGACCTTTATGATTTCTCTACTGCTGCTGGGTTTAGGCTTTCTTTGTTCTTTCTCTGACTCCTTTAGGTGTAGGGTTAGGTTGTGTACTTGAGACCTTTCTTGTTTCTTGAGAAAGGCTTGTACCACTATATATTTTCCTCTCAGGACAGCCTTCGTTGTGTCCCACAGATTTTGAACCATTGTGTTTTCATTATCATTTGTTTCCATGAATTTTTTCAATTCCTCTTTAATTTCCTGGTTGACCCATTCATTTTTTAGAAGGATGCTGTTTAGTCCCCATGTATTTGGGTTCTTTCCAAATTTCCTCTTGTGATTGAGTTCTAGCTTCAGAGCATTATGGTCCGAAAATATGCAGGGAATGATCCCAATCTTTTGATACTGGTTGAGATCTGATTTATGTTCCAGGATGTGATCTATTCTGGAGAATGTTCCATGTGCACTAGAGAAGAATGTATATTCTGTTGCTTTGGGATGGAATGTTCTGAATATGTCTGTGATATCCATCTGGTCCAGTGTGTCATTTAAGGCCTTTATTTCCTTATTGATCTTTTGCTTAGATGATCTGTCCATTTCAGTGAGGGGAGTGTTAAAGTCCCCTACTATTATTGTATTATTGTCAATGTATTTCTTTGATTTTGTTATTAATTGGTTTATATAGTTGGCTGCTCCCATGTTAAGAGCATAGATATTTAAAATTCTTAGATCTTCTTGCTGGACAGACCCTTTGAGTATGATATAGTGTCCTTCCTCATCTCTTATTATAGTCTTTGACTTAAAATCTAATTGATCTGATATAAGGATTGCCACCCCAGCTTTCTTCTGATTCCATTAGCATGGTACATTGTTTTCCACCCCCTCACTTTAAATCCGGAGGTGTCTTCGGGTCTAAAATGAGTTTCTTGTAGGCAGAATATTGATGGGTTTTGTTTTTTTATCTATTCTGATACCCTGTGTCTTTTGATTGGGGCATTTAGCCCATCAACATTCAGGGTAACTATTGAGAGATATGAATTTAGTGCCATTGTATTGCCTGTAAGGTGATTGTTACTGTATATTGTCTCTGTTTCTTTCTGATCTACTCCTTTTGGGTCTCTCTTTGATCAGAGGACCCCTTTCAATATTTCCTGTAGAGCTGGTTTGGTGTTTGCAAATTCTTTCAGTTTTTGTTTGTCCTGGACGATTTTTATCTCTCCTTCTATTTTCAATGATAGCCTAGCTGGATATAGTATTCTTGACTGCATGTTTTTCTCGTTTAGTGCTCTGAATATATCATGCCAGTTCTTTCTGGCCTGCCAGGTCTCTGTGGATAGGTCTGCTGCCAATCTAATGTTTTTACCCTTATATGTTACACACTTCTTTTCCTGGGCTGATTTCAGGATTTTCGCATTGTCGCTAAGACTTGTAAATTTTACTATCAGGTGACGAGGTGTGGACCTATTTTTATTGATTTTGAAGGGCGTTCTTAGCATCTCCTGGAATTTAATGTTTGTTCCCTTTGCCATATTAGGGAAATTCTCTCCAATAATTCTCTCCAATATACCTTCTGCTCCCCTCTTTCTTCTTCTTATGGAGTCCCAATTATTCTAATGTTGTGTCATCTTATGGTGTCACTTATCTCTCGAATTCTCTCCTTGTGGCCCAGTATTTGTTTGTCTCTCTTTTGCTCAGCTTCTTTATTCTCTGTCATTTGGTCTTCTATGTCACTAATTCTTTCTTCTGCCTCATTTATCCTAGCAGTAAGAGCCTCCATTTTTTATTGCACCTCATTAATAGCTTTTTTGATTTCAACTTAGTTAGATTTTAGTTCTTTTATTTCTCCAGAAAGGGCTTTTATCTCTCCGGAGCAGGTTTCTCTAATATCTTCTATGTCTTTTTCGAGCCTGGCTAGAACCTTGAGAATCGTCATTCTGAACTCTAGATCTGTCATATTAGCAATGTCTGTATTGATTAGGTCCCCAGCCTTTGGTACTGTCTCTTGTTCTTTTTTTTGTGGTGAATTTTTCCACCTTGTCATTTTGTCCAGATAAGATTTGCTTTCTTCTCCTCTGGAATTCCGCTGTTCTCCTTGGTGAGTTAAGTTAGTCTTGGCTGAGTTTCTTGTTGATCTTCTGGGGGAGGGGCCTGTTGTAGTGATTCTCAAGTGTCTTTGCCCCAGGCGGAATTGCACCACCCTTACGAGGGGCCGGGCTAAGTAATCCGCTCGGGTTTGCTTTGGGGAGCTTTTGTTCCCTGAGCACTTTCCATAGAGTTCCAGAGGATGGGAATGAAGATGGCAGCCTCCCAATCACCAGCCCGGAGGAGCTGAGAGCTCAGGGTCCCGCTCCTCAGTGTGCCCTCAGAGAAAACCGCCCAACCGCCACCATCTCCCTGGCCTCTGATCCTGCTTGTAGGAAAGTGCTCAATCGGTCCCACTTGGAGAAAAGCGCCCGGTTGCTTCCATCTCCAAGGCCTCTGGCCATGCTCCGAGCTCACCCAGCCTGCGACCGGTTCAAGGTAACCCCAAACTGAGAGCTCACTCCTCGGCTTTGTCACTGTAGCCGGCTTCCCCGCTCTAATACCTGCAAGCTCTGCGACACTCAGACACCCCCAGTCATTCTGTGACCATGCGGGACGTGGGGTTATGCTGACCCCGCGTGGGCTTCCCCCCAGTTTAGCCTCTGGAGCGATGTCCCTCCGTGGAGCTGCCTTTTAAAGGTCCTGATTTTGTGCTCCATTGTTCCGCCGCTTGCCGGGAGCTGGCCCGTCCCCCCGCGGTCTATCTTCTTGTCACTTTGGATTCACTTCTCCGCAGGTCCTACCTTTCAGAAAGTGATCGATTTTCTGTTTCTAGAATTGTTGTTCTTCTTCTCTTTGATTTCCCGTTGGATTTGTAGGTGTTTGTAATGGTTAGATAAGCTATCTAGCTGATCTTCTGTTACCTGATGTAGTCTCAGCCTGCTACTTCTCCACCATCTTGACTCTACTCCCTGAGGCAGAATGGGAAAAGATATTCACAAATGACATATCAGATGAAGGGCTAGTGTCCTAAACCTATAAAGAACTTATCAAACTCAACACCCAAAGAACAAATAATCCAATCAAGAAATGGGCAGAGGACACGAACAGACATTTCTGCAAAGAAGACATCCAGATGGTCAACAGACACGTGAAAAATTGCTCCACGTTATTTTGCATCAGGGAAATATAAATCAAAACCACAATGAGATACCACCTCACACCAGTCAGAATGGCTAAAACTAACAAGTCAGGAAATGACAGATGCTGGCAAGGATGTGGAGAAAGGGGAACCCTCCTACACTGTTGGTTGAAATGCAAGCTTGTGCAACCACTCTGGAAAACAGCATGGAGGTTCCTCAAAAAGTTGAAAATACAGCTACCCTATAACCCAGCAATTGCACTACTGGGTATTTACCCTAAAGATACAAATGCAGTGATCCAAACGGGCATGTGCACCCAAATGTGTATAGAAGCACTGTCCACAATAGCCAAACTATGGAAAGAACCTAGATGTCCATCAACAGATGAATGGATAAAGAAGATGTGGTATATATATACAATGGAATGTATGTAGCCATCAAAAGAGATGAAATCTTGCCATTTGCAATGACATGGATGGAACTAGAGGGTATTATGCTGAGCAAAATAAGTCAATTAGAGAAAGACAATTATCATATGATCTCTCTGATATGAGAAATTTGAGAGGAAGGGCAGGGGGTTGTGGGTGATAGGGAAGGAAAAAATGAAACAAGATGGGATCGGGAGGGAGACAAACCATAAGGGACTCTTAATCTCACAAATCAAACTATGGGTTGTTGGGGGTGGGGGGGTAAGGATAAGGTGGGTGGGTTATGGACATTGGGGAGGGTACAGGCTATGGTGAGTACTGTGAAATGTGTAAGCCTGTACAGACCTGTACCCCTGGGACAAATAATACATTGTATGTTAATAAAAATAATTTAATAAAAAAAAATAGCAAGTAGGAAAATCACAAAATGTTAAGAGGAAGGAATTCTTAAAAAACAAACAGAAGTAATGGCAGCTCTAAACTTTTTTTTTTTTGTCAAATTATCATTTTGACTTGAAAGAATTGTGGCTTATTCAAAGCAAAAGTTTCCTGTCATCTCAGTCTAAAAAGGCTATTGTAGAAGAGCCATGGGCTCTAAAAACCACAGTTGTTGCCACCAACCAAGGATAGGTGTAAGTTTTTTTTAATATTTATTTATTTATTTATTTATTTATTTATTAGAGAAAGTGAGGGCATGGAGAGATTGGAGAGAGAAAGTATCTTAAGTAGACTCCATGCTGAGCACAGAACCTGATGTGGGGCTCAATGCCAGGCTCGATCTTGCCACCCTGAGACCATGACCTGAGGCAAAACAAAAGTCAGATGCTTAACCACTTGAGCCATCCAGGAGCCCCTGGGGAAGATGTTATTTTACAGAAGAAGAAGAAGAACCATTGCTCTCTTACTGATTGTTTGGGGTTGGGGGCAACTCCAGGCTATTTCATTGATTGTTAAATCCATTTCATACATCAATAGCAATTTCTCAGCTCTATAAATACACCTTGCGAATTGATACAAGATTTCTTTTAGCTGCCTGCCTTGGTGTTTAGTCTGAGAAACACATTGTCCTGGGGAACATTGGCATTTGCTTTGTATACACTGAATACTTCGGATTGTCATCCTAATTGAGGAAAAAGTTTTCCTCCACTCTCTTAGGGTTTCTGGCTGTGTCTGAAAATTAAAATGACAGGCAGATTAATGAGAGAAAAGGGTACAAATGTTATTGAATTTGTACATGTAAATGGGAGCCTTCATTAGAGAATGAAAACCGAAACTGGCCAGTATGGGAAGATTTTATACCTTAGAAAGAAAGAAAGAGAGAGAGAGACTGAGGAAGGAAAGAAGGAAGGAAAGGAGGAAGGAAGGAAGGAAGGAAGGAAGGAAGGAAGGAAGGAAGGAAGGAAGGAAGGATGAAATGACAAGACAAAGGGGTTTGGACCAAAGGCCATATATGCATGGTGAAATAACTAGTAGATAGTTTAACAATTCATTTGCAGATTATTCTGGTGCCTTCTCAAAGCTGGTAAGAGTCTATTTCCAGTAAAATGAGAATTTATTTCTTGTCTTTAAGCAGAAAAGAGGGAACCTTTTCTGCATTTACTGTGCTTAATTGTCTTCAGCTTAAAATAACTTTTAAGACAAAGTTATATATATTTTGAGGTGACATATTCTGGTTTCCTTCATTAATGACTGCTTGTTCACTTTGGTTGTTCTTTGTATTTTTTTTTTTAAGATTTTATTTATTCATTTGACGGAGAGATCACAAGTAGGCAGAGAAACAAGCAGAGAGAGGGGGGAAGCAGGCTTCCGACTGAGCAGAGAGCCCAATGCAGGGCTCAGTCCCAGGACCCTGAGATCATAACTGGGCCAAAGGCAGATACTTAACCCACTGAGCCGCCCAGGTGCCCCTGTTCTTTGTATTTTTATCTACCTAGGTTTTTAATGCACATACACACACCCCAATCTTATTCACTTAGCAATTCTTTTGAAAACCCCATTCTTGCTTCAGGAGAGAGGATATATCAAATTAAAAGACCTCATGGAGGGACGCCTGGGTGGCTCAGTTGGTTAAGCAGCTGCCTTCGGCTCAGGTCATGATCCCAGCGTCCTGGGATCGAGTCCCACATCGGGCTCCTTGCTCTGCAGGGAGCCTGCTTCTCCCTCTGCCTCTGCCTGCCATTCTGTCTGCCTGTGCACGCTCTCTCTCTCTCTCTCATAAATAAATTAAAAAAAAAAAAATCTTTAAAAGACCTCATGGAGAGAATAGGTCTTTGAATTTTTTTATTCAAAAAGAAATATACGTATCGTAGCAACACATTAATACAAAAATGCACCATGTCAAAAACGAAAAAGTCACTGGAGGTCTACTTCCCAGAAATAACCAATCATCCACTTGAATCATATGCTCCCTGAATTTTCCCATCCAGAAAAACAATGTTTTTTGTTTTTTTTTAAAGAGTTGATTTATTTTTTTGAGAGGGAGATTGAGTGAGACAGAGTGAGCATGAGTTGGGGGGAGGAGCAGAGTGAGAGGGAGAAGCAGACTCCTCACTGAGCAAGGAACCCATGCAAGGCTCGATCCCAGGATCTGAGCAGAAGACAGAGGCTTAACTGACTGAGCCACCCAGGCTGAATCCCAATTGTCCTTAATATTATAATTTTAGGCAAAGCTTTCTTTACTTCTGTTGAAAAATAAAAGTATATTTATGAAAATGTCTATTACACAATTCTTCAACCTCAGCCAAGACATGTTCATATCCTAAGCAAACTGGTATTTCTTGCTTAGCAGATTGTTCTCCCCATACTGAAAACCTCTGAAGACACTGATTCCCAAAGAAGATCTCTCCAGTGATAGCTGTTTCTTCTCCCTCAAGCCCTTGTACCATGAGGAGGGATAGAAATTCTACTCACTTGTTTTCAGACTTTTCTACTTTTCTCCCTAGAAATTCCATTACTCATCACTGTCATTACTATCTGCTGACTCCTCCTTGTTTCTCTCTGATTTTACCTACCTGCTTATTGTCTGTCATTCTCTTCAAAAGTTCTCCTTGTTAGTTCTTGGAATTTTCAATATATGTAAAGATGATCCTACCAACAGCCTGGCCATTTAGTTCCCTGAACTCTCCTCCTCCCCTGAGGACCTTGAACTCCAGTGTCTCTCAGCCAGTCACTTCTGTACTAATCACTCAGACCCACATTGCCAGTGCAGGAGCCATTAGCCACCTGTAGCTGCTGTACCCTTGAAATGGCGGTTGCTCCAAACAGAGATGGGAGTGGAAAGCATACAGCAGATTGCGAAGACCAAGCACTAAAAGAAGAATGGAAAATGTCTCTTTCATATTTTAAGTTGATTATGAGTCAAAATAATACTCAATTTTGTTACATAAGATTTATTATTGAAATCAATTTCACCTGTTACAGCCCAGGAAACTTTGTACTTGCCTGGTGCTAGTACTACATTACTGGACTCATTTTAAATTCTAACCATGAACCTCAAGTGGGCTCTTTACATTGCCGGAAGTCCTATGATACTATCCCAGGATGTTTATTCTATTAATTTCCACAGCTTCCCCTCTTCCCCAACTGCTATATCTATTGCCCATTGATGATTCTGATTTCATTTTCACTGAAACATTTGAAACAATCAGAGTAATTTCCATTTTAACTGTGTCATCACCTCCTAGCATGGACCACCAAATACTCTGTGTTCCAGCTCTTTTACCATAAATGAACTATCCATACCAAACTCTCTACTTGTGTATTACATTATGGTCCACCCTGACACAAGAGCTTTGCTTCAATTATGCCCTCTTTTTCCCATATATTTGCACTTTCACTCTTAAGTGCATCGTATCTATAAGCATGCGAACTTGCTATTGTATTTGAAACTTGTGAAAATTTTTATTGACCGCATTTTGCACATCAGCACTATTTTATTTTTCCCTTTAATAGTAAAACTCCTCCAGAGAGTTGTTTCTATGCACTGTCACAAACTTTTGTCTTGAATTCTCCTTTCAGCCACTGGAATACCCACCCATCACTTCTCTATCACAGCCACAGTGCCTAGCACTCAGGCCTCATCTTGCTTGAACCATCAGCAGCATTTAACACCACTGATTACTCTTTCCCTATGTTTCACCTTCTTCATTTGGAGACAAGAATATCCCCCTCTCTTGGTTTTCCTCCTATCTCATATTCACTGGTCATTCCGTATTATCTTCCCTTTTCCCGTAGCTTTTTAAAATTGGAGATCAGGGGTCAGTCCTTGGGCATCTCCTCTTCTCTAGTTATGCGCCCCAGGTTGGTGACTCACTCATTCTAATGATTCTAGATTCTAATCTAACTTTAAATACAACCCAGTTGCCACTCATTCTCAAATGCCTATCTCCAACCCAGACCTCCTTTCTGAACTCCAGACTCCTATCTCCAAATGCCTATTGAACATCTCTACTTGGATAGCTAATAGAAATTGCAAACTCAAAAGGTCCAGAACTGAGCTAATCTTACCCCGTCTACAAAATCAACTCTACAAAGAGTCTTCTGTATCTCATTTGATAGTAATTACATTCTTCTGATTGCTCAGATCAAAACTCCTAGAGTCATCCTTGACTCCTATCTCTTTCTCACAACCCACATGTAAGCCACAATAAAATCCTCTTGGTTCTACCTTTAAAAAGAATCCAACAGTTTCCTGCAACCTCCTCCAGCACCCATTCCCTTGTCCCACCCACACACCATGCACGCATTATACCCAATACCTGAAGCAAGAATAAATGTAAATTGGATCACGTCATTCTTCAGACACCTACAGAAATTCTCCATTTTATTAAAAATAAAAGATAAAACCTTCCCAGTGGTCTACAAGCCCAGCATTATACGTCCTCTCTTTACCCTTCCGACCCTCTCTCCTCTCTTTCTCTTACTATAGTCCACCTACTCTGGCTTCTTTGCTCCCCATCAAAAGCAAGTAGCTTCTACCCAGGACCTTGGCTCTAGCTAGGCAGAATGCCTAGAATGTTCTCCTCTCTAGTAATTCCTTAGTGCTCTCAAGACTGTTCAAATTTGACCTTTCCAAGTATGTCTACCCTGCCTACCCCACTTTTTACAATAATTGACACCCCCTCCTCAAAGTGAGAACTCTTGATCTCTCTTGTCATGTTTTATTTCTTTTTTTTTTTTTTCCACAGAACATTTCCTATTCCATCTTGTTAGGTAACTTACTAGTAATTAGGTTTATTGTTATCTCTACTAAACTAGAGGCTCCACAAAAACAGGGATATTTGTTTTGCTCATTGGTGAAGCCTCCACAGCTGGAGGCAATATCTGGGCCATACTAGTTATTTTATCTTTGTTGAATGAAGATAAATATCCCTGGGAGTTCAATGCTAACCCCAAGTACAATGTAAAAATATTTTTCATTATTCTTGATTTACAGAAAATGTTACAAAGAATTTGGCCTTAGACTATGACACAGATGTTCATGAATTTTCTTGCCATTGCAATAACATTTATTTTGAAAAACTCTTCTCTATCTATTCTGGCATTCAACTTGGTTGTCACACTTTTTTTTTTTTTGTCTTTGTCATAGAGCTGCACAAAGGTTTCATCCCACATACCACCTCAGCAGTCACCTTTGAAAGACATAGCTGAACTAGGCTATATAATCAGGCTTAAAATTCTTGTATTTGCCAAGGAACCTCAAAGTTTTTTATAAATCATCACTTAAAATTCATCTGATTTCTCTTCAGCCTATGTGCTAAGATAGCTATTACAAATCACCACAAATGTGGTTGCTTAAAACAACAGAAATTTATTATCTCACAGTTCTCTAGAAGTTTAAATCAAAGTATTGTGAGGAACATACTCCCATTGAAGCTTCCAGGAGAGAATCCTTCCTTGCCTCCTCCAGCTTCTGGTGGCTCCTGGAGTCCCTTGGCTTGTGGGCATGTCACTGCAATCTCTGCCTCTGTCTTCACATGGCTTCTTCTGTGTATATCTCTGTGACTACCTCTTCTCTTCTCTCTATAAAGACACAGAATATTCAGGGCACCTGGGTGGCTCAGTGGGTTAAGCCTCTGCCTTCAGCTCAGGTCATGGTCTCAGGGTCCTGGGGTGGAGGCCCACATTGGGCTCTCTGCTCAGTGGGGAGCCTGCTTCCCCCTCTCTATCTACCTGCTGCTCTGCCTACTTGTGCTCTCTCCCTCTCTGTCAAATAAATAAATAAAATCTTTTTAAAAAATTTTAAAAAGTTTTAAAAGACACCAAATATTGGATTTAGAGTCCCCCTTAAATACAGAATGATTTCATGTTGAGATCTTTATCAAATAACATCTACAAAGACTCTATTTCCAAATTAAGGTCCATTGAGGTTCCAAGTGAACAAGAATTTGAGAGGAAACTATCCCACTGTAGTGTATAAATCCACATGGTTAAAATTTTTATAATCATTTATATTATATTATTCATCATGATTTGTGCCTCTTGAATGTTCAACTTTTAAATTTTGCCACCTTTGAGTTGTGTTTTTGTTTTGCTTTGCTTTATTTTTTGTAAGATACACTCTGCACACAACTTAAAACTTTTTTTTAAGATAGTCCTTGAAGGTATGGAAATAATGACAAATAAATATTTTTGTTCTAAGTAGTTGGAAGCAAATTCATTTCTCTCAAATGTTCTGTTGCACAAAAAGATAAGCGATTAGAGAAAAAAAAAAAAAAAAACATAAAATTGCTGCTAGAATGTTTGTATAATTGGACCCTGTCCAGATTACCTTGACCCATGTGCTGTATAGACACAGAATTTTGCAACTTCCTGGCCCTACCAGTTAAGCATTAGTGGAGTCCTTCCCCTTACCTCAACCAATAACAGGAACATTTTCAATACTGTGAAGAAAACCACAGAGGTGTATAAACAGAAGCTGTTTCACTGACAGTCTGCTGCAGCAGAGTGACCAACAGAAACCTCCCACAGACTGAGCCAATAGTAGACCACAGCAGAGAAATTGAGTAAGAAACTCACAAGCAGATTCTCAAAAGTCTTTCATTTTCAGAAAGTTGCCAGCTAGGGATGGGCTTTTTTTTTTTTTTTTTTAAGATTTTATTTATTTATTTCACAGACAGAGATCACAAGTAGGCAGAGAGGCAGGCAGAGAGAGAGAGAGGGAGAGACAGGCTCCCTGCTGAGCAGAGAGCCTGATGTGGGGCTCCATCCCAGGACCCTGGGATCATGACCCGAGCCGAAAGCAGAGGCTTTAACCCACTGAGCCACCCAGGCACCCCAGGGATGGGCTTTTTAAATACATGGATAAGTAGAATAGATCCACGGTACATTTAATATATGTCTGTTAATGATAATATCATAGATATGTAACATTTTCTTGTGTATATTACTTCTGCATAAATTATAAAGCAGTTCCTTCTTATATTTGAAGATCAAGGGTGAACATTTCATTCAATAATATATGAAAACATACATCAGAAGAATTCTGTTTGGAGAACAAGTTCAACATCTTATTAGACAGTGCCCAGTAACCAGAAAGATTAAAGAAATACATAATATGCTCTTCACTGTTGTTCTGATCCAAGAAGTTTGGTTTCTAGTATATCTACTAGAAAACTATAAAATAAATAAGGCATAAGCAAATCGTTGAGTTATTTAAAAGGAACATCCATAAGTTAGTATATCTATATGTTGGCTTACTTATACTTTTCGTAACAACCCAAATAACTGAGAGCTGAGATGACCTTGAACCCTACCTCTTCTTCTACAACTATTGACTTTATTGCCTTTAACTGATTAATCTGAGCTTAGAACATCACAACTTTGTCTTCTCAATTTGACAGTGTTTTTCTTCTAAAACATATTTGAGTTACTAGCTTTTAATTGAAGATTATAGAAAATGAGACATCAGTAAGCACAGTAAAATTTAGTTAGTCCTTCCAGAAAAGGTGCCAATTTAAAGAATCCCTTCAATGAGTAACCACAGGACTATGATTTCATGTATAGAACAATAAAACAATCCATTGGTTAAAAAACAAGCAGGGAAATCAGAAATTAATACTCTTGTTTCCAGAAGAATGCCAACAAAAATAATGCTAGAAGGAAGATATCATTATTTCGGAAACACCATAGCAATAATTAATTCAGACAAGAGTTGTTGATTTATGTTAAAACTCACTCCATGACAAGTTGGGAACAAGACATCCTAACCTCAGAGAATAGCTCCCAGGATTACTCATTAATTATAAAAGGGAACAAGTACATTTACAAAGGACAAATCTGACAGATAGCACCTTAACCAAGAGATCAACCGTGCTGCCACCAGTAAAGGAGAAACTAAGATCACATGCTTCTTGATGTGATACTTTGTGAAGAACACACATCACAGTTGTGGCTCTCCAGTGGCTGTTCATTATTTGACTTGAACCTGATCAAGAAGAAGAAACTATACATGCAAGAAGTGAGAGGAGTTCCACAAAACACCTGACACCGATTCTTCAAAAATAGCAATGTAACAAGAAGACAAAATAAACTGATGTCTATGGGGGCCCCTGAGTGGCTCAGTGGGTTAAGCCTCTGCCTTTGGCTCAGGTCAATATCTCAGGGTCCTGGGATTGAGCCCCACATCAGGCTCTCTGCTCAGCAAGGAGCCTTCTTCCCCCTCTCTCTGCCTGCTTCTCTGCCTACTTGTTAACTCTCTCTCTGTCAAATAAATAAATAAAATCTTTAAAAAAAAGAGAAATTTTTAAAAATTGATGTGTAGGAAACTGTTCTGGATTACAGGAGACTAAATAGACACGAAAACTGAATGCAACCCATGATCCTTGATAGGATTCTGGATTGGGGAAGTAAAACATTATAAATTAAATATCTTCTGTTTGGAGAAGCAGTTGGAAATTCTGAGAATGGAGTGCATAATGAGTAATGGTGCTATATCAGAGTAAAGCTTCCTGAATGAGATTTCTATATGTACTGCTGCAGGAGGATTGTCCTCCCCCCCACCCCAAGAGATAAAGAAGATGATGCATTTAGAAGTGAAGATAAAGCAAATGTGGGAAAATGTTCACAATTATTGAATTCTAGTAAAGAGTATTTAGGTATCCATCACACAATTCTTGCAACTTTAGTGTAAGTTTGCACTTTTATTTTTTATTCTTTTAAAGATTTTTTTTTTAAATTTATTTGAGAGAGAGAGAGAGAGAGGAGGAGGAGGAGGAGGGGGGGGGACAGAGGGAGAGCAACAAAGAATCCAAATGGACTCTGCACTGATCGAGAAGCCCGACAGTGGCTTGATGTGGGGCTCCATCTCTCGAGCCTGAGATCATGCCTGGGCAGATACTAAGAGTGGGATGCTTAACCACCAGACACCCCAGTTTGTCCTTTTAAAAATAAAAGGTTGGAAAAAATTACACTGATTTTCTAATGTTAATGTGCGTCGTGAAGAAAGGCTGGGAAAACTTTCTATACATTCACAATATTTATTGACTGCCTTCTACCTGCTAGGCATTTTTCCAAAGTTGGATAGATAAGCAAACCAAATAGACAAAGAGCCCTGCTTTTGTGGACTTCTATTCTCTTTCCTCATGTCTGAGCTCCCTCCTCTGTTACATGGGTGAGGGTGGGGATGGCAATAGAGTTAGACTTGGTGATGTCTATCGCGAGGTCCCTTTCTACACTAAATGCTGTCATTTAAGATGCATGAATTTATTTGTGTTGAATAAATGTGATACAGTGGCTAATTTTTTTTTCAATTAGTGTTTTAGAAAAGATTACAGTGCATTGAATACAAAAACACTAACTCATAACACTTACACACAAGGTGTAACAGAAAAATAGCCATATCACTTCTGCTTTTTCTATTATTACCAACCAAAGCAAGACACCAGCAGAGTATTTACTGAAAATATGCTAAGTTGTGGGTTCGCTTTGGTTTTTCTTCCCCAAATTATTAAGAAAAAATATCTATTTCTAATAAAAGAAAAAGTATTCTTCACCTTCTCTTCCTTTGCAGATCCTGTACTCTTTTCCAAATCTGTCTAAATATAAAATGAAAAAAAAATGGATCCCTATTAATGGTTATGCACTGTCCTAAACAAAATATAAAATACAGAGTTTTTTAAAATTTTTATTTTTTAAATTTCTTTTCAGTGTATCAGAATTCATTGTTTATGCACCACACCCAGTGCTCCATGCAATACATGCCCTCCTTAATACTCACCACCAGTCTCACCCAACCTCCCACCTCCCTCCCCTCCAAAACCCTCAGATTGTTTTTCAGAGTCCACAGTCTCTCATGCTTTGTCTCCCCCTCCAATTCCCTCCAACTCCCTTCTCCTCTCCATCTCCCCGTGTCCTCCGTGTTATTTCTTATGCTCCACAAATAAGTGAAACCATATGATAACTGACTCTCTCTGCTTGATTTATTTCACTCAGGATAATCTCTTCCAGTCCCGTCCATGTTGCTACAAAAGTTGGGTATTCATTCTTTCTGATGGATGCATAATACTCCATTGTGTATATGGACCACATCTTCCTTATCCATTCTTATCCAACCATCTTGGTTCTTTCCACAGTTTGGTGACCGTGGCCATTGCTGCTATGAACACTGGGGTACAGACGGCCCTTTTTTTCACTACATCTGTATCTTTGGGGTAAATACCCAATTGTGCAATTGCAGGGTCATAGGGAAGCTCTATTTTTAATTTCTTAAGGAATCTCCACACTATTTTCCAAAATGGCTGCACTAACTTGCATTCCCACCAACAGTGTAAGAGGGTTCCCCTTTCTCCACATCCTTTCCAACACACGTTGTTTACTGTCTTGTTAATTTTGGCCATTCTAACTGGTGTAAGGTGGTATCTCAATGTGGTTTTGATTTGAATCTCGGTGATGGCTACTGATGATGAACATTTTTTCATGTGTCTGAGAGCCATTTGTATGTCTTCATTGGAGAAGTGTCTGTTCATATCTTCCGCCCACTTTTTTGACATGATTATCTGTTTTGTGTGTGTTGAGTTTGAGAAGTTCTTTATAGATCCTGGATATCAGCCTTTTGTCTGTAGTATCATATGCGAATATCTTCTCCCATTCTGTGGGTTGCCTCTTTGTTTTGTTGACTGTTTCCTTTGCTGTGCAGAAGCTTTTGATCTTGATGAAGTTCCCAAAATTCATTTTCACTTTTGTTTCCTTTGCCTTTGGAGACATATCTTGAAAGAAGTCACTGTGGCTGATATTGAAGAGGTTACTGCCTATGTTCTCCTCTAGGATTCTGATGGATTCCTGCATCACATTGAGATCTTTTATCCATTTTGAATTTATCTTTGTGTATGGTGTAAGAGAATGGTTGAGTTTCATTCTTTTACATATAGCTGTCCATTTTTCCCAGCACCATTTATTAAAGAGACCATCTTTTCTCCACTGTATATAAAATACAGAGTTTTAATTCATAGCTAAATTTAAAAGTAATATCCAAATGAGGTGCAATCAAAAATGGAGGCTCTCACTGCTAGGATAAATGAGGCAGAAGAAAGAATTAGCGATATAGAAGACCAAATGACAGAGAATAAGGAAGCTGAACAAAAGAGGGACAAACAACTACTGGACCACGAGGGCAGAATTCGAGAGATAAGTGACACCATAAGACGAAACAACATTAGAATAATTGGGATTCCAGAAGAAGAAGAAAGAGAGAGGGGAGCAGAAGGTATATTGGAGAGAATTATTGGAGAGAATTTCCCCAATATGGCAAAAGGAACAAGCATCAAAATCCAGGAGGTTCAGAGAACCCCCCTCAAAATCAATAAGAATAGGTCCACACCCTGTCACCTAATAGTCAAATTTACAAGTCTTAGTGACAAAGAGAAAATCCTGAAAGCAGCCCGGGAGAAGAAGTCTGTAACATACAATGGTAAAAATATTAGATTGGCAGCAGACTTATCCACAGAGACCTGGCAGGCCAGAAAGAGCTGGCATGATATATTCAGAGTACTAAACGAGAAAAACATGCAGCCAAGAATACTATATCCAGCTAGGCTATCATTGAAAATAGAAGGAGAGATTAAAAGCTTCCAGGACAAACAAAAACTGAAAGAATTTGCAAACACCAAGCCAGCTCTACAGGAAATATTGAAAGGGGTCCTCTAAGCAAAGAGAGAACCTAAAAGTAGTAGATCAGAAAGGAACAGAAACAATATACAATAGCAGTCACCTTACAGGCAATACAATGGCACTAAATTCATATCTCTCAATAGTTACCCTGAATGTTAATGGGCCAAATATAATTTTAAAATAACTTTAGATATAGGCCAGTTCAATAGGATCAACATTTTTATGAAAAACACATGAATTTTTTTTAAAAAAATAGAATTTATAGGAAATATTTGAAAAAGACACATTTGTGTGTTTATATAATTGATACTGGGCCAGAATATACTTCTCTAGACATTGAATAAAATTCTTAATGTGGTTTATGTTCTGGATTCAAATTCAGGGTAAGATGAGAGATTTTGTGTTTTTTTTTTCCCCTCTTCTCCATTCTCTTTAATCACACTCTTTGCATTTATCAGTGATCATGAGTAACTTTTCTGCCATTGATGCTACTTGTGCTATGACAATTCAGAACTCTCTAGATCCTCAATGCATTTGGTCTGCCATTTAATGTCCCACATTTGTGTGTGTACATGCTGTGGGGTGGTGTCAGAAGGGATCTGAAAATCTATCTTTTTTTCCAAATGTACTCGTTAGGCAAATCAAGTGCAAGCAGCCCAGAAAGTAGGAGGGAGGAAAGTGGGAGCAGCTGTATTTTTAATGAGATCCCTCAGAGATTTAAGGAAATTCAGGTGAGGCAGAAGAAATAAGGGATAACTGTGGAAAGGATCCTTGGCTTCGATTTCAATCAAACAAGTACGAACAGGGCAGATGAGTGGGAGATTTTCTCACTAGACAGAGAAAATGGAATTTGTTTACCAGAATTGCTAATAGAGTGGGGGAGATGGTGACATAATTGTAAGCTGAAGAGAGAAGGAGAAAAGAAAGCAGCAGTGAAGAGTTCATCTTAAACTGGGGAAGAGATGAGGATCAGCGCCTGACTATGAGTATAAGCAGGAGCAAATACTTTCATCGTTTTTATTTTTTTTAATTAATTAATTATTTTCATTATGTTATGTTAGTCACCATACAGTGCTTCATTAGTTTTTGATGTAATGTTCCATGCTTCATTGTTTGCGTATAACACCCAGTGCTCCATGCAATCCATGCCCTGCTTAATACCCATCACTGGGCTAACACATCCCCCCACCTCCCACCCCTCTGAAATGCTCAGTTTGCTTCTCAGTATCCAGAGTCTCTCATGGTTCACCTCCCTTTCTGATTCCCCCACTCTTCATTATTCCCTTCCTTCTCCTAATGTTCTCCATGTTATTCCTTATGTTCCAGGTGTAAGTGAAACCGTATGATAATTGTCTTTCTCTGCTTGACTTATTTCACTCAGCATAATCCCCTCCAATTCCATCTATGTCAATGCAAATGATGGATATTCATCTTTTCTGATGGCTGAGGAATATTCCATTGTACATATGGATCACATCTTCCTTATCCATCCATCTGTTGAAGGGCATCTCAGCTCTTTCCATAGATTGGCGACCGTGGCCATTGCTGCTATGAACACTGGGGTACAGATGGCCCTTCTTTTCACTACATCTGTATCTTTGGGGTAAATACCCAGTCGTGCAATTGCAAGGTCATAGGGTAGCTTATTTTTTAATTTCTTAAGGAATCTCCACACTGTTTTCCAAAATGGCTGCACCAACTTGCATTCCCACCAACAGTGTAAGAGGGTTCCCTTTTCTCCACATCCTCTCCAACATTTGTTGTTTCCTGTCTTGTTGATTTTGGCCATTCTAACCGTGTAAGGTGGTATCTCAATGTGGTTTTGATATGATTTCCCTGATGGCTAATGATGATGAACATTTTTTTCATGTGTCTGTTAGCCATTTGTATGTCTTCTCTGGAGAAGGGTCAGTTCATGTCTTCTGTCCATTTTTTGACTCAATTACTTCTTTTTTGGGTGTTGAGTTTGAGGAGTTCTTTATAGATCTTGGATACCAGCCCTTTGTCGTTAGTGTCAGTTGCAAATGACACTGCCAATGTAAATGATACCTTCATGATTTTTAAATGTCCTGGAAGAGAGGGACGAGTTTGAGCAAATACAAAAGAACTTTTCTTCTTTATTAAGTAAAAGACTCCCCCCCCCCCAAAAAAAAGGATAAGTCTGCCTGCTTGCCTTCATTTCTGTTTCATTCTTTTTTTTTTTTTTTCCTCTCTCTCTCTCTAATGTACAAAGGCATCATGGAGGAAGTTAACTAAAGGTATGGGCACCAAGAAAGTAGAAATGAAGTGGAAGTGAAAATGTAAAGAAACTTTAAGAAAATTGGTAATTATTTCCAAGCCTTGGTTAAATCATGAAGCAGATAAAATATAGCTTTGGAAAACTGTCTTTCTCTTGATTTTATTTCCCTCATCCCCACTGCCCCCAACACAGGAATCCCTCTCCCTTCCTTCTTCATTATTGTTCTCCACCTGACCTGTTCTTCCTGGACTGGCCCCCCGTCCTACAAGTCTATTCCTTTCTTGAATCAGCTAATGACTCTGTCCGGTGTGATGCATAAACAATGAATTTTGGAACACTGAAAAAAAACTAAATTAAATTAAATTTTTAAAAATCTGAAACAGTGGATAACTGAAAATTAGGCCTACTTAGCACTCTAATCTGTTATCTCGTTCATCTGCGAGCTCCCCAGCAGCTCTGGAGAGATGGTAAGATGAAGAAACGAGTCAGAATGGGAAGGGAAGGTGATTAGGTAGGTCAGCTGTTATTACTTTCAGGAATAACCAAATTTTAAAATACTTTAGCTGAATAACCAAATTTTAAAATACTCCCAAAGAAGAGCTCTTTAACAGAGAAATCTATGCATCATGAGATTGACCCTCTTCCTGAAATCTTTAATTTGTTGGGGAAGCCACTCCAGGACTTGAAATTTTTTAGTTTGCTTCCATATAACTCTAGTTTTAACTTATAGTACTGAGTTTGCAAGGAAATGTGTATAAAATATATCTAATCATGTTAATGGTCAGTGTTGTAAAACACACTATGGCAACTGAAAGGCTCCCAGAGACACATGCAGTTCCTCCGTTGTGTCAACAGGTGGTGCCACTATACACAATCGTGTATTTTCCAGTTAATTTTTAAAATAACAAATTCTAGGAATTTCTCAAAAATGTGAACAAATAATTGGCCTTTGTGTTTTATTGAATTTGTATGCTTCTGGCAATCATTACTTCTGGAGGAGAGATTTTCTAATGTCTTATTTTGTCATTTTCACTGATTACTATTTCTGTTTAAAACAGCTTCATTTGTATACAAAGTAACTTCAACCAGAAAACGGTATCTTTACCTCCCAAATTTCATTTCAACTGCATTTTGATTCAGAGTGGTATATATAGAGAGAGAAATAAAAGCAAAGGCGATTCTCATCCAGGTGCATCACTAGGCAGTTCAGGGGTAGTTCTAAAACCACAGATATCTGTCAGGATTCTCTCTTCCATTCTGAGAAAACGATTTCCAAATTATATTTTTTGGTTTCACTCTGAGATGGCTTCTCAACAGTCCATAAATACCCATAACCTGTTCTGCCAGCATTTTTGGTTTGCAGATTATGCATTTAATGAGACAAAACATAGCAACACAAACATTTAAATTGCCCCCATGTTTTACAACCTCAAGTGCTGTATTTTATATAAAGGCCACAAAATGAATTTGGTTATTGGTGAAAATTGGATATACCCTAAGGACTCTGCATGCTGAACTTGAGGATGGAGCAGACTGGGAAACCAAAAGCATCTGCTGAGAAAGGTGGGTAAGGAGTCAACTTCTCAGAACAGTTAACATGTTCATTCCTACAGGCTGGACATTAGCCAAGGGAAAGGGGAATTTTTTTTTTTTTTTCCATTTGAGAAGCCTGATTTCCAATATTACTTGGATATGAGTAACACAGTTTTTGTTACATAGGAAAGAAGCAATTTGTATGAGGGAGTCAAGCAAAAATAGTTTTAAAATATTGCTATGTGCTAGAATCTATTTTTTGGTTTTATTTTTTTTCAGGTTTTTTTGTGTGTGTTTTTGGGTTTTTTTGGGGGGGGGTTCTATTTATCATGTGCCTACAAGTTTTATTTTTAAAATACAGCAAAACATGTTTGACGTTCCTCAAAATGCTTCTCTAAAGATCAGTGTTCAATGCAAGGGCCACTTGGCATAATTACGTAGCGTTTACTTCAGTCAGGAAAGTAAGACGTTTCTTTGTTTTGCCTGCCTGCAAAGCCATTTATTAAACCAATTTTAACCTTCCTCATGGTAATATTTCACCTTGTTTCATTCATGTACGATAATAATTATTTACAAAACTCTTTTAAAACCTTAGCAAATGATTAAGAATATGCCAGTAAAACCAAAGCAATTGTCAAGGAGTAGATGTATATTAAACAAGCTGATTTTCAATAGATAAGCCTGAAACATATTTTTCAGGGTAATTCTTGCAAACAGAAATACTTTGGTTGGCCAGTTACTGGTCACTAGATTACTCTTCCCCTTCTAACAGCTTTGGGTTCTATACTAGGAAGGGTACCAGATGCCCAGAGACTTTGTCCTTCAGTAGGTCAATCCTTCATGTTTGTAACTAATGGCTAAGTAATACACGAAATAACATTGTTAAATTTATTTTGCTAGGGAATAATAATAACAACAGCTTTTCTTATATTTCTGGTTTTGCTGAGGGACAGTGTCTGTTACTTCATACATACATTACCTAATTCAATATTAAAAACAACGGAATGTGGGAATATTACAAAATTATCTTCTAAACTCGAGCTAATCAGATGAATACAAAATTTCCTGCTAAGTGTATAGTCTGTAAAATAATCATAATATAATTTGTATTTCTGTCCTAACACTCTGCAAATGAAATGGAGTCTCTTAGAAAACATTTATAGGTATCTTTTATATATCATGATGTAAGCTCAGCTAATTGATGTGACCTATGAAGAATTAAATCATGATTTAATGATAAGCCACACTTGAAACCTTTTAGAAATAAATTGATGCTGATCAAACGACAGAAATAATGCTTCTTGAAGCAAAAAAAATATAAAAGTCAATTCATTTAATTATGGCATTTGTGAGACCATTAAGAACTCAATGTTTAAAAATCCCTTACTATTTTGCCACTTGCCGAGTCACTACTAAATTAGCAGAATAACAAAAATAGCTAAAAAAACTGGGTACTTAGCATGGTTCAGATGATGTACAAAGCCAGCCCCAAGTATTATCTTATTTAATACTCACAACAAACTCATGAAGCGAAGACTGTTCTCCCATCCGATGGAAGAGGAGCCATGTATTAGAAAGATTAAGGAACTTGGCACAGTGTAGACCAGGAACCTGGTATTTCTGTTTCAAAAACCATCTCATTCTCTGAGCTGTTTGCAGCCTTCTTTCAGCAAAGAAATTCTCCATGTCTTCTACAGAAAATAAAAACAAGAGAAACCAACAGAAAATTCAGAATATGTTATATATTGCCAGGTAAAAATATGGTCTACCTTTATCAGTCCTTACCAATCAATATAAATAAACGTGAGTTAATTGATTATTGATAGTTTGGAAAGAATTCACTTTCTCAAGAGTCTGAAGATAGACTGCTTCACTGATGACACAACTTTAAATATTCCAGACTAAATTAGCCAGCTGAAGTAAAATAGACGTGTTTTGAAGCCTATGGAGCTACAGAAGATCAGCCTCACAATACATTACTGTAGGACCCAAATTAATTGAAGGTCAGGTTGCCTTTTAACCCCACTTATTACCCTTTGCCCCACTTATTAGCTTCGTTGTGCTCATGACATCTAAGGGACCTTGTGATTCTTCAACGAGAAACTGTATTTTATTTATTCATTTATTTATTTTTAACATTTTATTTGTTTATTTGAGAGAAAGCGCACATTCACGGGTCACTCAAGTGGCAGGGGAGAGGCAGAGAGGGAGAAACAGACTCCCTGCTGAACAAGGGAGACCAACTGCATCCCAGGACTCTGGGATCTTGAGCTGAGCTGATGGCAGACTTCAGGTCTGTTTCTCAGGTCCGCCGAGAAATTGTATTCCAAAAATGAGAACTAATTTTTTGAAGATTATGAGTTGCAAGCCACCCATTCGATCAGACCCATGCTATCAATTCTACTTCCTGATACCTAAAGAAACCAAGGTGGATTTTGAATATTGATGTATTCCAACCTAAAAGGGGTAACCTGTTTGAACTTGTTAGAGTTGTGTTTCTCACAGATAGCATTAAGGTTTCTGACTCATTACTTTTGTTTGGTTCAATATTTTGGTAAACTTAAGGACTCCTGGAAAAGATAAAGCTATGCCTTTCAAAGAAACCGCTGCCCTCTCCCACTGATCGAAAGAAGTTTGACCATGACTTTGCCATCTCCACTTCCTTTCACGGGGTGCACAACATCGTTCGCAACCAGAGCAAAATTCGCAAGCTGATCTGGTTGGTGGTAGTCTTGGGCTCAGTCTCACTCGTCGTATGGCAGATCTACAGTCGCTTGGTCAACTACTTCACATGGCCCACCACGACGTCAATAGAGGTTCAGTATGTCCAAAAGATTGACTTCCCAGCTGTGACGTTTTGCAATTTAAACAGGTAAAAATTCTTCTTTAAGTAGTAATAAGTATCTACAACTTTGCTCATATAACCTTTCTTGTATCACTGACGATAGAGTTTTATCATGTGATAGTTAATGTACCTAAACCCATCAGGTTCTTAAATTATACCTAAAAACCCAAATATAGAAGGGTAAAGAAGCTTATTCGGTTGCTTCTTTCTTTTATTCTTTCTTTCTGTAATTATTTACTAGACATCACACCAAACCCTGTGGCTAGATCAATGTAGAAGTCTGGATCCTTGCACTTAAAGAGTTTGTTAATTAGCAAAAAAGGAGAGAAGCATATACAGTCCCAATGCAACATGTATGGTTGTTGCTCTGAAAGCACAAGGGACAGGCTGTGCCCAGGGTGTCATGGAAGTCCAAGTATC
Source organism: Lontra canadensis (assembly GCF_010015895.1). NCBI lineage: Eukaryota > Metazoa > Chordata > Mammalia > Carnivora > Mustelidae > Lontra > Lontra canadensis. Next base: position 123,252,414 of record NW_022630995.1, on the reverse strand, counting down.
AAGGATGCCCTAGACATGTGCTTAATGGCAGTTTCTAGGTGGAGATGAGGAAGAACCTGAAGAGAGAACCATGGTACAAAAGTAATTTGGAGACAGGGAATGTTCCAGTGCATTTGTGATTAGACCCTTAATATAACAGAGGCAGACCAGCTTCACAGACCTGGGACCTGTGCAGTCACACAGGGCCCTGAGCTCAGGGCACTTGGCATAATGCTCTGCTATTCTTGAGTCCTTAACTACAACTCCCTCCAGAAAATAGCAATAACAACTCCCTCCAGAAAATAGACTAAGTCTCCTGTATGAGCGTAGCTGTTCCCCTTGAGGCCTTCCAGAGAAAACCCTATATTTGCCTATGGATGAGCCTGAAATGTCACATGTAGGATTTTTTTTGCGGGGGGGTGATTTCCTAGAACCACCCCTGATCAATCTTCTGAGCTTCAACTTTTGTATGTATAAATTATAACTATATAATATTATCTACACATGTTTGCTGTTACATTAGATGAGATAATATATACACAATTTTGTCTCATTCCTGGGATCTTCCTCAGACAGGTGTTCCATATGTATTGGATATTATAGCACATTTGTGTGACTGCTAGGTAAGTGTCAAGATGTGTATCAAGGTCCCAAAGAGTAAAAGCAAATCAACCGGATTTTCAGTACTATTGCCTATGTTAAATGGTTTGTGTTCTAATACAAGCAAAGATTAGTGGAAGAAATCTGTTATTAAAATAAAACGTATATACTATTTTGAGAATGGTAGTATGAGGAATTTCACAGATCTTCTCTTTAGAGAAACAATCATCACTGGTAAAATTTTTTTTTGGAAAAAAATTTTTTTTTGGAAAAAAAAATCATTAAGGGGTAAATCTTCAAAATATCAAGAACTCCTATACCTCAAAAACAAACAAACAAAAATCCCCATAAAACTTAATGACCCAATTTAAAAATGTACTAAGGATTAGAATAGACATTTCTTCAGAGAAGATATACAAATGGCCAGCAGATGTATGAAAAAAAATTCTCAATGTCACTAAACATTAGAGAAATGCAAACAAATACCACAATTAGATACCACCTGTCAGGATGGCTATTATTAAAACAGACAAACAAATAAAAAACAAACAACCAAAAACCAAAATCAACAACAAAAACAAAGACAGCAAATGTGGGTGAGGATGTGAAGAAACTGTAATCTTCATACACTGTTGGTGGGAATGCACAAGGGAGAGCCCACTATGGAAAACAGTGCAGAGGCTTCTCAAAGAATTAAAAATAGATTTACCGTATAATCCAACAATTTCACGTCTAAGTATACATCCAAAAGAATTTAAAACAAGATATCAAAGAGATACTAACATTCCCATACTGATTGCAATAGTATTCATAATACCTAAAATGGGGAAACAATCTAAATGCTCATTGATAGGTAAGTGGATAAACAAAAATGTGTTATGTGCATACACTGATACATTATTTAGCCTTAAAGAAGAAGGAAGTTCTGCAATAAGAAACAGCATGGATACACCTTGAGGACACTATGCTAAATGAAATCAGCCAGTCACAGAAGGGCAAATGCTACATGATTCCACTTTTGCGATGTATCTGAAATAATCAAATTCATAGAACCAAAGAGTAGAATGGTGATTGCCAAGGACTGAGGGAAAGGGAACGGAAATGGGGAGTTAGAAATCATTATGCATAAAGTTTATATGACTGTAAAAGATGAAGAAGCTTTAGAGACATGCTGGGCAACATTGTACCTATAATCAACAATACTGTTTTTTTACACTTAGATTTGTTAAGAGAGTAGATTTCATGTTCCGTGTTCCTACCACATGAAAGAAAGAAGAAAGTTTTTTTTTTTTAATTACATAAAAAGCTTCTGCACAGCAAAGGAAACAATCAACAAAACAAAGAGGCAACCCACAGAATGGGAGAAGATATTCACAAATGACACTACAGACAAAGGACTGATATCCAAGATCTATAAAGAACTCCTCAAACTCAACACTCAAAAAACAGATAATCACATAAAAAAATGGACAGAAGACATGAATGGACACTTCTCCACAGAAGACATACAAATGGCTACTAGACACATGAAAAAAATGTTCATTCATCAAAACACATTGAGAGAACCACCTTACACCAGTTAGAATGTCAAAAATTAACAAGACAGTAAACAACATGTGTGGGAGAGGATGTGGAGAAAGGGGAACCTTCTTTTGCTGCTGGTGGGAATGCAAGTTGGTGCAGCCACTTTGGAAAACAGTGTGGAGATTCCTTAAGAAATTAAAAACAGAGCTACCCTATGACTCTGCAATTATATGACTGGGTACTTACCCCAAAGATATAGATGTAGTGAAAAGAAGGGCCACCTGTACCCCAATGTTCACAGCAGCAATGGCCACAGTCACCAAACAGTGGAAAGAGCCAAGATGCCCTACTATAGCTTTTCTCAATTCAGAAAGTCCTAGCAAGGGCTCAAACACCTTGTGTCTAACGCCAAGCTTCATCCTAATCAGAAATATGTGCATGACAAAGCAAGAAAAATTTAAGGAGACTTGATTAATTCTTAGAGTCTTTTCTGAAGTAAGGTATAATTTAATTGTGTATGGGTCTATTAAAAGCCCTGAGTTTAACAGACACCAGAATGCATTATTATAGGCTAGGATTTGATGGGTGACTGGTAAAAAGTCTTTCATAAATGGGAAAATCACAATTGTGAATGCAGCCTCTTTTTGAACCTTAGGTGAAAGTTGAAGATCTGGAAATTTATTCCCTTAAAATTGTCTGTGCACGTGTATCCTCAGGTCTATATACATCCCAGTTTGAAGACCATTATTCTAAACTGCATTTCCTCCAATTCACATGAGAGAAAGTAAGGTGTACAGTTGCAGTTTCCTTAAAGTTACTAGTTAGGGACTGAAAAAGATGTCTGCTGTTTGCTCCTAATGTCTGTACTCTTGCTAAACTACCTTATTAGCAGGAATCAATACCTGAGTTGAGGAAATTTTGCCAAGGGATCTCAGATTATTAGGAAGGATTTAATTTTTTTTTAAATTTTATTTATTTATTTGACAGAGAGAGACACAGAGAGGGGGAACACAAGCAGGGGAAGTGGGAGAGGGAGAAGCAGGGGAAGTGGGAGAGGGAGAAGCAGGATTCCCACTGAGCAGGGAGCCTGGTGCAGGCCTCAGTCATAGGACCTTGGGATCATGACCTGAGCCAAAGGCAGACGCCCAAGAACTGAGCCACCCAGGTGCCCAGGAAGGGTTTACTTTTTACCATGGGTACCAGGGGGCCAGTGCAATGTATATGACAGCCTAGAGTAGATAATTTTTGTAACATTCCCCTCCTTTATATAACAAAATTATTTTCAGTTACAATATGAAATTAAACATACAGCAATAATGGCCTATATGTATTTGTTCTAAATTTTTAATTAAGTAAATATAGTACAAAAATAGGAAAGAAATAATGCACTGATAATTTTTAACATTAATGTATTTTTGAAATAAAAAGAAAGACCTTTATTTTGGATCTGTCAGTGTGATGAATAATTATAGCACTGTAGCTTCCATTTTTCAGGCTTTTGCAAATTTATCAATGGTTTCATCAAAATTGCCTTTTTTATATATTCTTGTTCAATATTCAACACAGCTGGACTTGTTGGTATTGTTTCATTCACATTTGACTGAAAAATACTTACGAATTTTAAGCCTGAAAATTTCTTTCCCACAAAACAATGACTTGAACTCATCAGGATATATTTGCCAGAGATTTATAAAAATCACACCTCACAATACATTCCAGGAATTTCAAGACTGCTATTGGTTTTGTTCCTGTGGGACCTATTCTACTGATTCTCAGATGTTCCTGTGTCAAACATGTTCACTAAACGATTTTCAACATAAAATTAATCACGATTTCCATTATATTATATTTGGGGGAAAAACACACCTCTGAAATTTGTTTTCTTCTACTAAACACAGAAATAAAATAAATAAAGAATAAAACCAGAAATAATGATGGGATAGAGTGAATACGGATGTTATTTGAGCTATTGTATTAGAATGAGTAACTTGAGTTCTGTTTATCTTCAGAGTAGTCACTGTGCTTCTTTGTTTATTCCAAACCTACTGCTTAAATATGAGGTAAGGGATTTTAAAGGTTTTATTTATTTATTTGACAGATAAAGAGAGCACAAGTAGGCAGAGTGGCAGGCAGAGGGAGAGGGAGAAGCAGGCTCCCTGCTGAGCAGGGACGCAAATGCAGGCTGGATTCCAGGACTCTGGGATCATGACCTGAGCTGAAGGCAGCTGCTTAACTGACTGAGCCACACAGGGGCCCCAGGGATTTTAAATAAAAGATAAAATCATGACTCTTATGCAAATAGGAAATGGACACATGTCAAAGATTTTATTTTCACAGAGTACTGTAAGATACTTAAATTTTCTCGTAGGAGAATCCAAGCAACATTCTTCTTTATTTTTCCTCTCCATAAAATGATCTGCAAAATATACATTTCTTGCTAACACATGCTAGACTTAGATCAGTTTTGGTGGGATCCAATGAAGGTCTGAGTCAAGCATCAATTTGGACATCAGATGAAATGTATGCATTTGGGTCACAAAATCTAGGGATGTGTAGTTAGAGGCATTAACACATGCATTCATTAACTGGCTATCACTTATTAACTTATTGAAACAAAGCAACACATTCTTATTACTATTTTCTTAGCCTCTTACCAGTGTATGTTAAATAAAAGAGCAAGGCAAACTCTAACTAAGCAAGATTTCTAAAAGAATAGACTTGGGCAGATTTAGAAATTTGGATTTAAGTCAAAAATACACTCAGAGCAAGACACTTTGGTGTTACACTGAACGATATGTCTCATATTTTTTTTTTACTTCCTTTGTTCCAAATATTGTTAGCTTTATCCATTAACTCTAGTTCATCGCCTAGATCACCCTCATGGTCTCAACTATTATGGTGTAATAAAGTTTTTTTTAAAGAAAACATTCCATGCTCATGGATCAGAAGAATAAACATTGTTAAAATGTCTATGCTGCCCAGAGCAATGTGTACTTTCAACACCATCCCAATCAAAATACCAACGGTTTTTTTTTCAAAAAGCTGGAACAAACAATCCTAAAATTTATATGGAACTAGATAAGACCCCAAATCTCCAAGGAAATGTTGAAAAAGAAAAATAAAGCTGAAGCCATCACATTGCCTGATTTCAAGCTATATTACAAAGCTGTGATCACCAAGACAGCATGGTGCTGGCACAAAAACAGACATATAAACCAACAGAACAGAATAGAGAGCCCAGATATAGACTCTCAATTCTATTGTCAACTAATCTTTGACAAAGCAGGAAAAAATATCCAATGGAAGAAAGACAATCTCTTCAATAAATGGTGCTGGGAAAACTGGACAGCCACATGCAGAAGAATGACACTGGGCCATTCTCTTACACCATACACAAAGATAAACTGAAAATGGAAGAAAGACCTCAATGTGAGACAGGAATCCATTAAAATCCTAGAGGAGAGCATAAGCAGTAACAACTTAGACGTTGGCCACAGCAAATTCTTTCAAGACACATCTCCAAAGGCAAGGGAAACAAAAGTGAAAATGAACTTTTGGTACTTCATCAAGATCAAAAGCTTCTTCACAGCAAAGGAAACAGTCAACAAAACAAAGAGACAACCCACAGAATGGGAGAAGATACTCGCAAATGACACTACAGACAAAGGGCTGATACCCAAGATCTATAAAGAACTTCTCAAACTCATCATCCAAAAAACAGATAGTCAAGTCGAAAAATGGGCAGAAGACATGAGTAGACACTTCTCCAAAGAAGACATACAAATGGTTAACAGACAGGAAAAAATGTTCATCATCATTAGCCATCAGGGAGAGTCAAATCAAAACCATACTGAGATACCACCTTATACCAATTAGAATACCAAAAATCAACAAGGCAAGAACCAACAAATGTTGGAGAAGTTGTGGAGAAAGGGGAACTTTCTTATACTATTGGTGGGAATGCAAATTGATGCAGTCATTTTGGAAAACAGTGTGGAGGTTCCTCAAAAAATTGAAAATAGAGCCTATGACCCTGCAATTGCACTACTGAGTATTTACCCCAAAGATACAGATGTAGTGAAAAGAAGGGCCATATGAACCCCAATGTTCATAATATCAATGGCCACAATATCCAATATGTGGAAAGAGCAGATCCTTGGCATAGTGTCATCATTCAGAGAGATGGAAAGCTGAGGGAAGTTCAAGGTCCATCCCTCAATTAGGGCTACCACTGTGATCCCCCTCCCAAATAGCTTGCAAATGTAGACTGTTAACCCCTCAAAGATTACTAGGAACACTGCTGACCAAGAAAAGCAAGGTTTTTGGGTATACTCTTATCAGGTAGAATACCACCATAGGTTAATAGTGTCTATAAGGAAAGGGGAAGTCAGAGGAGGATATGCATAGGAATCTAGAACCTGGGCTGGTGGATTTAAGATGGGCCTTCAAGGCTCAAAGCTGGTTAAGTAAGAGATTCTACTCAGACCTGACGGTGAAAATAGTTTCTCACCTCTAAAAGCATGTATGATGCTGGTTTGGGTGTGTTTTTTTATTTTCCATGTTTTGTTTTATGTATACTCTACCTTGACTGAGAAAGGGTTTAATGTGGCTTATAGGAGAAAGCAAAATTACATGAAAGATAATAGAAAGTGAAGATAAAATATAAAATCTGGGACAGAAAGGAAGTCCAGGAGTGAGGTCACATTTACACAAACCCAGTGCCACATGGCTCTGTGTACTTAGCAAGAGAGAATACACTCCTCGTTCTATGCTTTCTACCAACAAATTTGAACGAAGAGTGTTTGTCCAGTTTCAAGGTTTATAATACCCAAAATATGAAAATGTTAATCATATTTTGGAAAGGATATGGTGTATGCAAATAAACAACTATACACAAGGCAATGTGGAAATTGCTCAGCGAAAGAAGGGAATCACAGATTACTTATTGTAGTTAGGGCGAATAGATTCCTTCTCCTTTAATTGCCAGGAAAATACTTGGACAGTGATGGGGGGCATTAATTTCATGAATGTTTACATAACTTACACTATATTCCAGACACGCTTCTAAATGGTTTAAGAAAAATAACTTGACCATCAAAATAACATTTTGAGGTAGGCTTTTAACTAACCGTGATTTTACAAGTGAGAAAACTGAGTCACAGTGAGATGAAGTCACTCATTGGCTGTAACAATCAGGGCTTCCTTGGAGAAAAAGAGCCCTATGAGTGACACAGAATAAATTTAGTATAAGGATTAAGTCCACTACACGCTGGGGTTGATTAAGCAGTCTTTGTAAGTCTCTTGCCTCTGTTTCTGGTGTTGGGCTTGAAATCAGCAAGATCAGGAGTCAGAAAGGAAAACAGATCTGAAGCGAAGGAAGAAATAGGAACTAGGAAGGTTAGGAAGGTGTGTCTCTCTTCTTCGCCACCCCTGATCTCGGTAGGGTAAGCCACCTGGAGGATGAACTGGCACCTTCTCCAGGTCACACTCTGATTTGATCCGGGAGTTGAAGAAGCCGAAGGAAGCCGGAAGAGCTCCAGTCCTGGCTGCTGCCCCATATCAACAAGTTGAGTCAGGAGATGTACCGCAAAGTACGTCTGAGGCTGAAGTTCTTACTCTACTATTGTAACCAGATATACACAAGGAAGATGTTGGAAAATAATTCCAACATAACCGCTTTGGCAGAGTACAAAGCCACAGTGACAGAGCTGGGATTCGAACCCGGGAAATCTGGCTCCTGAGTCTATATTCTTAGCAACTTTACATTTCCACTTCTTTCTTCATGTTGGGTCTTGAAGATCCATTAGGATGTATCCAGATCTAGGTCTGTAAAGTCTTCTAGGTAATTGAAATGACAAGTACAAGTGCAAGGCAGATTTCAGATGTGGCAAAGACCTCTTAGGAATTCAGCTTTCCCTGAATGTATTATATGAATGAAGGAGAACGTAACTTTAGATAAGCTGGAAAAGCTGATAGGGTCCAGATATTTGGTGTCTGTCCTCTAGACAATAGACAGTCTTTGCTATTCTAAATATTGCCTTTATTTTCCTGCTAATAGGTTCCAAACAGAAGCTGCAGCCAAATTTGGTATTATTTTTTTCTTATGGAATATTGTCTACAAAGTTCTCCATCTTCAGGAAATCAGGTCCAATTACACTGGCTTTAAGGATGCTATTGATTTTCTCGCAAGTCATCAAAACTTCAGCATTACAGAGTTTGTTAAAAAAAATGGTTTTTATCTCAACAGTAGCACACTGTTGGAATGTGACTTTTTTGGAAAGCCATGTGGCCCACAGGTAACAATTTGATATTTCTTCAAATATCATCAACATAATAAACTACTGCACTGTACTGTTTCACACGGAGATGAAGTTTACTTCCACAGAGAATCAATCAAAATTTGCTGAAAGAGGCTATTTCATTAGTTCAGCCTTATGACATCATGGGGTATGGAATACACATGAAACATACTTCTTTTTCCAAGTGGTTAGGTAAAAATAGCTAGAGAACAGAAATCTTTGATTAACTTTGTTGCAGGATAATCTCCAAAAAAAATGAATGCAAGGTAATATTTTAATATTACCCATTCTTCAATAACATATTCCAAGATAGCATTTTTATTATCATTAAGGAACCAACATTCAGATTTTTTTTTCGTTGATGACTGTAGAAAGCATTTCATACCATTTGACTGTGCAAATTACATATATTTCTCTAATCACTCATAACATCCTATTTTTGTCTTTTATGTAATTAGTCTACATTTCAGAGAAAGTGTTGGATATCCCTGGAAACTATTAGTGAAGGGATATGTAGGGACTCTGACACCATGTTTCTAGTAGGAGCAGTTCTGTAACAGGTGTTGCTGGGTGATTCCAAGTAAATTTCACAAATTCATGATTCTGAGACACAATTCCTTATTCTTCTGGTAGGCTTCCTTAGCGCACAGACCAAAAAAAACTCCTGACAGACATCTGACTGAGATGAAGCCCTTTTCAAACTCTTAGTGTAGAGAAGAATTTCTCCTATGCTGCTTGTTATTTACTAAACAACATGTTCAAACTTGTCACCAAGAAAGTTTGTATTCAACATGTATTAGACAGGAATTTTTCAGGTGCAACTTACAGAAACCCACCTCTGGAAACAAAAGAGTAGAAAGAATGCATCAGGTTAATTAACAGGGAACTCTAGAGAGTAGGACTGGCTTCAGAATAGGCTCAACCAAGACACTTTGACAATATCATTAACATTCTCTCTCTCTTTCTATCTCGTGACTCACGTTGGTTTTTTCCCCCTGTGTGAATTCTCTTCACAGAGCCATGATGATTGCTGACAAACCTCACCTCTCATTATCATATGTTAACACTCCAGTATCCTCTTAATAATTCCATCCAAGACTGATTAGCTTTGTGTAGGACACATGTCAGTTCCTAAACCAGTTACTGAAGTGAGGGAATAGGGTATTCAGATTGGCCCAGTTTTTATCATATGGGTGCCTATGTGGTATTGGCATTTGGAGGATGTCAATGGTGGTGGCAGGGGGAACCCTCAAAGAGCCTTCTCCCTAGGTAAGAATACATGCTTCCATGAATCCTTACTAAACACAGAACAAATAATTTTTAAAAACATGTTTATTTACATAAAAAATCTCAGATAATAACATATAGATTGACACAGGCATATTAAAAAAAAAAAACCTGTTAATGAACACAAACCAGAATCACCACATTCCCTCTTCTTTCTGATATTTTTGCATTCTCATTTAGACATCTGATTTTTTTTTAAGTTAGAACAACTTCAACTTCAAAAGTCATCAAAATACCTAACTAATTACATTTCATTTGGTTCGTTTTCATATTGAGGACTTTGCACATGTCTTCACTGAATATGGAAATTGTTTTACTTTTAATTATGGTGAAAATATTCAAGCAAAGGAAAAAGTGAGTGTCTCTGGAAGAGGCTTAAGCTTGCTCTTCAATGTCAATCAGGTACTGAATTTTCTTAAACCTTGCCAGGCGTCAAGACAAATAAGAATGTGCAGAGGTTTCAAAAGATTTGATCAAAATATTTTGCCCTGTCATATTGGTCCCACAGTTGGTATTATTTCAGTTTTTGTTAACCTAGCCTGGAGTCCCATGGATGCAAATATTGACATAGAGATTAAAAAATTAAAATTTAGAGGCATAATCTGGACATTTTAAACTATACTACTGACCATCATTTTCGTGGCTCCAGAAATGTTCATACCACAAAATAAGGAAGCCAGAAGTTTCTCAGCCACAATGTATATAGTTAATTTAAAATGACTTTATGTATTTTAAGAATATTTTTAGAAAGGCTTTTATGTAAAAAAGGTAACATGTTTTAGAAAGAAGTCATGCATGCACATTTGACAAACCATGGAATCTATAGTCCAAAGGATGACTAAAAAAATACTCATTGTATAAAGAATGCTGTATAAATTAACTGCCTAACCCTAGTTTCTACAAATTTGTAATTGGTCCAAGAAGTCTTTAAGTGTTTAGGCCTGAGAGGCAGATGTCCAGACACCTGAGGAATACAGTGGTTGTTAGCTTTCAAAGGGTACTTGGTGTAGCTCACCTCCAAGAGTAATTCTTATGTTGTATCTTACACAACTGTTTTTAGTATTATACACTCAGAGATATTCTGCTTCATTTTTATGGTTTTATATATGAAGATTCTGAAATGCTGATAAATTAGGCATCCAAAGTTATATGATTAATGTGAAGTTGAGAAGTAAACCTGGTTTCCCCAAATCCCATTAAACTATCCTACCTCTCAATCCAAATGAATAAGGCCATGGGCTAATTTCAAAGAGTTTTTCTTTAAGGCATGTTTCATAACTTCCTCTTGTATTCCACTCAAGACACTTTTTTCCTAACACAGTACTGCAACAGTATAGTGCATAAATATATATGTGTATGGTGTGTGTGTGTGTGTGTGTGCATATATATATACACACACATATATATAGTCTTATCTATAATATGTATATATATTTTTACTTGTACTTATATTTTATTTATATTTGCAGGACATTTAAATACTAGCCATATAGTCTGTTTAGATATTATATTATGAATTTTACAAGCTAGAATTTCCCAAATATTTTTAGAATGCAATTAAAATCTACAAACGCAAAGTAATATTCCATAAGTAAATGGCTCTTAAATACTTACCCACACTAGCCAGTTGCGTGTTTCTTAGAGAGTCATAACAGACTGAGGAGAAACAGGGTCCTGAGCTACAAATAGAATATTAAGCATGTTTATTAAGTGTAATTACATATGCAGTTGATCCATTCACAAAAAAAAGTCATCATATTCCCAAACCCTTTCTTTCGCCTTATAATCTGAAATTATAACTACAGAGAGTCCCTGACTTAACAATGTCTCAACTTATAATTTTTCAACCTTACAAATGGTGCAAAAGGGATATGCATGCAGTCGAAGTCATACTTCAAATTTTGAATTTGGATCTTTTCTTGGTCTAATGATATGTGGGACCATCTCTTATGATGTTGGGCTGAGGCAGCTCTCAGCTAGCCATGCCATCACCAGTGTAAGTAACTGATACACTGGCAATCATACTACACCCACAGAACCATTCTGGTTCTCGCTTTTGGTTCCATATGCAATAAATTACATAAGATGTTCAACATTCTACTAAAAAATAGGTTTTGTGTTAGATGACTTTGCCCAGCTCTGGGCTAAAGTGAGTGCTCTACACATGTTTAAGATAGATTAGGCTAAGCTAGATATTCTGTAAATTAGGTGTTTTCAATGCATTTTTGGTTTATGATATTTCTTCTTTACAGTGAGCTTATCAGTATGTAACCTCACTGTAAGTCAAGGAAGATCTTTGATAACAAGATACCACAAGTTTAGGGTTCATTTTTTTTTCATCTAGCCTAGGATTTATTGACGAGCATTGGTGTTAAAAACATAGTGTATGTCTTCACTCTTGGGGGAAATGAATTTCAATTTTAAAGAAGGCCAGAGATTTTAACTGCAAGAAGAAGAAAGGAGCCAAATGATTTTCTAAAACAAACAAAGTGAAGAGAATAGGCAAGAAAGAAGCAACCAAAAGACCACAAGGGGAAGAGAGGGCCCTGGGAAATCAGACAATCAGCAGTCATGATATGTTCTATGGTATTCATCTAAGGCGAAGGTAATCTATGGAAACTGTTAACTCCTCGACATGTGATTCAACCATGAAAAGTACATCTTAGGGGGTTATTTTTCAGTTTGCATATAAAAAGAAATTGGATATTGTTAGGAAATATTTAATTTTAAGTAGGTCAAATGCTATCACGAGATAATAAAATGAAATCTTGAACTTGTGTAGAATTGATATCAGTTTGTCACTGGGGAAAATTTGGGGTCGTTTCTTTCAGGAGGAATTCACTGATGACCCAGCCCTCGGTTTCGTTGATGCTGGAATCATCTTTGTTATCCATTCACCAAAGAAGGTGCCACAGATTGATGGCTTAGGCTTGTCGTCACCTGTAGGAATGCATGCCCGAGTAACAATCCGCCAAGTCAAGGTAAATAGATGTACAAGGTCTAGAATTTGAGGAAGTCAAGTAGGGTAGTAAATGGATATACACCTAAATAATTCTTCCACTAGAAACCTCTTTCTGCCATGCCATTAGAAGACTTCTGGAAGTTTTACATTTCATTTCATTTCAGATTCTTTCCCATTACTAGGAGGTACCTATGTAGTAATATCAGTGAATTCACATGTACAATATAAATAAAAGCTGGGAAACCTGGAAAATTCAAGGTAACTTCAAATTTCATTAGAAATGGAAAGGTTCAGTAAATATGAAGAGAACCCCAAGTTGTTGAATTGTGCTTTATCTCAATGGGATGGTCTGGGAAGAAGAAAAATAAGTGGGAAGAGCAAGGAATCTTGGAGTCAGGCATGTCTGGCGGATTCCCATTTGCCAGCCACTTGCTCTACAATTTCCTTAATTACTGTCCTGAAATTCTATCTCCTCTCTCTGAGAAAAAGACCTCTTTTTCATAGTTACTATAGTAACTACAACGTTTAAGTGAAACAACGTCAAGAAAGCACTTACCAGGATGCCTAGGTGGCTCAGTAGGCTATGCATCTAGCTCTTGATTTCAGCTCATGATTTCAGGCTCTTGAGATGGAGCCCCATGCTGGGCTCTGCACTCAGGGGGGAATCTATTTGAGGTTCTCTCTCCCCACTCCCTCTGCCCCTTCTCCTGTGCTCTCTTTCTCTCAAACGGATAAATAAAATCTTAAATATTTTTTTTTTTAAAAACCACTTACCATATTGCCTAGAACATAGTAAGTGCTCAATAAAAGATTTTTTGCCTGTCATTTTGGTTGGTGTTTTGTGGGTGGACCTATGAATATGCTAACATGTTATTTCCATAAATGATACTATTTTTTATTACGTGATTTAATATTTAGAGCAGTCAGTCTGTCTGATTTTATTGATACATTTTAGGTACAGAGCATTTGGGATAGGTGTTAAAGGACCACTGTTATATTTACCTTTGGGGATTTTCAGGCTAAAAGAGTAAGCAATGCAGGCAAATGTAGTCAATTGAAAAAAAAAAAAAAGAAAGAAAGAAAGAAAGAGCTCCAAGAGAAAAGTAAAAAAAGTATATATTAGCTTCTCTTGTTGGAATGGAAATGTGTGGGTTGTCTCAGATATACCTCCTGAACCACATGTTTGTTTTCTCTTAAGACAGTTCATCAAGAATACCCCTGGGGAGAATGCAATCCTAACATCAAGCTACAGAATTTTAGTAGCTATAGCACTTCTGGTTGCTTGAAGGAATGTAAAGCTCAACACATACAAGAACAATGTGGATGTTTACCTTTTCTGCTTCCTGGTAAAAAAAGAATGATCAATTTCCTCTTATGCAAGCTTAACTTGAATCATGGAAAATAACATACCATAAAATTGTTTTCCATTCTTATGAAATCTATGTCAGAAAGTCGTCTACTTGACACATATAACCCCCACCAACAGATCTTAAATTGTGAAACAGGCCAGAGATTTCCAGAAAAGAAAAGAAAATCAAGTTAATCTCCAATTCTTATTTTCAGGATGTAAAATTGGGTGCTCTTAAGTATCTAAAATTGATCGTCCCCATTTTCTCAATTTGAATGAAAAATTAGATCATCTATAAAAATGTTAATCAACCCTGAATATGTCATTATTGGGAAATTCTTTTCTTTATCATCAGAAAACAAACAAACAAACAAATTCCAGGCTCCCTTTGCGAACAATCTGGAACATTTCCAGAGCCAGGGACATCAGCAGCAAACACTGAAGAAAGCCATAGAGCAGAGTGGGTGGGTCAGAGCTGGACTCTGAACCTCTGCTCATCTCAGCTACGCAAGTTCTCCTCTCCATGACCTTAGACTAAACCTCTCGGTACTTCTTATAAAATGGGGGAGAATCCTAACAGTGTCCTACCTTAGAGGATTGTCATATAGATGAAAGAAGCATGTAAGTGGTTTAAAACACCCCTGACACAGAATACATCCTATATAAGCCTTGGTTATTTTTATTCAGATTTGCCTCATACCCACTGGCCTGCAAATACATAAAGAAAGACAGAGTGGGTCAAAGGCAATGCCTGTTTAAATTTTTTTAAATTGGCTGTTGTGGCCTATCTCACACACACAGGTGCGCACACACACGTACACACGCTATCTCTCACACACAGATAGACTAATGCCATGCCTCGTTAACAAATTGCTTCTTAGAATTTGGAGAATCATCACTTCCTTTTTTCTAGAATTCTGGTTATTCGAAACTCTCATTCTGTAAAACGCTCATGCTGGATCTGATTTGTCATGGCCAATTATCTTTCCAAAGTTTCTGGGGGGAAACATCTGAATTGGTGGATGTATTATAATGTTTAAAATTTTAAAATATATTATTCCTTGCAAATAGAACTGGATAACAAATATGGACCAGAAACTAGACAACATGAACTATAAAATACAAAGCATGGCATTTTTATGAACTTTAGCATATACCAAGTGCCTTCAAAATGGTATCTTATTTAGTTTGATCCTCACATATCCTTCTGAATCTACTTATAGATGATGAAATTGAGATCTATAGACATTAACTGAAGTAACTGAAGTACCTCTACTAACAATTTGCAAAGGCAATCCCAAAAAATCCGCTTTTTGGATATGGATTGTTTCCAAAATGTCATTGTTCTTTGTAACAGGACAAATATCATTGGAAGAAGCAAAGCATACTTTGGAAAAGAGAAGTTTTTTAAATAAATTTAATGCTGGAAGTAGATTTCTTTTCTTTTTGCTTCTTTCATTTCCCTTACCAAGAAACGTCCTCATAGTAAGCCAAGTTTATCTACAACTTGTAAATAGACAATCCCTCTTGGTTATTTGCAAGAGCATTGAGTAAACACTGTGACTAACCCTAGGGACCAAAGGGTTATAGCAGTAGACAAGTATCTGTGTTAAGGTGCAATGACTAAAGCTTTAGAATCAGCCTAGGATCAAACTCAGCTCTGCTCCATATTGATTTTACAATTTCCTCTCAAGGTCCACAGCCAGTGATTAATAATATTGGTACTTACCTGACTGCTAGAAAAGCAGACCACCAGTTGTACGAGTTTTTGTATATATATTTAAATCAATGGATGTTAAGTGTTGAATCACTAAATTGTGCACCTGATGTTAATATTACACTGTATGGAAACTAACTGGAATTTAAATAGAAATAAAACAAGAAAAAGAAAGCGCACAAAAAGATGTGCATCCTTCAACTAATACCGTAAAAAATAAAAATCAATCAATCAATGGATAGAGGGAGAAGGACAGAAGGTGAACCAAACCCTACTCCCCTACAGCTACTTGAACAGATGAGATGATAAATGTGAAAACAATTATAAATTTCCAAGCTACATTTTTAAAATTAGTATATAGGCAGAGAAAAAAAAGAAACATGGAAATAAAAACATCATTATTTTTCCTCCCAATGTATATTTTCTTTAGATATTAGCATGTTTGCATAGTTTTTGTTTTGTCTTGTTTTGTTTTGCAAAAGAATGGACAGATGAATGGATGGATGGATGGATGGATGGATGGACTGATGGATGGATGGATGGACGGACTGACGGATGGATGGATGGACGGACTGACGGATGGATGGATGGAAGGTATTTTTGTCATTATACCACTTATTTCATAAAATATAAAGTCTCTATGTTTACACTTATTATTTTTAAGGAAATGGGATAGAATGTGACCTACAAACGTTTTACAACTGTGTTTCTCCTACACTTGGTAAGTGGTTTACTTTCTTTATTCTCAGGACTTATATGAAAGATGTTTAAAGTTATACAAGACATTATTTTATTTTTTTAAGATTTTATTTATTTATTTGACAGAGATAGAGCAGGAGAGCACAGGCAGGGGGAGTGGCAGGGGAAGAGGGAGAAACAGGCCCTCCACTGAGCAGGGACTCCGACATGGGGCCTCATCCCAGGATCCTGAGATCATGACCTTAACCAAAGGCAGATGCTTAAAAACTGAGCCACCCAGGTGCCCCTATACAAGCCACTAAATTATACTATAGCTAGTCCAGAAATGAAACAGAATAGAGATTGTAAAGAGGGAGTTTTTCAGTATTCTTAAAATTAAGTAGCTTTTATAGACGCAGTAAAACAAAACAAAGAAATCAAAACCCTCTGATTTCAAGATAAATCTGAATTAAATATTTTCAGTGCCAAAGTAACAGCAAGACAGTTTTGATTTTTATTTCTAACTTTTATGTTTTTTAATTTGATACCAAAATAGCTTTGTTGTATTTTTCTTATTACATAAAGCATGCATATTGTGACTAGTTCAAACATGCAGAACAGAGAACAATCTTGTGGAAATCAGTAGAAGTTGCATCACTCTGAGAATTACTGTCATTATTTATGTGACCATTCTTTCATTTATCCGTTTAATTATACACATATCATATATAAATACATATGTTATATATATATAGGCATACATAAAATTTTATGCAAATGAAATCAAAATCATACATGCCACCTTTACTGGGGACAGTTTCTTCTTAAGCAACATTTTTTTTTTTTGCTTTCATATTGTTTATCTTAACCCCTAACCAATATTAACACTCTAGTATAGTCTACCTTTATTTTTTTCCACATATGTAGCTCCATATTTATGATGTTAAATCACTGGGGTTTTTTAATTAAAATGGAATATTATATACTCGCCTATAAAACGTGCTATCCTATCCCATTGTGGAAATACCTCCAGTAAACCAGGAATAGAAATTCACAGTTTCTAAAAAAAATTAAAAATTTTAAAAAAATGTAAAAATAATAAAAGAAAAAAAAAGAAATTCACAGTTTCTTTTCCATTGTTGTAAAGTATCTCATGGAATGGATATGGGTAGAAGGGATCACATATATTTTTTTAATAGCTTCCAAGCTGACTATGCAGAAGTCAGATTAGTGACCAGTGGAGTTAAGAGGTACATTATCAAATTTCTTATAATTTCCTATTCCCGATGGGGGCTGGAGAGAGAGTTTGGGAAAACAACCGTGCATGTAGTTCTTCAGAGAGTGTTGTAGGATATGCGGATACACAGACAAGTATGTGTTTGTGAGAGTATGTGTGTGTGAGTGAACCGTGTCTGTGTGAGTAGAGGGAAAGAATGGTGGTTTTAACCAGTGTAAACAACTAGAGGGTGTGTGCGAATGTCATGTCCTAAAGGAGTATCAAGGTTAGATTCTGGGGGAAAAAAAGTCCCAAGTTTATCATTAATCAGGGGGTCTTGGTGAACAAAGGGTTCACAAGAACAAAGAGTTTCAGTAACAAAGCCACAGGGAAAATAAGAACCGGAATATCTACCAAGAGTGGGAAGCAGTGGACTGGACACTGGGATGTGGACAAGAGGAACGCTGGAGACATATATCACCTCCTGTAGGGGATTTTTTCAGTATACATTTGCATAGATAGTCTGATTGTTCTACAGAAGTCTAGAGAAGGCAGAGGACGGAGAACCTCTGGCTGATTTAGAAGTCACTGGGTCCACAGGTACGAGAGAACCTCAACACCCAGCCACATATTTCAGTTAGAACTTGGGATAAACCCAAGGGTAAGTTTACTTTAAACCTGCGTCATTGGCTTTCATGATTGTGTTTGAAATTTCTTCTCAGAGTGACACAATGTCACATAAACAACTTTCCAACGTTTTCCTGTCCAAATGGATACTATTTTATGGAAATAAGCCCAGAGACTTTTCGAGAAGAATTTCTGATTTCTAACAAAAATCAGAATCCAATGACTCAATGAATTTAAAGGATAACAACACCTAAGTGTTTCATTTTCCATCTCCTTTGCTATATTTACACTGAAATCTAAATAAAATATAAACACCGTTTGCCAAGAAAGTAATGATGGAAATTGTTAGCCACTTTTTTAGCATTGAAAGTAAAATAATAAAATTTGTAACAGCTCTGTCCTCCCAACTATGGAGTAGTCCTCTTCTCTGAATACCCTGATTTTCATTCCAGACCTCATTGAAGATAAGGGATTATGCACAATGGGAACACATAATTCTAGCTGTCCTGTTCCTTGTGAAGAAACAGAATATCCTGCTACTATTTCTTATTCTACTTTCCCAAGTCAAAAAGCTTTGAAATATCTTTCGAAGAAATTAAATCAAAGTCAGGAATATATCAGGTAATCCTTTTAGTCTTGTAAATTATTTGTAACTAACAGGAACATTTTATTTACTCAAAAACTTCTAAAGGCCAAGGAAACAAAATTCTGAACAATCAAAGGAGGCGGTGGCTTACATCACGAAATTAACCATGAAAATCTAGAATTTTAAAAGTGGGTAAGGTCATGTCTTTCAGTCCTTCAATTTCATTGTGTGAAAAGTCAAAATGAGGCCTGCTTGAGGAATTTGTTCATGATCTCACCTTTGTGGACTGACTGGGGAAAATAACACGACTGACGAGTATCAACTGATGCTTTAAAATAGGAAAATTCCTCACCTGAGTATCACATAGTTTGAATGTTTTAATAACTGTAAGGTTGTTGGAGCACAAATTATTATTCTCATTTTACAGGCAAGGAAACTGACACACACAACATCTCGAGTAACTGTCCTAGGAAGGTAGTCCGAGACACAGAGAGAACTTGGGCCCAAGACCTAGGACTCCAGTCGCCCTATATTTTTCCACAAAGATATATCCTTCCAAGTTTGATTAGCCAAGATTAACTTAGTTCTCTTTCCATTACACCACGTTGCCGCTTCAAAATCACAAATCAAACTTCATAGAGAACTCTTTGTTCTAAAAGGAGGGAGCAACCTTAACCTTTCTCTTTGTTTTTTGTTAATATTTTTAAGCAGAGTGCCTGAAACAGCAGTCCATGGGAGTTTGTACTTTAGTAAAATGAATATGTATTAACTCATTAAAAGCCAGGTATCTAACGATGAAAGCACATTTTGATTCCACTTTTAGCCCGGTGTTTCTTTTCACAAAATAAATAAAATACTTTCCCCATGGAAATGCCCAGACAATGAAGTGATCTTTACAAGTCAGCAAGAAAAAGTACTTTCTTCAAGACAGGGTTGATAGGTATGATTTCAAACACTTAGCATTTACAAAGATGAAGGGCATGAAAATTTGAGATTACCTCTTTGTTAATGTTCTTGTGTCCAGAAGAGATGTCTCTTTGTATTCCATTTTAATATGGGAATGTGATTTATTTATGGTATTATTTCTGTTAGACTTAAGTATGACTGAGAGGTGCAGTCTGTGTGCCTTTTGGCAGATCGAGGTCTCCTGAGTTACATCATTACTTAATATACCTCATGATGGATTGAAATTGCTCAGGACTTAAGTCCAGGAATATCTGTCTGTGTCAGGAGAGATGAAATTATAAAATATCTGGATTTTAATAATGGTAAGGAGATCAAGGAAAAATGGAGTGTTTATTGCATTTAAAAAACACTACGTAAATACTTTCAGCTACTTGAGTATGAATGCTATATTAAGGGGAATGAATGCGTTTTGCATAAAACAAATAATTTCATATGACTTTTCTTGAAAATATGTTAAATTCAAATGGAAAAATTTTAAAAGTTCATTTGTTTTACTAATGAAACTGGCCAAGAATCAGCCAAAGTTTATCCTCATATTCAGTTCCATACTACTGCCTTCCTCAGGCCAAGCTTCCTATCATCTTTATAATGGGGAGTCAGCAACAGCCTCACATGGCATAGATTCAATGAGACCCAATTACTGGGGAAGTCACTTGCCTGAGAGAAATTGAGTAAACATCACACTATTTTTGTAAGGTATAAATTTATCATCTCTCAAAAATACAGATGGTTAATGATTGGAAATATTTATGAGGTTTGTGCTTAGGAAATTAAACAGTATTATCAATGTACATGCAAATTAGGAGCACGATGGGGGACAAAAAGATTGCAATATTACTAAAATTATTGGACTTCCAAGACAACTTTATTATTTTCTTCAGTTTGACAACTGTTTTATTATTTTATTATTATTGTTTTATTATTATATAACAGTACCCCCTGATTATCTATTTACACCTAGCACATTCTCTTGTTACCCTGGGTTAAACCAATGGAAATTAAGTAAACATATTAATGATATATTTTGAATTAAGTGTACTTGAGAATATTGATTTCTAAAACTCTGAATAATTAGAAGAGTGATTTACAGCCATGTTTCTAAGATATATTGGAGGACACCACATAATTCTAGGAAACACTGTGAATAGGAATCATTCTTCATGACAATTATTGTTGCTCTCTGAAAATCATCAGGTGGTTGGTTTCCACCTCAGCTTATAAAACAGACAGGTTAGTATTTACTCCTTTGTTCATTTGTTTCATCTTCAGTTTGTTCCCCTATTTGTTCATTTTACAAATATGTAATGAGCACCTATTATGTGTCGGGATTTGGGTGTTCTAGACATTAAGGATTCCTCAGTGAACAAAAGACAAAACTCTGATTTGTTGCACTTATTTTCACTGGGGTGAAGATGAACTCTATGTATATATAGTCATGTCAGGGAGTGCTAAGTGCTATGGAGAGAAAGGAAGCAGAAAAAGGGCCTTAGGAAGCCAAAGTCAGGGAGGGTTGTTCTCAGTGTTGAGGATTGTGATCAGGTAAGATCTACCTGAGAAGCTGACAATTGAGTAAAGACCTAAAGCAGTGGTCCTCAAACTTTCTGATCTCAAGGTCCCTTTGCATTCTTTAAAGTTACTGAAGAGTCCAATGAGCTTTTCTTTGTGTGAGTTGTGTCGATTTTTGTCACACTGGAAATTTAAACCATTAAAATGCTATATATTAACTCATTTACAATCACAATAATGAATGTACTATGTGGCAATATAGATAAAAAGCTTTTTACAAACTGTTTTTGGAAACAAAAAATAATTCAAGAAGAAGAATGGTATTATCTTGGAATATTGTAAATTTCTTCAGTGTCTGGCTTAATAGACGACAGCTGGATTCTCACTTTTGCACTTAATCTTGATTTATTTTATTTTGCTTGAAGAATGTAAAGAAAATCTGGGGTCAAACAGATATATGACTGGGAAATAGAGACATATTTTAATAGCCTTTGTAGATATGTGACATTTTTCTTTGATAACTCATCAAAATGCAACACGTGTAATTTCTTATATGTTAATTGTAAGTTGTACCATATGGTTGCCCCGTGGGGAGTGGGATTGTCTCTCCATTCAAAATTTGATTTGGGTGTTGGGACCTATGATGCCACAGATGCATCAAGGCTGTATGGAAAAATTTCAGTGGTCATGTAATGAGAATTTCTGGAAGTCTCTGGGATCTCCCAAGCAGAGCCTCTCTTAGCTTAGAAGAACCAGGAGAGACAATTGACTTTGCCTTTCACTGTGGTCATGAAGTAGGACTTGGATGAGATATCTCAAGCGTTTGAGCTTTTCCAGGTGTCAAAGGAAAAAGTACATGGACTTTCTTATCGGCTTCTCTCTTATAGGACAAAAAGAGGGAAGGGTGTCATTTGAAGGTTGCCATTTGAAAGTAGTGAAATATCAAAACATACCCATGAAGTTTTCATATTTAAAATATATTTAATATCTATTAAATAATTCATATCTACTGATCTTGTACTTTCAATGGATCTTTCATCCATAAATGATTTTGAACACTATTTGTTATTAGAAAAATTCTCCAAGTTGTGCAGATCTTCCAATATTGATCCATTAATTATATAATGTACATTTTATTTTAATATCATTATTTATCAGAAAAGGCTTTAAAAGTTGGGGAGTTGTCAAGCTCATTGTAACAGACACAAATTTTCCAAAATTATAAAAATAGCATAAAAGCTAAGCTTGAAATTTATTACTAACTGCAAATATTATCAGTTATTTCTCTTGAAGAGACAAGGCATTTCCTCCATTTTTGTGACAATGTCTACCAAATATCATAGTCTGGATAACCGTAGTTTGCCAGTCATCCTTTCAAGTACAAATGATGTTCCACATAAATGTGGCTACTTCCTTGAAATAACAATCAGAGTGAAAATGTCAAATAATATGTTCATATATTATGAAAATAATTTTGACTTTATGAACCCCCAAAAAGATACTGGGGACCCCTAAACATCTGTGATTACACTTTGAAAACTGCTGATCTCAAGGAGATATAAGAACTAGCCTCAATAATAAATGGTGGAAGAACATTCCAGAAAGAGGGAAATCAAATGTAGAGGGAGATTCTAAGTCAGTAGCATGACTCATGTATGGATAGAACAGAATGGAGACTAGTGTGGCAGGAAGCAGTGTAAGTAATGGCTAAGGATGGTAGGGCATGAATTGAGAAAGTTCGAAGCGAGAAGGTAGGTGGTAGAGATAGGGTCATGGAGTTTAACTTAGAGTATACTAGGACGTATCTGGGAAGTTTTTACATTAAAACTGAAAGTGGAAAGACCAATCAGAAAGCTATTAGGAAAATCCAGGTGAGATGTTGAGAGCTTAGGCAATGATGGTAGCAAAGAATGGGGTGAGAGGTGGTTGGATTCTGTATGTATTTTGAAGGTAAGACAAATATTTATGCATGGATTTGGCTCTCAGTGTCATTACATTATAAATGATGAAACAGCAAGAGCTTGGCTTGGAATATGTTCCATTTGAAATAACTATTGTAGATTCAAATAAAAAATACCATGAGACAGTTGGATTTTTACTGCAGTTCAAAGTAAGTTCTGAGCTGGAGACAGAGCATGTGAGTGTGTCGAAGACTATATGAAGAGTTATTTTATTTTAATTTTTAAAGATTTTATTTGTTTAACAGAGAGAGAGAGATCACAAGTAGTCAGAGAAGCAGGCAGAGAGAGAGGAGGAAGCAGTCTCCCCACTGAGCAGAGAGCCCGATGTGGGTCTCGATCCCAGAACCCTGAGATCATGACCCGAGCCGAAGGCAGAGGCCTAACCCACTGAGCCATCCAGGCGCCCCTGAAGAGTTATTTTAAAATAGTTTTTATTCACTCTGGTCTCATAAAAAGATTTCTAGAAGGCACTAAGAAAGCAGAGTCTCTGCCTTAATATATCAATATTATAAAGTAAATGACTGCATCTATTGAATACCCAGGATATACCAGATTCTGTGCCATTCTTTATACACATTATTTAATTTCTCCTCATACAACTCTAAAATCCTGACTCTGAAATTCTTATTAGAGATGAAGAAACCAAGACTCAGGGAAACCATGTAGTTTCTCCAGATTACACCAGGACAGATTTAATTCAAATTAGACACCCATTTACATGTTTGTACATATGCCAATCTACTCAATAGATATTTACATGTAATGTCTTTTTCCAATTTTCTTAAGAATAAGGCATAGAAGTATTAGATCTGGGGGAAAATTATTCTTCCTAAATACCAACCGAGGTATAAGAGTACCTTCCAAATGAAGCTGTTGTGATCACAGTGCTCTGTTTCATTCCACATTAAATGATATCTGAATTAAAAATGAATATTACTTTCATCAAAGAGGAATTAAAAGTAGTGCTGACTATCCTGAGCTAGATTAACTTTACTTTTATCCCCAGGGAGAATCTTGTGAACATTGAAATAAACTATAGTGACTTAAACTATAAGATAACTCAGCAGCAAAAAGCAGTGAGTGTGTATGAATTACTTGGTAAGTGTTCTTTAGTTGTTCCTCACTTTCTAAGACATTTTCTATCAGGGTCTTTTTTTTTTTCTTTTGTCCTTAAAGTTTTAGCTTATCAATGGAGGAGAAGAGATAGTGGCTGTCTTTCGTCTATCATTTAAATCTGGCACTTTCCCACTTTCTAGACACTCCTCCAGCAAACCTCACACCAGCTTTCACAAAGAAAAGTCTGACACTCCTATTTACACACAGCATCTTACTTTCCCTTCAGATGCCACCCCGCCCCCAGCAAATGACCACTGTAGAGTAGTCTATTTGTAGGGTGTTTCAGCAATCCTCCCTCTGAGTGGACTATCAGGCATCTCAGACCTCCACGCAGAACTCCACCCAAACTGGACTGAAGAGACCCACCAAGCAAAATTCAACCTTCCATTTACAACCCTTCTCTGTTTACATCCTTAACAAATCGAATTGCTGATTTCCTAGATCTCATTGAATATTTAGAGGAAGTCATGTTGGAGACAGTAAGGAGTATCAGATTTAGGCAAAATGACAGCAGTCACACACTGGCAGCTGAGTCCCGGAATAGGGAGGAAATGTACAGATTCGTCAAAGCTCTAGGGGCAACCTACACTGAATTACCCCTCTTTAAAAAAATAGCAGGATCCTAAGAATGGCCCCTTGCACCGAGAAAAAGATGAATAATGTATTCTATTTAAGAAGTTAGTGCTTCACAAGATGGGATTGGGAGGGAGATAAACCATAAGTGACTCTTAATCTCACAAAACAAACTGAGGGTTGCTGGGGGGAGGGGGGTTGGGGGGGTGGGGTTATTATGGACATTGGGGAGGGATGTGCTATGGTGAGTGCAGTGAAGTGTGTAAACCTGGCGATTCACAGACCTGTACCCCTGGGGAAAAAAATATTATATGTTTATAAAAAATAAAATTAAAAAAAAAAAAAGAAGTTAGTGCTTCAGTAGTCAAATTCATAGAGACAAAAAGTGGGATGGTGGTTGCCAGGGGTAGAAGCATGGGGGATTGGGTGATTTATTTTTAACAGGTATGGGATTTCAGTTGAGGAAGTTCTGAAGATGGGTGGTGATGATGGTTGCACACAGTGTGAATGTACTTAATGCCACAGAACCACAGCTTAAAATCTATTAAAATGGTAAATTTTATGTCACTTTTTACTACAAAAGAATCACAAACAACAAAGACAAATACAGGTTTTAAAACTTTCTTACACACAGGGCAATATCTTGTAATGTGCCTTTATTGGATAAAATATTACAAATGCTTAAAAAGATAGTTTTCCAAATTGCTTAGAAATTTGTTTCTGGAAAACATCGTCCCTCAATATAACCATCTAAATATTACATTTCTGTTCTTCATTCAACACAGGGAAATGAATTTGTAATTGTCTATGATGTTTTATTAATTTCCCTAGATTTAATATCTTCCTAAATCTTTGAGTTACATTCTTGGAAACAGATTTTATAATTGCTTTCTCTCCCTCTCTCTCTCTCCTTTCTCTCACTCAAGGCATCAGTTTGTTCTTTCTTTATAACTCTCTCCTTTTTGAGATGACACCAAACTTAAAATGATATAATTAACTCATCTTCATACAGTATCAGCTATGATTAACTTATTTGTTTCAAATATTTTAAATTTCAGTGATGTATAATTTGCTTTTTATAAAAAACATGATTTATTCAATTTCGTTATTGGCTTTATTACAGCAGATGTTGGCGGTCAACTGGGCCTATTTTGTGGGGCCAGTATGATTACAATTATAGAAATTATTGAATATATATTCACCAATTTCTACTGGATATGCATTTTGTTCTTGCTGAAGATACCTGACATCACGCTGGGGACTCGTCCACCTCAGGATCGTCTGGGGAAGAGAAATCACATAGAAGAATGCTAATGTTCGTGTAGGACAAAAGCTTTTGTTCTTCTCTTCATAATACATTCAAATTTATTCACAGCTAATTCATTGTTATGTAACTTACTTGATCTTATAGTTTAGGGATTCAATAAAAATCATTGTAGGTATCTATTTCTTTATGCATATCTTATCTCTGTCCATATTTAGGTACAAATATTAATTTACAAATATAAAAAAAAACAGTGCCATTTAATTTTTTTCACCATTGAATTCCCAGCACCTATAACAGTAGAGGTTGTGTGGTAGGCATTTCATAAATATATTTTTTAATCAATGAGTGTGTAATGCAAAGACACTCTTTGTGACTGGATATGAAAATTGGACCTGGTAAATGAATTGTATATAAGGAGAGAAGATACTTTTTTATTGAAAGAATAATATGTGTAATTTGAGCTTTACAAAATTTCAGAGAATTTTTACTTTCACTAAAATGCAACATAATTTTATTTTGTCTGGAGAGTTCTACTGTATGTATGACTTTTGGAGGATCAGGAATCTCTATAGCCTATCCAGGCAAATACCTAAAATAAATTTATTTATAAATAGAGTTAAGTTTATGGTATACTAGGAGTACATAGTGTTTTGTCAGGTTCTCCAAGTATCTCCATGTACTTATTTAAGTGCCCTGGAAATGAAGCTAGTGCAATTAGACAGGACTCAAGCAAATAAGAAATATGTCTATCCCATGACCTGGAAATCCCAATCATGATAAATACTTCAGGGAAATTCTCCAACAGAAACGTGACAGGCTAGGAGTTTCCTCAACTACATAGCTGTCAGTGAGGAGACCTATGTTAGTGGTGTGGGGACATGCTCTCAAAGACAAAGCAGCAGAGACACACTGTGGGTTAAATGTGATCACCTCCAAATATTGATATATTGATAAATCTTTAAAAAAATGAAGTGTTAGATAAATAAAAAGCTTAAAGGACTCCTGAGTGGCTCAGACAGTTAAAGTCTGCCTTCAGCTCAGGTCATGATCCTGGGGTCCTGATGGAGCCCCTGTTGGGCTCCCTGCTCAGCACTGAGTCTGCCTCTCCCTCTCACACTACGCCTCCCCCAGGCCCATGCTCTCACTTCCATGTGCTCTCTCTCTCTCAAATGTATAAATAAAATCTCTTACAAAAAGAAAGAATAAAATCCCTTAAAAAAAAAAAGAAAAGAAAAAAGCTTTATTAAAAACATAAAACCTGGGGCACCTGGGTGGTTCAGTGGGTTAAGCCTCTGCCTTCAGCTCAGGTCATGATCTCAGAATCCTGGGATCGAGCCCCACATCGGGCTCTCTGCTCAGCAGCGAGCCTGCTTCCCCCTCTCTCTCTGCCTGCCTCTCTGCCTCCTTGTGATCTCTGTCTGTCAAATAAATAAATAAAATCTTTTAAAAAAATAAAATAAAAATAAAAAAGTAAATAAATAAAAACATAAAACCCTCCCAAAAGCTATCATGCGAGAGTTTGCATAAATTGAATACACATGTACACAGAACAAGTATATATGTCTTTAAAAAGTAAATAAAAATATAGTATTAAATATTTACATAAAAAACACATTAGAAAGATTGCCTGTAATGAAAAAGGGAATGAGAAGTGGGAAAACGGAACAAAAGGAAATAAGGTGAATGAATACACAGGAAATATAAGAATGATGACAGTACAATGTGAAAATCAACTCATTTCTTTGTCCTGTGGACCAAAAAATAGAATAAAACATTTGGTTGAAAAGCCATAGTTTTTTTGTTTGTTTGTTTTTGTTTTGTTCTGCTTTGCTTTGACAGTTGTGAAAAATCATTTGTTGTGCTAATAGTATGACTGAGTCTCAAGCTTAGCGCAAGGCAGCTTCTCCCTTCTTTTTTTTTTTTTAAGATTTTATTTATTTGACAGAGAGAGAGATCACAAGTAGAGAAAGAGAGAGAGAGAGAGGAGGAGGCAGGCTCCCCGCCTAGCAGAGAGCCCGATGCGGGACTTGATCCCAGGAAGGACCCTGAGATCAGGACCTGAGCTGAAGGCAGAGGCTTAACCCACTGAGCCACCCAGGCAGCCCAGCTTCTCCCTTCTTATATTACAATTCTTTTCCCTCTTCTTATCCAAATCTGTAAAGCTCAACCAAGGAGGTACTATTCTTAATCATTTTTAACACATTGAAAAAAAATTTAAACAATTTGTAATGTGAGTGATTCATAGAAGAACGACTCTGCAAATATTGTATGCCTAACATAAAATGAGAAAGTAGCAGAATATAATTGGAATGACTCCTATTTTTTTGGACTTAATGAATCCTGAATTGTAAGAAATCCTAAATATTTCACATGAATTTCATTAAGTTATCTTCTGATATTCTTAACAATTACAAATATAGGGGCACCTGGGTAGCTCAGATGGTTAAGCATCAGCTTTCAGCTCAGGTCATGATCCTGGGATCCTAGGATAGAGCACTGCATGGGGCTCAGTGCTCAGCAGGGAGCCTGCTTCTCCCTGTGCTTCTCCCCTCCCTGCTTATGCTCTCTCCCACTCCCACTCACTCACAAGTAAACAAACAAATAAATACATAAATAAAATCTTTTTAAAAATTACAAATATATATCATTTAAAACAAATTAAATAAGGATTGCTTTAATGAAAACAGCAATTGATTAAGAATGGAGATTCTTAGAATGTAAGCTTCACTTCTCTTAATTCAGACCCAAGATCCTACACTCCAGACTCTAGACCCTGGAACATTAATGCCAGTCAAGAGAATTGGACAATGCAGAGCAATATAAGGAGTAGCTTTTGGATTCCTGAATCAATAGATCAGAATTACTTTGGGGAGACAATAGGTATTATGGATTTCATGAGATTCTGATGCCCAATGGTTGTTACCGTAACCTAGGTTTAAAGTTGTAAAAACTTTAAAACAGATTAACAGAGACCAGTCTTATCCACTTACTTTGCATGATATAGCTTTGACCCCTGCAAGATTGGCAAAATTAATTGAAATGAAAAAGCTGAATGAAAGGGGAAATGTTTCTGTTAATCGCCTTTGTAAAAGTGAAATTACTGATGAGGAAAGGGAAAGAAAATGAAACACAAAACAAGGTAAAATTGAGACTGGTATAAGGAACAAACAAACAAACAAGCAAGATGGGCCTCATTTTTTGTCCAAAGTTCTCCTGGGAACTTGGAAAGACAGAGTGCTCCCTTGTGAGGGTACTTCTTTATGACTATGTTCCAAGTGTACCGTGCCAATACTGTATGGTAACAGGCCAGAGGAGAGTTGGACCACGTGGCTGAGAAGTACCATCAATTGCCAACTGAATCTTTGCTATATTCGGTTTTTTTTTTGTTTTTGTTTTTGTTTTTTTTTTTTGCTTAAATGATCAAGGGGCTAAATAATTGAATAGCAAACACAATGAAATGGAGGAGACTATTTGGGATGAGTATTAATCTTTGGTCGGTTGCCATGTTCGGCATCCAAACGATTTCCCAGAATTTTAAATATACAAGTGTTACCTCTTTGGAAATTGAGGAATATGGGAATACAGAGAGTCTGGGCTTTGAAAGTCAAAGTTACACCACTGTCACCTACAGAGAAATGGAATAGCTCTGAAGCATTTGAAATATTGGGGGTACAAACAACCTTAAGCTTGTGACATGAGAACCAACAAAGAATCAACCTCCAGTGACACAACCTAAGGCAAATAACAGTAGATGTAATAAAGGTTGGGGCCCCTACATAGCCCTCCTATTAAAAGGGGACAAGATCATGTAGGAACTCAGTTGAAGCTGTGAAGGGCAGCACCCAAAAGCTGAAAGAGCAACTTGGAAGGTGCAGTGATGCTACAGGGATGACATTAGTGTTACTAAGAAACTGAAGATCGGGGAGCAAAAAAGAAAAAAACAAAAACAAAAACAAAAAAACCCATCTTGTTGTGGCCTTACCTATACCTGAACCCATCATGGAATGCACTTATTAGATAAAATAGAGCGCTTTGCCATTACTGGCTTCCAGCTTAAGTAAATTAATTTCACCTCTTGGGCAATTTAATTTGTTATGCTAAATGGGAACTTTAGGATCACCCAATTTTCATCCACAGTTACTATTTTAACTTTAAACAACACACAGATGCCTTTGGAAGTATTTTCAAATGGATGTTCAAAGATAATCGTCCCCCTACAGAAGTCTAGTATTGCATCTTAGCGTAGAGTGGTGGAGATTTAGGCCTGCAAGTCACTAAATGCAGCAACTAAAAATGGTCCTCAGAGGAGTCACTCATTGATCTGTTACCTGGCTTTGGTGGAGACAGATCCTGCCACTGAGACATCAAATAATTCTAAACCCCAATACAGTTGCGATGTCAGAGAGACCTTCCAACAATGACAGAACAACTCAGAAGGAGTCACTGATAAGATGGAAAGGATACTTACAGAAGTATATTTGATGACTACTCTTAAGTGAGAGAAGAGTGGGAGTACATTGTATCCAAGAAGAGGTTGTAGCTGTGCAGTTAGGGCCAATGACAAAATCCCCCAAATGGAGAGCTCCTATTGCTGAATGGCACAGACATCATTATTTCCCTTCTGTTTCAGCAAAGCAAGCTGCCCAATGTGCTGACGGAAAATTCTCCACTGACAGATGTAAGTCAGTTTGGAAATCAACCCCCATTCGCCCTCTGAATGGTAATCTTTGGTTGAAGAAGGCAGAGTAAGTCCACACAATGGATATAGTAGAATTCCCAAATTATATTTGGGAATAATGAAGCTTGGGACACCCACCCCCAGAATAACATTTGGATATTTATAGACTAATAGATTAATCAATAGCCTTGCTATTTGGACAACCAAATAAGCCCTTGGTAACTGGACAATTAGGAATACCTCTCTGCAGGGAATGCAATTTAAGAAATATCTGTAAGAGTTTTGAATAAAAGTCTAAATGGGCTATGTACATATCCATCTGGAAAGCCTAGCATTTGACTCAAACAGAGTCTGGAATGCAAAGACTGAGGCTTATTCTGGCTCTTGGAGTTAGCGACTTGGTGTATGAAATATAAGAACACAGAAGTGTTCAAACTATCCGATAATGGGTAGAAAAGTAATCTATTCCTTTCTCCTGTGGTAAAACACTTCCCAAAATGCCAAGGGGAAAGAAACTGACTTACAAGGCTCTGGGTAAGATTCTCAAGGACAGGATGCCTGGGTGGATCAGTTGGTTAAGCGACTGCCAGTCCCACATCAGGATCCCTGATCAACAGGGAGTCTGCTTCTCCCTCTGACCCTCCCCCCTCTCATGCTCTCTCTCTCATTCTCTCTCTCTCTCAAATAAATAAAAATCTTAAAAAAAAAAAAAAAAGAATCTCAAGGACAATTCTCAAGGACATGGGCCTATTCCACTAGTTTGGGCTTTATTAGCCTTTGACTGAAGCCAATCCCCTCAAGGGTTTGGAACAAGAGACTGTGTTTCTTTTTGATTCTACCAAATAGATCAAGGGGACACATCACTGTTGTTATTGTACCAAAACGAGGTGAGAAACTTAACACCATATGCACTCAGTAATCTCCTGCCACCCTCAAACTGAAATCAAAACACCTTTATTAAAAATGGGGAGGGGGGGAGGAGTCAAGATGGCAGAGAAGTAGAAGGCTGAGACGACATCAGGTAGCAGGAGATCAGCTAGCTTATCAAACCATTCCGAACACCTACAAATCCAATAGGAGACTGAAGAGAAGAAGAGCAACAATTCTAGGAACAGAAAATCGACCACTTTCTGAAAGATAGGACCGGCAGAGCAGTGAATCCAAAGCGATGGGAAGATAGACCACGGGGGGAGGGGCTGTCTCCTAGCAAGCGGGGGAGTAAAGAAGCACAAAATCAAGACTTTTAAAAGTCTGCTTCACTGAAGGACATTGCTCCAGAGGCTAAACCGGGGTGAAGCACATGCGGGGACAGAGTGGCCTCAGGTCCCGTGGGGTCACAGAAGGATCAGGGGTGTCTGAGTGTCACAGAGCTCACAGGTATTAGAACAGGGAAGCTAGCTACAGAGACAGAGCTGAGGAGTGAGCTCTCAACTCAGGGTTACCTTGAAACATAATCTGTGTCACAGGCCACTGCTTTGGGAGTGGGGTCCCCACAAGATCTGGGGAGAGCCTCCTGGAAGAACTCAGGGATCTGCGGGGTTCAGAGACACCAGACAGAGCTGTGGGCCAAAGACAGAGATGCTTGGTCACAGGCTGGGTGAACTGGAAGTGCAGCCAGAGGCCAGGGAGATGAGAGTGATTGAGCACTTTTCTCTGAGGTCGCACTGAGGAGTGGGGCCCTGAGCTCTAGGCTCCTCCAGGCATGAGATTGGGAGGCTGCCATTTTCATTCCGTCCTCCGGAACTCTATGGAAAGCATTAAAGGAACAAAAGCTCCTGAAAGCGAACTCAAAAGGATTACTTAGCTGGTAAGGGCTGTGCAATTCCGCCTCGGGAAAGACAGTTGAGAATCACTACAACAGGCCCCTCCCCCAGAAGATAAACAAGAAATCCATCCAAGACCAAGTTCACTTACCAAGGAGAACAGCGGAATTCCAGAGGAGGAGAAAACAAAGCATGGAATCCATTGCTTTCTCCCCATGATTCTTTAGTCTTGCAAACTTAATTAATTTTTTTAATTTTATTTTTTTCTTCTGCTACTTTTTTTTAACTTTTACCCTTTCTCTTTTAATGTTTTTTAACTAGTTTATCTTAACAATACCTCTCATTAAAAAATATATTTTTTGAAACTTCATTATTATACTCATATTTTATCCTTCATTGTATCTAACTTTCTTTTTTGTATACACATAGGTTTCTTCTTCTAAAAAATTAGGGGTACAACTTCTTCTAATACATCAAAATACACCCTAAATCAAGGCTTGTCCTAATCTCCAGCCCAAGCAAATTCTCTCCACTTTCTTTTTCTTTATTCTCCCAACCAATTTATCTTATCAACTCCTTTTTTAGGAATTAAAAAAAAATTTTTCATCTTTATAGTCATATTCCATCCCTTCATTGTGGTTACCCTTATATATGTTTTTCACTCTTTAGAATATTGGGAGGTAGTTTCTTCTAAGAGACCAAAATACTCCCAAAATTAAGTGGGTGACCCTGTTCTAGTCACCAGTCTAATATATGTATTTTTTTTCTTTTTTATATTTTGTCTTTATTTGTTTTCTTTTTTTTTATATTTTTTTTCTTTTCAGTGTAACAGTATTCATTGTTTTTGCACCACACCCAGTGCTCCATGCAATCCATGCCCTCTCTAATATCCACAACCTGGTTCCCACAAACTCCCACCCCCTGCCCCTTCAAAACCCTCAGATTGTTTTTCAGAGTCCATAGTCTCTCATGGTTCATCTCCCCTTCCAATTTCCCTCAACCCCTTTCCCCTCTCCATCTCCCCTTGTCCTCCATGCTATTTGTTATGCTCCACAAATAAGTGAAACCATATGATAATTGACTCTCTCTGCTTGACTTATTTCACTCAGCATAATCTCTTCCAGTCCCGTCCATGTTGCTACAAAAGTTGGGTATTCATCCTTTCTGATGGAGGCATAATACTCCATAGTGCATATGGACCACATCTGCCTTATCCATTCCTCCGTTGAAGGGCACCTTGGTTCTTTCCACAGTTTGGTGACCATGGCCATTGCTGCTATAAACATCGGGGTACAGATGGCCCTTCTTTTCACTACATCTGTATCTTTGGGGTAAATACCCAGTAGTGTAATTGCAAGGTCATAGGGAAGCTCTATTTTTAATTTCTTGAGGAATCTCCACACTGTTTTCCAAAGTGGCTGCACCAACTTGCATTCCCACCAACAGTGTAAGAGGGTTCCCCTTTCTCCACATCCTCTCCAACACATGTTGTTTCCTGTCTTGTTGATTTTGGCCATTCTAACTGGTGTAAGGTGGTATCTCAATGTGGTTTTAATTTGAATCTCCCTGATGGCTAGTGATGATGAACATTGTTTCATGTGTCTGAGAGCCATTTGTATGTCTTCATTGGAGAAGTGCCTGTTCATATCTTCTGCCCCTTTTTTGATATGATTGTCTGTTTTGTGTGTGTTGAGTTTGAGGAGTTCTTTATAGATTCTGGATATCAAACTTTTGTCTGTACTGTCATTTGCGAATATCTTCTCCCATTCTGTGGGTTGCCTCTTTGTTTTGTTGACTGTTTCCTTTGCTGTGCAGAAGCTTTTGATCTTGATGAAGTCCCAAAAGTTCATTTTCACTTTTGTTTCCTTTGCCTTTGGAGACATATCTTGAAAGAAGTTGCTGTGGCTGATATCAAAGAGGTTACTGCCTATGTTCTCCTCTAGGATTCTGATGGATTCCTGTCTCATGTTGAGGTCTTTTATCCATTTTGAGTTTATCTTTGTCTACGGTGTAAGAGAATGGTCGAGTTTCATTCTTCTACATATAGCTGTCCAGTTTTCCCAGCACCATTTATTGAAGAGACTGTCTTTTTTCCACTGTCTATTTTTTCCTGTTTTCTCAAAGATTATTTGACCATAGAGTTGAGGGTCCATATCTGGGCACTCTATTCTGTTCCACTAATCTATGTGTCTGTTTTTATGCCAGTACCATGCTGTCTTGGTGATCAAAGCTTTGTTTTCTTTTTTAATTTTTTTTTTTCTGAACTGCTTTTTTACCTCCTTTCTCCCCCAGTGATTTGAGGTCTCTTCTGATTTGGTTAAAGCACATTTTCCTGGTGTCATTGCCACCCTTTTAGTATTTTATTTGCTCCTTCATATATTCTTATTTTGACAAAATGACAAGGTGGAAAAACTCACCACAAAAAAACAAACAAACAAACAAACAAAAACAAAAACAAAAAACAAAAAACAAACAAACAAACAAACAAAGAGGCAGTACCAAAGTCTAGGGACCTAATCAATACAGACATTGGTAATATGTCAGATCTAGAGTTCAGAATGATCATTCTCAAGGTTCTAGCTGGGCTTGAAAAATGCATTGAAGATATTAGAGAAACCCTGTCTAGAGAAATAAAAGCTCTTTCTGGATAAATAAAAGAACTAAAATCTAACCAAGCTGAAATCAAAAAAGCTATTAATGAGGTGCAATAAACAATGGAGGCTCTTACTGCTTGGATAAATGAGGCAGAAGAAAGAATTAGTGATAAAGAAGACCAAATGACAGAGAATAAAGAAGCTCAGCAAAAGAGAGACAAATAACTACTGGACCACGAGGGGAGACTTTGAGAGATAAATGATACCATAAGACAAAACAATATTAGAATAATTGGGATTCCAGAAGAAGAAAGAGAGAGGAGAGCAGAAGATATATTGGAGAGAATTATTGTAGAGAATTTCCCTAATATGTCAAAGGTAATTAGTATCAAAATCCAGGAGATACAGAGAACCCCCCTCAAATCAATAAGCATAGGTCCACACCCCGTCATCTAATAATAAAATTTACAAGTCTTAGTGACAAAGAGAAAATCCTGAAAGCAGCCTGGGACAAGAAGTCTGTAACATACAATGGTAAAAATATTATATTGGCAGTGGACTTATCCACAGAGATCTGGAAGGCCAGAAAGAACTGGCATGATATATTTAGAGCACTAAACAAGAAAAAACATGCATCCAAGAATACTATATCCAGCTAGTCTATCATTGAAAATAGGAGAGATAGAAACCTTCCAGGAAAAACAAAAAATGAAAGAATTTGCAAACACCAAACCAGCTCTACAGGAAATATTGAAAGGGGTCCTCTAAACAAAGAGGGACCTTAAAAGTAGTAGATCAGAAAGGAACAGAGACAATATAGAGTGACAGTCACCTTACAGGCAATACAATGACACTAAGTTCATATCTCTCAATAGTTACCCTGAATGTTAATGGGCTAAATGCCCAATCAAAAGACACAGGGTATCAGAATGGATTAAAAAAAAAAAAAAACCATCAATATGCTGCCTACAAGAAAATCATTTCAGACCCAAAGACACCTCCAGATTTAAAGTGAGGGGGTGGAAAACAATTTACCATGCGAATGGACATCAAAAGAAAGCTGGGGTGGCAATCCTTATATCAGATCAATTAGATTTTAAGCCAAAGACTTAATAAGATATGAGGAAGGACATGATATATCATATTATTAAGCCAAAGACTTAATAAGATATGAGGAAGGACATGATATATCGTATTCAAAGGATATGTCCAACAAGAAGATCTAACAATTTTAAATATCTATGCTCTTAACATGGGAGCAGCCAACTATATAAACCAATTAATAACAAAATCAAAGAAACACATGGACAATAATACAATAATCGTAGGGGACTTTAACACTCCCTCACTGAAATGGACAGATCATCCAAGCCAAAGATCAACAAGGAAATAAAGGCCTTAAATAACACACTGGACCAGATGGACATCACAGATATATTCAGAACATTTCATCCCAAAGCTACAGAATACACATTCTTCTCTAGTGCACATGGAACATTCTCCAGAATAGATTACATCCTGGGTCATAAATCAGGTCTCAACCAGTATCAAAAGATTGGGATCATTCCCTGCATATTTTCAGACCACAATGCTCTGAAGCTAGAACTCAACCACAAGAGGAAATTTGGAAAGAACCCAAATACATGGAGACTAAACAGCATCCTTCTAAAGAATGAATGAGTCAACCAGGAAATTAAAGAAGAATTGAAAAAATTCATGGAAACAAATGATAATGAAAACACAATGGTTCAAAGTCTGTGGGACACAGCAAAGGCAGTCCTGAGAGGAAAATAGATAGTGATACAAGACTTTCTCAAGAAACATGAAAGGTCTCAAATACACAACCTAACCCTACACCTGAAGGAGCTGGAGAAAGAATAACAAAGAAAGCCTAAACCCAGTAGGCGAAGAGAAATCATAAAGATCAGAGCAGAAATCAATGAAATAGAAACAAACAAACAAAAAAAAAAAAAAAAACAATAGAACAAATGAACGAAACGAGGAGCTGGTTCTTTGAAAGAATTAATAAGATTGATAAACCCCTGGCCAGACCTATCCAAAAGAAAAGAGAAAGGACCCAAATAAATAAAATCATGAATGAAAGAGGAGAAATCACAACCAACACCAAAGAAATACAAAAAATTATAAGAACATATTATGAGCAACTCTACGCCAACAAATTTGACAATCTGGAAGAAATGGATGCATTTCTAGAGACATATAAACTACTACAACTGAACCATAAGGAAATAGAAAACCTGAACAGACCCATAACCAGTAAGGAGATTGAAACAGTCATCAAAAATCTACAAACAAAAGCCCAGGGTCAGACGGCTTCCCAGAGGAATTCTACCAGACATTTAAAGAAGAATTAATTCCTACTTTCCTGAAACTGTTCCAAAAAACAGAAATGGAAGGAAAACTTCCACACTCATTTTATGAGGCCAGCATCACCTTGATCCCAAAACCAGACAAAGATCCCATCAAAAAAGAAAATTATAGACCAATATCCTTCATGAACACAGATGCAAAAATTCTCACCAAAATACTAGCCAATAGGATCCAACAGTACATTAAAAGGATTATTCATCACAACCAAGTAGGATTTATTCCAGGGCTGCAAGGTTGGTTCAACATCCACAAAACAATCAATGTGATACAATACATTAATAAAAGAAAGAACAAGAACCATATGATACTGTCAATAGATGCTGAGAAAGCATTTGACAAAGTACAACATTCCTTCCTGATCAAAACTCTTCAAAGTGCAGGGATAGAGGGCGCATACCTCAATATTATCAAAGCCATCTATGAAAAACCCACTGCAAATATCATTCTCAATGGAGAAAAACTGAAAGCTTTTCTGCTAAGATCAGGAACACAGCAGGGATGTCCATTATCACTGCTGCTATTCAGCATAGTACTAGAAGTCCTAGCCTCAGCAATCAGACAACAAAAAGAAATTAAAGGCATCCAAATTGGCAAAGAAGAAGTCAAACTATCACTCTTTGCAGATGATATGATAGTATATGTGGAAAACCCAAAGGACTCCACTCCAAATCTCCTAGAACTTATACACAAATTCAGTAAAATGTCAAGATATAAAATCAATGCACAGAAATCAGCTGCATTTCTTTACACCACCAACAATACAGAAGAAAGAGAAATTAAGGAGTCAATCCTATTTACAATTGCATGCAAAACCATAAGGTACCTAGGAATAAACCTAACCAAAGAGGCAAAGAATCTATACTCAGAAAACTATAAAGTACTCATGAAAGAATTGAAGAAGACACAAAGAAATGGAAAAATGTTTCATGCTCATAGATTGGAAGAACAAATATTGTGAAAATGTCTATGCTACCTAAAGCAATCTACACATTTAATGCAATCCTTATCAAAATCCCATCCAGTTTTTTCCAAACCCCAAAGAAATGGAACAAATAATCCTTAAATTTGTATGGAACCAGAAAAGACCTCGAATAGCCAGAGAAATATTGAAAAAGAAAGTCAAAGTTGGTGGCATCACAATTCCAGACTTCAAGCTCTACTACAAAGCTGTCATCATCAAGACAGCATGGTACTGGCACAAAAACAGACACATAGATCAATGGAACAGAATAGAGAGCCCAGAAATAGACCCTCAACTCTATGGTCAACTAATCTTCGATGAAGCAAGAAAGAATGTCCAATGGAAAAAAGACAACCTCTTCAACAAATGGTGTTGGGAAAATTGGATAACCACATGCAGAAAAATGAAACTGGACCATTTCCTTACACCACACACAAAAATAGACTCAAAATGGATGAAGGACCTGAATATGAGACAGGAATCCATCAAAATCCTTGAGGAGTACACAGGCAGCAACCTCTTCGACCTCAGCCACAGCAACTTATTCCTAGCAACATCGCCAAAGGCAAGGGAAACAAGGGCAAAAATGAACTATTGGGACTTCATCAAGATCAAAAGCTTTTGCACAGCAAGGGAAACAGTTAGCAAAACCAAAAGACAACTGACAGAAGATATTTGCAAATGACATATTGGATAAGGGGCTAGTATCCAAAATCTAAAGAGCTTACCAAACTCAATACCCAAAGAACAAACAATCCAATCAAGAAATGGGCAAAGGACATGAACAGACATTTCTGCAAAGAAGACATCCAGATGGCCAACAGACACATGAAAAAGTGCTCCACATCACTCAGCATTAGGAAAATACAAATCAAAACCACAATGAGATACCACCTCACACCAGTCAGAATGGCTAAAATTAACAACTCAGGAAATGACAGATGCTGGCAAGGATGCAGAGAAAGGGGAACCCTCCTACACTGTTGGTGGGAATGCAAGCCGGTGCAACCACTCTGGAAAACAGTGTGGAGGTTCCTCAAAAAGTTGAAAATAGAGCTACCCTACGACCTAGAAATTGCACTACTGGGTATTTACCCTAAAGATACAAACGTGGTTATCCAAAGAGGCACATGTACCTGAATGTTTATAGCAGCAATGTCCACAATAGCCAAACTATGGAAAGAACCTAGATGTCCATCAACAGATGAATGGATAAAGAAGAAGTGGTATATATATACAATGGAATACTATGTAGCCATTAAAAGAAATGAAATCTTGCCATTTGGGATGATGTGGTTGGAACTAGAGGGTATTATACTTAGCGAAATAAGTCAGTCAGAGAAAGACAACTGTCATATGATCTCCCTGATATGAGGAAGTAGCAATCCATACGTGGGTGGTTTGGGGGGTAGGAAAAGAATAAATGAAACATGATAGGATCGGGAAGGAGACAAACCATAAGAGACTCTCAATGTCACAAAACAAACTGAGGGTGGCAGGGGGAAGGGGATAGGGAGAGGGTGGTGGGGTTATGGACATTGGGGAGGGTATGTGTTATGGTGAGTGCTGTTTGTAGTGTGTAAACCTGGCGATTCACAGTCCTGTACCCCTGGGGCTAAGAATACATTATATGTTTATAAGTAAATAAATAAATAAATAAATGGGGAGAGTGTGATAGACATAGGAAAAGCTGATTTGACTCATGGGTAAATGCACACTTTATCTGAATATGAGCGACAGTGGAGGAGGAACACCTCTGAAAAGGATTCTTATTTAAGAATATGGGAATAAGAATAAACATTGGAGAACGATGCAAACACGTACTATCCAACTTTCTCACCGCAAGAGTATTTTCCTTATTTGACTGGAACTGGTTGTACCAGATTGAGGCATGTACCTGTATGCTCTGGAGGAAGGAAAAGCCCCCATGCAAACAATCAACACCACAATGTCAATTATCCTGAAAGTAGGAATATTCCTTTTTTAAAAATTTCATTTATTTATTTATTTATTTGAGAGAAAAAAAACAGTGGTGGGGAGGGGCAGAGGGAGAGGGAGAAGCAGACTACCTGGCAAGCAGGGAGCCCTATGTGGGACTCAATCCCAGGATCCCAGGATCATGACCCAAGCTGAAGGCTGATGCTTAACTGAGCCATCCAGGTGCCCTGGGAAGTATAAATATCCCTACAGCGACAAAAGGACTGATTCCACATTATGGGCTCATCCGGGACTAATTGGAAGTTCTGGCCCACTGCCTGTAGTAGTGACAGTCCCAC
The DNA here is from genome assembly GCF_010015895.1 of Lontra canadensis. Classification (NCBI taxonomy): domain Eukaryota; kingdom Metazoa; phylum Chordata; class Mammalia; order Carnivora; family Mustelidae; genus Lontra; species Lontra canadensis. Next base: position 123,211,539 of record NW_022630995.1, on the reverse strand, counting down.
GATTTTAACCTTTCTAATGGTACATTTTCTGGGAAATAGACAAATGGGAACAGTCTAGGAAGGCTATCTCTGCTACTTGCCTGTGAGGTGATGGTATGGTTAAATCTGAAACTCTCACCTAGAGAGGCCAAGTCTTCGTTAAGATGGGAGAAAAAAAAAAAAAAATTGGATAGGCAGAAACTGTGGAAGATGGAAAAGCAGCCCATGAAGGACAAATAACGTGGGGAAAGAATACAGTCATTCTGTTCCTGAGGGCACCTCAGAAGGAAAATCCCGATACTCTTAATTCTCTCAGGTATGATGGTAGGTCATGATCCATGCTCATTTGCTTTTCCTCTGAGATAGAAAAGTGACCTGAGGCCAAACTATAAAGTTGACCCAATAATCTATTTGAGGAATCTGAAGAAAAGATATCAGTGAGCATCCCTTGGTGACCTGCCTGGAAAATGAGCAGCTTGGAATCATCTCTTGGGGTTTGTTTTTCAAGTTATTTTTATCTTATTCCTGCTTTTGTATTGCCATAAATCACTGATGATTCACCCACAGAATCTTCAGAGAGGATGGTACCTAGAATCTTAATATTTTAAAGTCCCATTCTCCAGGGGGCACTGTTCACTGAGGTGCATAAAATACAAGGAGAAAGTGGCAGTAACACTTATGGGGCTTAGCCAATATGGTCTCACCATCTTAAAAGGGACTAGATAGCTGAGAAACGGGATTTGTGTGTTAAGCCAAATGGTTTAGGCCTTACTAGAGGTTGCCTGGACTGGAAAGAAAATGTATAGATATGACAGACTGCAGATATTTCTAAACTGTTGGGGCATAATACTTGCTAACCATTCTGAGAAAGGGCTTTATCCTTAATCAGGAAGGATTTGCTAATATTGTGACTATAATGAAACATGGTATATTAAAAATTCAGTGGCATAAAAAAAATGAGCTATCAAGCCATGAAAAGACATGGGAGAAATCTCAAATACATTTTGTTAGGTAAAAGAAGCCAATCTGAAAAGACAACACACCGTATGATTCCAACCATATGACTTTCTACAAAAGGCAAAACTCTGAAAACAGTGAAAAGAAAAGTCAGTGATTGACAGGAGCTCAGGGGAGGTAAAGAAGGGTAAGTAGGTGATGCACAAGAAATTTTTAGGACAATGAGACTATTCTGTATGATACTGTAATGAAGAACACATGTTACTAGATATTTGTCAAAATCCATAGAATGTGCCAAACAAAGAGTGAGCCTTAAGTAAACTACAGACTTTAGTTAATAGTAATACATTTATATTGGGTCATCAGTTGTAACAAATGTACCAGTCAAATGCAAATAGGGGAGACAGGGAGTGGTGGGATGAGGTGAATATGGGAATTCTGTACCTTCCATTCAGTTTTTCTGTAAACCTATAACTGCTAAATATAAATAAATAAAGTGCATTTTTTTTTAAGGGGCAGTGGCCAGGGATGCTAGATTCAGGCTAGGGGAATACCTCTATGGGAACACTCTGTAAAGACTAAGATACGACACATTTCTGGAAAGTAAGAACACATTATGTGTCATTGCTATATTAAAGATTTTATTTATTTATTTGTCAGGGAGAGAGATAGAGAGAACTAGTTGGGGGAAGGACATGCAGTAAGAGAAACAGGCAGGGCTAAGGTCTGATTGGGTATATTATCCTTCTGGTTTCTGGGATTCATGTCACTTGAACCTGCCATAGGTGAAGGACTGGGCTGTTCTTCCTTAAAAAATTTTCAATAATTACTTCATATCATCAAGTATTTGCTTGCTTGTTTCTCATTTTTTAAATTGCAAGCATCTCCAGCACCATTCCTGTATTCCTGATCCTCTTTATTCTTATTTTTTCCCATAGAACACATCATCTTCTTTCAGTTTTCTTTTATATTAGTAATTATTTAATATTATTATATTACAATAGTCTATTATCGCCTGTGTCCCTCTCCCGGAACATAGTTTCCCAGGTGACAAGGAATTTTGGCCATTTTCCATTGGTCTATCCCTTGCTCTTAGACTAGAGTCTGACTCTGTGGGAGCTCAGTGAGTATGTGCTGAACGAAGGAATAGGCCCCACGTCACTGCACTTAGGGCTGCACTGGGTAGATAACCAACATAGCCCAGAAAAATGGGCTGGATCTCACTACTCAATCTGTTTCCAGCTTCTGAGTGCTGATGCCTGGCTGTGCTAATCCATTTGAGAAAATAATTATAGATCCACAAGATGAAATTTAATGCAAACATTGTATATCCACTTAATGAAAAATTTTAAAAAGACAAAGAAAAAATGATTGCTTATGACATAGAGTGAAAAGGGAAGGTACAAAATTATGTAATTTTTTTTTAAAGATTTTATCTGTTTATTTGACAGAGAGAGATCACAAGTAGGCAGAGAGGCAGACAGAGAGAGAGAGAGAGAGGAGGAAGCAGGCTCCCTGATGAGCAGAGAGCTGATGCGGGACTCGATCCCAGGACCCTGAGATCATGACCTGAGCCGAAGGCAGAGGCTTAACCCACTGAGCCACCCAGGTGCCCAAAATTATGTAATTTTTAATACAAAAAATATAAACAGGGAAAAATGCTGTGAATAGATGTATAATGGTGTTTCCTGAGCACATTTTCTGAAAAAGAAAAATATTTTTATTAAACTAAGTAGAGTCTAACACAGTGAGTTATTTTTAAATGTTCAATCTACTTTTTATAGGGAAGGGAATCTTCTAGCCAAAAATATAAAATAGTTCAGTGCCAGGTACCTGCTGGCTAATTTGATTTCACTTTAGATCTACTACTCAGACCCTCTAGATCCTTCCCTTCTTTCCCTAAGTAGCTAATCCATTAATAATTGCTTCTACTGAAATTATTGTGGGAGGAAGAGTTATCCTTTCTCCCTTATTTATTTAATTTATTAAGTCATTTATTTGTATCACTGTGAATTCAGGAAGTTTGTTTTTTACCCTTGGTTATAATCTAACAATATTATTATTTACTTTGTTGTTCAAGTCAGAGTCATAATATGAATCACTGAAGAAATCAGGTCCTTTCTACACTTGGAACCTGTTACAACACCAGAAGAATGAATAAAGATTTCATATGTCAGTGTCAGGGAGTTATTTGTTTTCAGTCAAGTTTGGCCCCATAAATAACTTATGCTTGGGAAATGATACTTTTCTGTTATGGAAATAATGTTATCCCATTATGTTAAAATGTTGATATTTTTGTTTTTGTTGTTATTTAGCTTAACTCATGCTTAATTTAATAAAGAGTAATATTTTATAAATGATACTTTCACAATTTGATGATTTTTGAATGATTAACACAATATAGTAGATAATAATAAAAATCTATTTAAATTCAGTTCTTAAAATGAAGATGAAGATATACAATCCCATGTAAATAATGTGTAATTCCTAAATTTCTGAGTGAGAACCAGGAAGATAATAATTACCTTATCTTTTGGCTTAAAGTAGTTGTTGCTTATGGCAAACACCCAAAAAAAATTACCAGGGAAAAAAAGCAAATAAATTGGCAAACCCAGTGCGTCACATTTAAAAATGTCAAGAAAAAAACATTTAAGTGATTACATTTCTGAGAAAACCTATAGACGCTTTAGTTCTAGAATGAAGATCAGCATAATCTTGGTTTTTTTGCTTGTTTTTGACAAAAAGAAAAGGTTGAATACAATGAAATCTTTTATATATACAAAAGCTAATTAAAGTGCTAATCTGTTAGTAAATTGTCCATTGGGAGCTCATATATTTAAAAGTTTTAGGAACTTGTTAAGTCTTCATCTTTTTGTCCTTTGCTCTCCTTGTTATACATAGATTTATGGGGATGCCTGGGTGGCTCAGTTAGTTAAGCATCTGCCTTTCGGCTCAGGTCATGATCCAGGGTCCTGAGATTCAGTCCCTATGTCAGTTCCTCGTTCAGCAGGGAGCCTGCTTCTCTCTCTCCCTCTCCCTCTGCCCCCACCTTATGCATGTGCCCAAATAAATAAATAAAATCTTTTAAAATATATATATAGATTTATGATACAATGCAAATATTAACTAATTTAAAATACCTTTAAAACAGAGGGAAAAATAGAACAACAAAAGTTAAGTCTTTGAATCAGAAGTGAGCATTTTGTGTTTACTTCCATGAGCCCCTTGCTGAGTGGCAAGGATGAATTTTAACACTGAAAGCCAGACTTTGACAGCAGTGAGCACAGGGCCAGGTGGCATTTTCTCTTACTTGAAGCCCACAGCTCAAGTAACGATGGCATCTCTTTCCATTTCACCTCTTACAACCAGGTGTCTATTAATATGGAGTTACAGAGACAAGAAAACAAATAAGGCTGTGATTCATTTAGGCCCTATTTAAGGAAGGAAAAAAAGTAAAAGAATATGTAGTTTTGGAGTCCTTTTAAATTTTCAAGACTCTAAAATTCAAATCTTTATATCTAAGTGTGACTCAGATTCTTTTAGATCCATAGATGATTACTATTTTAAATCTGGTTAATACCTTCACACACACCCTTGTGCTAGTGAGGAAAGTGGAAAGTGTTTATGGGGACATCAAGGTGAATGGAATAAGAACAGACTGTAAAATCTGTATGCGAAGAGAAGGCTGTTTGAATAAGTAAACTCACAGTCACTCAAAGAACAAACTGCTAAGCAGAAAAAAACATGCTTTAGAAATTACACAAATATCATACTTCCTCTCCAGTGGGTTTTTCTGTATTTGGAAGAAGGACAGACGACAATCCTGAGCTCCAACTGCAGGGCAAAAACTCTAGCCAAGCTGCAGGGACTGGAGTGGATATGCCGACTTGGACATGCATCCTTTCAGTCTATTTGACAAGAAAGCAAGTCATCAAAATGTTGGCAGATCGAAGGATGGCAGTGGGTCATGCCCAGGTACCATGGAAGCAGAGACCGAAATTAGGATAGGAGAAATCAGAACAATTTCTTCTGTATTTCTGAGAGATCTTGCTAGAGACTTAAGAAAGACTAAGAAGACTTAAGAAAGAAAACCAATAAAAGTTCTTTGGGTCAGCAACCCCTACAAAAACAATGAAAATGCTAGTGGATGGAGGCGAGGAGCATGAGGGTGAGGTTGGCAACCATTCACAGAGGCTTCCCGCCCCATCCAAGGAGCCCGCACTCTTAGAAAATGCCTTCCTGGAAGGATACAGTAAAGGATTTTCTATCCCGACTTTGACCGCCCATCAGAGCATATTACCGGAATTAAACAGTCCCGCAACCTGAAAACCCTAGGGTAAATCTGGTTTTCAGGCAGAACATAAGCTTCTTATTCTTAGACGTAGCTGCTGTATACCACGGGATCCTCTTGTTCTGTCCTTACACTGTTGCTTTGTGACCTCCTCTGAGTTATCACGTGTCCCTTCTCTGGTCCTGCTTTCGTTCCCGCCTGTGCCCCAGGCTTCCAAATACTGTCATTCAGTGTTAGCCCTAGGGTTTAAGGCTAAAACCACCTGTGGTAGCTCCCTCGCAGTCTGTGCTCGCTTGTCCAACTCTAACTTCATCGCCTGACGGATAGCAATCTAATGTTAAACTCCCCACAGAAACTCACCTCCGGCCAGCTGCTTTGCCTCCCTCTGATTTGATAGCCATCAGACATGCTGGTCTGGAAGTGGGTTCTGGTATTTAGTTGCCTTGTGTAATTACTAGCTCTTCCACTCACTCTGTGTGACTTTTGGCAAGTTACCCAAACTTCGTGGACTCCATTTCTTTTTAAGTAAAACAGATGTACAGAAGTGTGAAGTAGAGGCAAGAGCCCAGGGCGGCCAAAGGCCAAGGCCCAGATCTGGCTGCAGCGGCAGCCATACACAAGGAGATGCTGGAGGAGATAAAAAGCCGAGGTGAGAGAGACAAGATGGCGGGGAAGTAGGAGGAGGCGCCTTTTCAACCTGTACGCTAAAGTGAGCTGATTACCTACCAAAGAACTCCGATCACCCAGGAAATCAGCCTGAGATCAGAATTATACATGTCTGGATCTCTACAGGGCCAGAAGATGCCAGTGGGCAGGTAAAGTGGAGTGGGAACACTGGACTGATACTGGAAGATAAACAAAAGGGGGAGAGAGCCACCAGAGGCGACCAATTGTAAAGTAATACCCCTAATATGAGAGTGCCCTGCATCTGGGGACCAGCATTAACTTGGAGACTGGTTGAAAGCACTCCAAAAGAGCAAAGGATCAAGGAGGGGAAATTGTGGGAATCGGGGCAGCTAGGGACAGGGAATTAAGTCCCCAGTCCCAGGACAGCCTCCCCTGGCACTGAGACAGAGAGAGTGTGGCAGAGAAACCAGGTCTTGGTCCCTGAGCCGCCGGTGCGCCCGAGATTGTGTGGGTTCTGGCCCCTGTGAGCGGATGGGAGCCACGCCGGACAGCAGAACGCGCGAGCCCTGCTACAGAGCCTAAGACCCTCACGCCCCTCACCCTCCCCTGAGAGAGGTGTACAAAGGCCCACCCGGCTCTCTTAGACCTGCGCCATTGTTTCAGAGCCTGAGACACGCGCCCCAAACTCTCCCCTGAGAGAGGTGCGCGAAGGCCCAGCTTGGTGCTTTCGGACCTGCGCCCCGCCCTCAGAGCCTGAGACGCGCGTGCGCGTGCGGCCCACAGCCTCCCCTGAGAGAGGTGCATGCAAGTCCGGCACTCTTAGACTCAGAAAGACCAGGCACTCCCAGCCCAGGCCAGCGGGAAAATCTCAGTGTGTGATCGCTGCTTGGAACCTCTCTGGTGGTCTGGAGCTGCCCAGACAGCCGCCGCTGCCATGGTTTTGGGTACAAGCAGAAGATCTTGCATCCCCAGGGACCGCAACTCAGAACCTGCTCTGCCAGCGGCCAAGGGAGTTTTTATATGGGCTCTGCAGCCAGACTGAGGCTTCTCTCTGAGAGGGAGGTCAGGGTGCAGTTTGCTTTCCTCTAAACCTACAAAAACCATCAAAAGCAGTCAAGGCGAGAGAGGAAAAAAAAAAAAGTGAACAAACATAAAAACCTCCAGAAAACAAAAGCCTGAAAAACCGGTTTCCTCAGAGCCCACCCCCTTGAGGGGGGTGGGAGGACTTAACTCAGGGAACATTATTGACTGAAAACCCACGTGGCAGGCCCCTCCCTCAGAAAACCAAGCAGGAAGAAAAAAAAAAAAATTCTACAAGAGAACAACCACCACTACTTCATAGGACAACTTTTATTTTTAATTTGTTCCCACTATTTTGGCTCATTTTTTTTATATAGATAATTTTTTAACCTATTTACCATCACAGTGAGCTGTCCAGTACATCAAATTCCATAATAACCTTCTAACTTGAACTTTTTGATACATACACCTGTGTTTTTCTTTTGCATTTCTATTTTTTAAATTTCTTTTTTTTTAATTTTAGTTTGGTATAGTCTAGTTTATTCCCTTTTTATTTTTATTTTCTAATATTCATATAGAGGTAAACTTCAAAGTATTCTCCTTTCCCCAATCAATACTACCCCTATAGGTAAACCAATTTTTAATCCCCCTTTATCTTAGGAAAGTTGAGTCCTTTAGCAAAGATATCAAGATACATCCAGGAAGAATCAAAACAACCTTCCTCGCCCACACTGAGAGTTTATAACCACTCTCCCATCTATTTCTTCCACCAGTGTTTCTGTGTTTTTGTGTTTGTCCTGATAGTATATAAATCTTACACTTGCGGTTCTTTTTGACGAGGTTCTTCCTTTATTTGCATATATATATATACATATATATGTATATATGTATATATATATATATATATATAATTTTTTTCTCTTGTCATATACTTTTATCAGTCTTTTTGTTTGTCTGTTTTTGTTTGTATACTTCCTAAATCTTACCTTAGGGCCCATTTGGGCTGAACCTTCTCTCTTATCCTTCCTTTCTTTCCTGTCTCTCTCTCTCTCTCTCTCTTTTTTTTTCTTTTTCTTTTTCTTTTCTTTTTTCTCTCGTTTGGGTGGGGAATCCTGATTGCTCAGAAGTGTTCCAGGGTGCACCTTGCCTGCACCACGGTCGATACATCCAGCTACATCTGTTCAGCCATCTCTCACCAAAATGACTAGGAGGAGGAATGCACAACAGAAGAAAAATACAGAGGAAGGACCTTCTGCAACAGAGCTAACAGCTATCAACATAGACAATATGTGGGAAAGAGAATTCAGGCTAACAATTATCCAGGCAATAGCTAGGTTGGAGAAAGCCATGGCTGACCAAATGGAATTGATTAGGGCTGAACTGAAAGTGACCAGACAGGATGTTCACAATGTTAGGGCAGAGTGAAAAGCTACCAGAGATGAGCTTCATAATGCTCTCAATGAGTTCCAATCTAATCTAAATTCTCCCAAAGCTAGGGTAACTGAGACAGAAGATCAAATTAGTGATCTGGAGGACAAACAGAGAGAAAGGATCAGGAGGAAGCCTGGAACAAACAGCTTAGAAGCCACAAAAACAGAATCAGGGAAATAAATGATGCCATGAAACATTCCAACATCAGAATTATTGGAATCCCTGAAGGGGAGGAGAAAGAAAAGTCTAGAAGATATAGTGGAACAAGTTCTTCATGAAAATTTTCCCAATCTCTCGAATGGAACCAGCATTCATGTACTAGAAGCCAAATGGTCTCCACCCAAGATTATAGATTCCAGAAAAACATCAAGGCACCTGATAGTCAAATTGAGGAATCATAATTGTAGATATAATCTCTTGAAAGCTGCTAGGACAAAGAGGCTCCTTACTTACAGAGGAAAGCTATCAGAATAACATCAGACCTGTCCACAGAGACTGGCAAGCCAGAAAGGGCTGGCAAGATATATTCAGGGCACTAAATGAGAAGAACATGAAGCCAAGAATACTTTATCCAGCAAGACTGACATTCAAAATAGATGGAGAGATAAAGAGTTTCCAAGACCGGCAAGGCTTAAAAGACTACGCAACCACCAAGCCGACACTGCAGGAAATATTAAGGGGGGTTCTATAAAAGAGGAAAAATCCTAAGAATAGCATTGAACAGAAATATAGAGACAATCTACAGAAAGAAAGACTTCAAAGGTAACATGATGTCAATAAAAACGTGTATCTTTCAATAATCACTATCAATGTGAATGGCCTAAATGCACCAATAAAATGGCACAGGGTTTCAGATTGGATAAAATGACAGGACCCATCCATATGTTGTCTACAAGAGACCCATTTTGAACCTAAAGATACACCCAGACTGAAAGTGAAGGGATGGAGAAGCATCTTTCATGCCAATGGGCCTCAAAAGAAGGCCGGGGTAGCAATTCTCATATCAGACAAATTAGATTTTAAACTAAAGACCGTAGTCAGAGATACAGAAGGACACTACATCATTCTTAAAGGGACTATCCACCAAGATGATCTAACAATTGTAAATATCTATGCCCCCAATATGGGAGCAGCCAATTACATAAGAAAACTGTTAATCAAGATAAAGAGTCATATTGATATGAATACATTAATAGTAGGAGATCTTAACACGCCTCTCTCAGAAATAGATCATCGAAGCAGAAAATCAATAAAGAAACAAGAGCAATGAATGACACATTGGACCAGATGGACCTCATAGATATATACAGAACATTCCACCCTAAAACAACAGAATACTCATTCTTCTCAAGTGCACATGGAACCTTCTCAAGAATAGACCACATACTGCGTCACAAATCAGGACTCAACCGATACCAAAAGACTGAGATGATTCCCTGTATATTCTCAGATCACAATGCTTTGAAACTGGAGCTCAATCACAAGGAAAAGTTCGGAAGGAACTCAAATACCTGGAAGCTAAAGGCCACCTTGCTTAAGAATGCTTGGATCAACCAGGAGATCAAAGAAGAACTGAAACAATTCATGGAAACCAATGAGAATGAAGACACTTCAGTCCAAAACCTATGGGATACAGTAAAGGCGGTCCTAAGGGGGAAATACATAGCCATCCAAGCCTCCCTCAAAAAAAATTAAAAAATCCAGAACACACCAGCTGTCTCTACACATTAAAGAACTGGAGAATCAACAACAAATCAAACCAACTCCACACATAAGAAGGGAAATAATCAAGATTAGAGCAGAGATCAATGAGGTAGAAACCAGAGATACAGTAGAATGTATCAATGAAACTAGAAGCTGGTTTTTTGAAAGAATCAATAAAATTGATAAACCATTGGCCACACTAATCCAAAAGAAAAGAGAGAAAGCCCAAATTAATAAAATTATGAATGAAAAGGGAGAGATCACAACTAACACCAAGGAAGTAGAAACAATCATTAGAAGTTATTATCAACAGTTATATGCCAATAAGCCAAGCAACCTAGATGAAAAGGATACATTCCTGGAAAACTATAAACTCCCAAAATTGAACCAGGAAGAAATTTACAACCTGAATAGACCGATATCTAGTAACGAGTTTGAAGCAGTGATCAAAACCTCCCAAAAAACAAGAGCCCAGGACCTGATGGATTCCCTGGGGAATTCTACCAAACTTTCAAAGAAGAAATAATACCTATTCTCCTGAAGCTGTTTCAAAAAATTGAAGCAGAAGGAAAACTTCCAGACTCTTTTTATGAAGCCAGCATTACCCTGATCCCCAAACCAGGCAAAGACCCTACCAAAAGGGAGAATTTCAGACCAATATCACTGATGAATATGGATGCTAAGATTCTCAACAAGATCCTAGCAAACAGGATCCAACAGCACATTAAAAAGATTATCCATCATGACCAGGTGGGATTCATCCCTGGGCTACAAGGATGTTTCAACATTCGCAAATCAATCAATGTGATAGAACAAATTAATAAGAGAAGAGAGAAGAACCACATGGTCCTCTCAATTGATGCAGAAAAAGCATTTGACAAAATCCAGCATCCATTCCTGATTAAAATGCTTCAAAGTATAGGGATAGAGGGAACATTCCTGAACCTCATAAAATCTATCTATGAAAGACCCACAGCAAATATCATCCTCAATGGGAAAAAGCTCACAGCCTTCCCGCTGAGATCAGGAACACGACAAGGATGCCCACTCTCACCACTCTTGTTCAATGTAGTATTAGAAGTCCTAGCAACAGCAATCAGACAACAAAGAGAAATAGAAGGTATCCAAATTGGCAATGAAGAAGTCAAACTCTCTCTCTTCACAGATGACATGATTCTTTATATGGAAAACCCAAAAGACTCCACCCCAAAACTACTAGAATTCATACAGCAATTCAGTAACATGGCAGGATACAAAGTCAGTGTACAGAAATCAGTGGCTTTCTTATACACTAACAATGAAAATACAGAAAGGGAAATTAGAGAATCGATTCCATTTACTATAGCACCAGAAACCATAAAATACCTGGGAATAAACCTAATGAAAGAGGTAAAGGATCTCTACTCGAGGAACTATAGAACACTCATGAAAGAAATTGAAGAAGACACAAAAAGATGGAAGACCATTACATGCTCTTGGATCAGAAGAATAAACATTGTTAAAATGTCTATACTGCCTAGAGCCATCTATACTTTTAATGCCATTCCAATCAAAATTCCACCAGTATTTTTCAACGAGCTAGAGCAAATAATCCAGAAATTTGTATGGAACCAGAAGAGACCCCAAATCACTAAGGAAATGTTGAAAAAACAAAAATAAAACTGGGGGCATCACATTACCTGATTTCAAGCTTTACTACAAAGCTGTGGTCACCAAGACAGCATAGTACTGGCATAAAAACAGATACATAGACCAGTGGAACAGAGTAGAGAGCCCAGATATGGACCCTCAACTCTATGGTCAAATAATCTTCGACAAAGCAGGAAAAATATACAGTGGAAAAAAGACAGTCTCTTCAATAAATGGTGCTGGGAAAATTGGACAGCTATATGCAGAATGAAACTTGACCATTCTCTTACACCGTACACAAAAATAAACTCAAAATGGATAAAAGACCTCAACGTGAGGCAAGAATCCATCAGAATCCTAGAGGAGAACATAGGCAGTAACCTCTTTGATATCAGCCACAGCAACTTCTTTCAAGATATGTCTCCAAAGGCAAAGGAAACAAAAGTGAAAATAAACTTTTGGGACTTCTTCAAGATCAAAAGCTTCTGCGCAGCAAAGGAAACAGTCAAGAAAACAAAGAGGCAACCCACGGAATGGGAGAAGATATTTGCAAATGACAGTACAGACAAAAGGTTGATATCCAGGATCTATAAAGAACTCCTCAAACTCAACACACACAAAACAGACAATCATATCAAAAAAGGGGCAGAAGATATGAACAGGCACTTCTCCAATGAAGACATACAAATGGCTCTCAGACACATGAAACAATGTTCATCATCACTAGCCATCAGGGAGATTCAAATTAAAACCACATTGAGATACCACCTTACACCAGTTAGAATGGCCAAAATCAACAAGACAGGAAACAACATGTGTTGGAGGGGATGTGGAGAAAGGGGAACCCTCTTACACTGTTGGTGGGAATACAAGTTGGTGCAGCCACTTTGGAGAACTGTGTGGAGATTCCTCATGAAATTAAAAATAGAGCTTCCCTATGACCCTGCCATTGCACTACTGGGTATTTACCCCAAAGATACAGATGTAGTGAAAAGAATGGCCATCTGTACCCCAATGTTTATAGCAGCAATGGCCACGGTCGCCAAACTGTAGAAAGAACCAAGATGCATTTCAACGGAGGAATGGATAAGGCAGATGTGGTCCATATACACTATGGAGTATTATGCCTCCATCAGAAAGGATGAATACCCAACTTTTGTAGCAACATGGACGGGACTGGAAGAGATTATGCTGAGTGAAATAAGTCAAGCAGAGAGAGTTAATTATCATATGGTTTCATTTATTTGTGGAGCATAACAAATAGCATGGAGGACAAGGAGAGTTAGAGAGAAGGGAGTTGGAGGAAATTGGAAGGGGAGGTGAACCATGAGAGACTATGGACTCTGAAGAACAATCTGAGAGGTTTGAAGCGGCGGGGGGTGGGAGTTTGGGGGATCCAAGTGGTGGGTATTGGAGAGGGCACGGATTGCGTGGAGCACTGGGTGTGGTGCAAAAACAAGGAATACTGTTATGCTGAAAAAAAAAAAATTAAAAAAAAAAAAAAAGCCGAGGTGAGGGACAAGAGAAGATTTGCACAGTTATTGGCTAATCCTCCTCCTCCAAAACTAGAGCCCAAACCTAAAAAGACCCCTGTCAAGAAAGGAGAGAAGGAACAGAGGGGAAAGCTGCCGCTGGCAAGGATGGGAATAACCTTGCGGAACACTGAGGTGCCCCACAGAGCAGAGTGGAAAGCTGAGCATGCTGGCATGCCACGTGAGGTGTATGCACTTTTATTATGAGCTTGAAGGGCAGCAGAGATGCTGATCACTTCAGATCACATCTTTTTCTAGCCAAGTTTAAATAACTGTTACAGTATGGTACAACATTTAAAGAAATGTAGGGGCGCTTGGGTGGCACAATTGGTTAAGTGTCTGCCTTCTGCTCAGGCCATGTTCCTGGGGTCCTGGGACTGAGCCCAGCATGGAGCCTCACATCTGGCTCCCTGCTCAGCAGGGAGTCTGTGTCTCCTTCTCCCTCTGCCCAACCCCCACCTCAAGCTCACTTCTCAAACAAATAAAGTATCTTAAAAAAAAAAAAAAAACAAAGAAATGTAGACTGAAAGAGAGGTTTGTAATATTTATTATAGCTTTAATACTATTTTTTTTTAAAGATTTTATTTATTTGACAGAGATCACAAGTAGGCAGAGAGGCAGGCAGTGAGTGAGGGGGAAGCAGGCTCCCTGCTGAGCAGAGAGCCTGATGTGGGGCTCAATCCCAGGATCCTGGGATCATGGCCCCAGCAGAAGGCAGAGGCTTTAACCAACTGAGCCACCCAGTGCCCCTATTTTTAAAAGAACTTTTAAAAGGGATTTATATGTTAACAAATGTTAACAAATTTATATGTTAACAAATATATAACAAATATATATATATATATAGCATTTGTTAACATATTATATATATATATTTGTTTATATATATATATTTGTTATATATATATATTTGTTAACATATTATATATATATATTGCATATATATATATAATATACACAAGCTATATATAACGTTTTGAATCTCAAAAATGTATAAGGAACAACGTTTTAGCACAAGAGAAAAGAGCATGTGGTCAGTATAGTAGGCTCCTTCTCTCCCACTAAAGTCTGAAGAGATCCTACATTTTGGGGACATTTTATTGAGTACAAGAGAAGGAAAAATTGTTCATGTTCATTTGCACAAGTGTGCAAAACAGCTAGTAGTTAGCTTTTGCATAATTCATTTTCAGTCAGTACTTTGGTAATATTCTTGTCAAATGTAAAAATAGGCTCAATCAACAGGTAAAGAGCAACATTTAACATGAATACAAATGAAAAGGAGAAATGGAATGTGGGTGGGAACTGAGTGAGAAACTAGATCTTTGTAGCCTTAGCTTTATCAGAAAACAATAGGTGCTGCTTAGTGCTTTGTAATTGCTTCTTGCAAAACTTTCAAGAGAATTGTCAAGTGAAAATGTAAGGTTCTTTACAATCTTTATAATATTAAAACATTAAGTTGCTACTGTTAGCAACTTATAAAATGGTCCAATTTCTCTTTCCTTAGATATTTTTCTAAGAATCTCTCAGCTAGAATTCATTTTCCTTTATTACTCTTCTTATCACCTTTTAGATTATATTGTAATACATAGATTGTTGAAGCTCAAAAAAAAGGCTCTATTTGTGGCGCCTGGATGGCTCAGTCAGTTAAGCATCTGACTTCAGCTCAGGTCCTGATCTCAGGGTCCTGGGGTCCAGTCCCCACATTCACTCTCCACTCAGCAGGGAGTCTGCTTCTTCCTCTCCCTCTGTCCCTCCCTCCCCAGCTCATGCTCTCTCACTCTCACTCACTTCTCTCAAATAAATAAATACATTCTTTAAAAAAATAAGGCTCTATTCAAAGCCACATATTATAAATTAAAGTTAAATATATATATAATGTATATATATACATTTTATATATATATGTGTGTGTGTATATATATATATATATATATATATACACTTTTTTCTTTATCCCATGACCACTTTCATTTTCAACTATCAGCTATTTTTTTTTTGTTCTGGCTTTTTTTTTTTTTTAATTAACGTATAATGTATTATTTGCTTCAGGGGTACGGGTCTGTGAATCATCAGTCTTACACAATTCACAGCACTCACCACAGCACATACCCTCCCAATGTCCATAACCCACCCACTTTATCCCTCCCTCCACCACCCCTCAGCAACCTCAGTTTGTTTCCTGAGATTAAGAGTCTCTTATGGTTTGTCTCCCTCCCGATCCCATCTTGTTTCATTTTTTTTTCCGTCCCTGCCCCCCATGATTCCCCACCCTGCCTCTCAAATTCCTCATATCAGAGAGATCATATGATAATTGTCTTTCTCTGATTGACTTATTTCGCTTAGCATAATACCCTCTAGTTCCATCCACGTCGTTGCAAATGGCAAGATTTCAGTTTTTGGATGGCTGCACAGTATTGCTATATATATATATATATATATATATATATATATATATATATATATCACATCTTCTTTATCCATTCATCTGTTGATGGACAGAAACAGTCAACAAAACCAAAAGACAACTGATGGAATGGGAAAAGGTATTTGCAAATGATGTATCAGATAAAGGACTAGTGTCCAAAATCTATAAAGAACTTATCAAACTCAACACCCAAAGAACAAATAATCCAATCAAGAAATGGGCAGAGGACATGAACAGACATTTCTACAAAGAAGACATCCAAATGTTGAACATGACACATGAAAATGTTCAACATCACTCAGCATCAGGGAAATACAAATCAAAACCACAATGAAATACCACCTCACACCAGTTAGAATAGCTAAAATCAACAAGTCAGGAAATGACAGATATTGGCGAGGATGGGGAGAAAGGGGAACCCTCATACACCTTTGGTGGGAATGCAAATTGGTGCGGCCACTCTGGAAAACAGTATGGAGGTTCCTCAAAAATTTGAAAATAGAGCTACCCTATGACCCAGCAACCGCACTACTGGGTATTTATCCTAAAGATATAAATGTAGTGATCTGAAAGGGCACAAGTACCCAGATGTTTATAGCAGCAATCTTGTTCTGTTTTTATAAATAACAAAGTATGATTCAATGTGCTGGCAAGGAAGAAACAAAACAATCAAATATTTCAGAAGACTATTCACTTTTTGTAGACGATCCAGTCAGCATTCTGTGTAGTTAGACCTCAACTGTCCAATAATGACCATTGGCTTCACTGACCACTGAGAACTTGAGAAGGAGCTGGTGTTAAATTAATTAAATGAGGCCATTAGACTGATGTGACTGGAATGCCATGGAAACTAACATAAATAACCCAAGATCTAAGCCTGTAAATGCCTCAAGGTTGTGAAATTGAAACCCTCAGACAACCAATCACAAGCAGCTATGTAGTCTTTAAACTATAGCCAATCAATAATTTCCTTATTTGATTTCTACCTTTTCTCCAGAAAAGTCTCCTGTCAGTGTAGTCTTCCTAACCACTTCCAGTATGGTGCTGCCATATGAACAGCATTTTTGTTCTATTACGAATGGATTTTTATTCAAATAAACTCTTAAAATATTTAATACACCTATTTATCTTTGAACACTAGTCTGAATTGAGATGTATTACAAGTATAAAAGAGACACTGGATTTCAAAGTTTTAGGATGAAATAAAGAATGTAAAATGTTTCGTGAATAATATCATATATGGATTACATGTTGAAATGATAATATATTTTTTATATATTGGGTTAAATAAGACAGATGTTTAAGATCAATTGCACCTGTTTCTTTCTACTTTTTTAATGTGTGGCTATCAGATATTTTTTAGTTTAAAATTTCACATATCTGATGTAGCTCAAATTTACATTATATTTCTTTTTGACTCTGCTTATAGAGACCACCCTTGCAATTTCCAAACAAACTAAAAAATATGGAGCTTTGGAGGAAGAAATCATTATACTAATGTATCAAGGAATTATAACCACCACCCTATTATTTTATATGAAGCTCTATATTTAAAATTGAGGCTATAAAATCATTAAACATATGTGTTCATGAATAACATTGCACATGCACAATGGCACCATGCTTTTAAAAGGCTTTCAACTCCAGACGCACTTATCTCCCAAATCTTTTCCACTTTGAACTATCTAGATTACTGGCTTCTATCACGAAGACACTAGGCTTTCTTGTCAGATCCTAAATTTGATTTCTACATACTTCCTGAGACCGATGTTTTCTTCAGGCCCTGCCTTCCCCTTGTCCCAGATTTCAGGATACAGACTCAACTCCTTGAGAAGCCCCAGGGCCACTCCCCAGAGTGCCAATTGCCCAGGAATTGGCTCAGTCTGTGCCATACACTGTAATGACTTTGACACAAAAATAACCTAAATCCCTTTGGTTATGTTATTTGTCCTAATACATTTGAACTACAATGCCAGATTGTGGTGCTGTATTGTATTATATATAAATTATATTGAGGTTTCTTCATGTGATGTGGAAATCCACAAAAGGGCAAGTGTTTATGAATTTTAAAATTTATTTTTTAAGTTGACAAAATCATTTTTCCCCAGCTTTACAGAGGTATAAGTTAAAATTGTGTACATTTAAGTGAGCAATATGAAGTTTTGATGTATGCATGTATATATTATGAAATGATTACCATAATTGAGCCAGTTAGTATACCTATCACTTCTAGTATTTACCATGTGTGTGTGTGTGCGCATGCGTGCATGCGTGCATGCATGTGCACATGCACAGCAACCCTTACAATCTTAGCAAATTTCAAGTATATGATACATCATTATTGCTAACTGTAGTCATTATGCTGTACATTGGGTCTCCACAACTTATTCATCTTAAGTTTGTACCTTTGTTTTTTGTTTTGTTTTGTTTTTGTTTATTTTAGAGAGAGGAAGAGAACAAGTTGGGGGGAGAAAGGCAGAGAGAGAGAGAGAATCTCAAGCAGATTCCTGACTGAGTGCATAGCCTGACACAAAGCTGGATCCCAAGATCCCCGGATCATGACCTAAACCAAAATCAAGTGGGACGCTTAACTGACTCAGCCACTCAGGTGCCCCAAGTTTGTACCTATAAACAATGTCTCCCCATTTCCTCTAATCCCTATTCCTTGGTAACCATCCTTCTATTCCCTGTTTCTAGGAGTTCACCTTCCTTAGATTATATACATAAGCTGAAATATGCATTATTTGCCTTTCTGTGTCTGGCTTATTTCACTTATCACAATGACCTTAATGCCTTCGGAGATAATAGAATGCCTTCTATTGTCACAAATGGTAGGATTTCTCCTTTTTAAAGGCTGAATAATATTCCATTTTAAATGTATATATCACATTTTCTTTATCCATTCATCCATTGATGGATGTAGATTATTTCCATATTTTGGTTATAGAGCTTTTTTTAAGGGAAATATTTCATAAGTTAATACAAAATGGACAATAAATTTCACTAGTAACAATCTTAAAAATCTTACATGTAACATAGATACTTCCTGTCTTTAAGAGGTAATTTTCTATTCAAAGGATGACAGCTTGAAATCGAGGTACATTTTTAGAGAAACTCTTTATTAAAGAATTTGAACTTATGTAACATAACTAAGTAAATAATATAAGGCCAATTGTTAACAGAAACACATACATTAAGACTTTCATAAACTAACTAGGATCTAGTCATCCTGATTTTAGCTTGCAGCCAAAAGCCCACACCAGGTTTTTGCCTTGGATTTGTTTATTTCTTAGAAGTTACATTTAAAATCCCTCAATTGATCTACTCAATGTTCTTATACCATTAAAGTGAGTACAGTTAAGTACAGATTATTTAAGTATTTCCAAAAGGGCCAGGCCAAAATCATATAACATCACTACACTGGAATTTTTACTGAAGAAACAGTGGAATTTTAAAGTAAGAATTAGCTTTAGATATCATCTTGTCCAACTCCTTTTTTTAGATATTAGTCAAGTGAATCTTGAGAAGTTAAATGATTTATCAAGACCACAGGGCTTGTGAGAACTGGACTCAGATTCCTGACATTTTTTTTAACATCTTAATTTAATTTTATTTTTTCATGTTCCGAGTTTCATTGTTCATGCACAATACCCAGTGCTCCATGCAATACATGCCCTCCATAATACCCACCACCAGGCTCTCCCAATCCCCCACCCCCCACTCCTCCAACACCCTCAGTTTGTTTCTCAGAGCCCATAGTCTCTCATGGCTCGTAATCGAGTAAATCTTACTTGATTTACTCCAACTCACTTTTCCTCTCCATTTCCCAATGTCCTCCATGTTATTCCTTATGCTCCACATGTAAGTGAAACCATATGATAATTAACTCTTTCTGCTTGACTTATTTCACTCAGCATAATCTCAACTTTCTGTCCTTTTGGCTCTAATTTTTTTTTTTTTGGTGGTTTTTTGTTTTGTTTTGTTTAAATCTACCCTATGCTGTTTCTTCTCTCCATATGGTAAAAGTAGCAAGGAAGAATCTTCTAAATATGCTTTTAATGAATGCAAAAGAAGTTTTCTAATTTTCTCCCTGTAAATAAATAGTACTCTCTTATTTGTATTTGACAGCTTTTAACATGAAACAAATATAACTCAGTTTATCTATAATAATTCTGTACAAAATTATAGCTTCTGTCACAATTGCTTGTTTTAATAAATTTAGACAGCTTCCTACAGAATTTGGGTGAAGTATTTGGGTGAAATCTTGGAACAAGATATGTGTGAATAGGTTTCATGCTATACAAATGGTTAAAATGAGATGGAAATAATTATTTTCATGACATTCCTTTAGCCTAGGGGAGAGGGGATGGGTGGAAGGGATGGACTCAAGGCTGCATGCAGGAAGTGACCTTCAGTTTGGAGCCAATGTGGTGAATTCCCCTTCTGAGAGATACCCTGTGTCCCTCCCAGGTTTTCCGGACTCACATTCTAAAGAGCATTCTCTGCTGCCCTCTAGAGCTTCTAAGAGTCATCAGTGAGGACAGCAAAAAGAGAAACCTACTTTACTTACTGGTAAGCAGATAAATAAGTGACTTTTCCCCTTTAAGAATTCTGCACACCCCCCAAAAAAATTCTGCACCCACTTACAATGTAGGTTTTTGGTTTTGTTTTAATATTTTCCCATGCCACCAAGCAAGTCTCAGGAATTCAACTGGCTGTCTTACATTTTAACTCCACTCTGATACGACCTACTCAGAGACCTCGTCAGAATCCATAGGACGAGCTCAGTCCTACAAGATTGTCCCCACTTCAAAGGACAATTGCAAGTCTAGGTTGTCACTTGTGTTTCTGATGTAAGATTCTCACAATCCCCTATTTGGGTTTATTAATTTACTAGAGTGGCATGAAAACTCAAAGAAACATTTACTTACTAGATTACCAGTTTATAATAAAAGGCTATAACTCAGGAACAGTCAAATGGAAGAGATGAATAGGACAAGGTGGGGTAGGGGGAACAGCTTCCATGCCCTCTCCCAGGACTCCACTCACCCTTTATCTCCATGTTTTCACCAACCCAGAAGCTCTCTGAGCCCAGTCCTCTTGGGTTTATATGGAGGCTTCATTACATAGGTATGATTGATTAAATCATTGGCCATTTGGCAATTCGATTCAACCTCCAGCCCTTCTGTACTCCCTGGAGTTCAGAGCTCAGATGTGGTACTGAAAGGGAAACCCTTTAACCAGTGGTTGGTTCCACTGGCAACCAGCCTCCATCTGTAGGTGTGACCTCAAAGTCAGCTCTTAGATGTAAAAAAGACAACTGCATCACACTCATCACTTAGGAAATTCAGAGATGAGAGATATATATTCTTTTTTTTTTTTAAAGATTTTATTTATTTATTTGACAGACAGAGATCACAAGTAGGCAGAGAGGCAGTCAGAGAGAGAGGAGGAAGCAGGCTCCCCACTGAGCAGAGAGCCCCCTGATGCGGGGCTCGATCCCAGGACCCTGGGATCATGACCTGAGCTGAAGGCAGAGGCTTAACCCACTGAGCCACCCAGGCGCCCCGAGATATATATTCTTATCATCAATTATGATATCACACACTTCAATGACAAAGAAAACAGAACATGTCATTTGGTGAATCATTTTGTATTCAACCCAAATAAAATGATGAATTAGTTCTGAAAGATACATTTGTGTGTATATATAAACTGGCATTCTACTGTGAACATTTTAAAACATGTACTTATATCTTCTTTTTTTAAAAATTTCTTTTCAGTGTTCCAGAATTCATTGTTTGTGCACCATACCCAGAGCTCCATGCAATACGTGCCCTCCATAATACCCACCACCAGGCTCACCCAACTTCCCCACACCCCTCCCCTCCAAAACCCTCAGTTTGTTTCTCAGAGTCCACAGTCTCTCATGGTTCATCTCCCCCTCCAGTTTCCCCCAACTCACTTCTCCTCTCCATCTCCCCATGTCCTCCCTTATGTTATTCCTTATGCTCCACTAGTAAGTGAAACCATATGATAGTTGACTCTCTCAGCTTGATTTATTTCACTCAGCATAATCTCCTCCAGTCCCGTCCATGTTGATACAAAAGTTGGGTATTCATCCTTTCTGATGGAGGCATAATATTCCTTTGTATGTATGGACCATATCTTCTTTATCCATTTATCCGTTGAAGGGCACCTTGGTTCTTTCCACAGTTTGGCAACCGTGGCCATTGCTGCTATGAACATTGGGGTGCAGATGGCCCTTCTTTTCACTACATCTGTATCTTTGGGGTAAATACCCAATTGTGCAATTGCAGGGTCATAGGGAAACTTTATTGTATAATTTCTTAAGGAACCTCCACACTAAAACATGTACTTATATCTTCAGTTCAAACTGTCATAACATTTTCATAACATTTGGCTCTATTTTTTTTTTTTTGGTGGTTTTCACTAGGTTTGTTTCACTGAACTTTGATCTGTCTTCAATAAACCTTCTGTTCTGACACCACATTAAGGCAGGCCCAAAACCAAAGTAGGAGAGGCTCCCTACCACCTTCAATCCTGATTCTCCTCTCTCTAAATCAGCCCCTGCACCAATGACAGTATGGTTTTCTTCAAGCACAAATAGAGTAAAGCCATTTTTTGAAGTCTTTTTGGTTTCCTTTTTTGTCCAGTTCCCATTTCTCTTTCCCTTCAATTCTGATTTTCGGCCCCACGACTCAAAAAGACTGCTCTCTTCCTTCCTTCACTCAACAAATATTGAATGTCCATTTTGTGGTGGGTTCAAGGGATAAATCTAGGAAAGGAGGAACTATTTTAACCTTAAATAACTTAAAGCCCAAAATAGAAACAGACATATACACAATGTGCTAACCATGGTAAGTACTGTGAAATAATAAGGTAAGGAAGAACTAAATTTGCCCAGGAAATCTCCAATGAGAGAACACTGAACTGAGTGCCGAAGAGAATTGGAAATTTGCCAGTAGAGTATGGGCGCAGGGCATTCCAGAAAGAGCAAACTGAAAAATTACAAAAGCAGCGACTAACAAATAAGGCTGGTAAAGGTGACAATTGTGTATGCTCTCTGAGGGTGTCTAGACAAATGGATAGCAATTAAGTGATCTTAGGCAAAGGGTAGTTTTGATTTGAGAAAGACCACTCTCACAGCACAGTGGGGAATGGAGGCAGAAGAGACAGGAAGTAGGAAAACTTAGAAAGATCTTGTAATTGTTTAGCTTAGAGATGATAAATACTTGAAGTAAGGAGTGTAGGGGAATAAAGCAGATTTTTTAAAATATTCAAGACGCCAAAACTGGAATTTAAGTGCTTCGAACACTGGGTTGTTTGTTCATTGATACATCCCTAACACCTACAGCAGTGCTTGCCACAAGTAAACACTCAATAAATATATGTTGGATTCTGGGAAGATGGCAGTTCACTGCAGTTTTGGACTCTTCCTGAATGTCCCTTAAAAACAGGCATAACAATTAAAATTGCAAAGTCCAAAACCCACAGATGCCTAAACCAGTACAAAATTACTTAATTGTCACCCAAATGTTCCTCAGACTTATGGATTGGGAACCACTGGTAGCTAAAATCATCAGACAGGGTAATTATCTATGAGGGACAAAATAGGAGGAAGGACCTGGTGCTCCAAATCTGAGAATCTGATATCACAAATTCATATGTACTAGAAAGCTCAGTTGACCAATCTGAGACTACAACAACCAAAACTGGAACAGCAGTCTACAGAAACCAATTATTGAGTGAGTATGAGGAGACAAGGGCAAGGTCTGATGATGATGGGATGGGATGGGATGGGATGGGATGGGATGGGATCGACGATAACTGAGAATAACCTACAAGTTCTCTTTCCCAGGACAACTACCTATACAGAAAAGATGGTGCTGGGAATAGGATCCATATTGATCAGGACAGAAGAGTTGGGACAAAGAAAAGAGAAAATACAGAAAAAAAGTGAAAATTAAAAACGCATGATTATAGGAGTCCTGGAACAAAAGGAAAATACCAAATAAAACTGGAAAATTAAAACACAATAATAGTGAAAAAATCATGATAGCTAAAACATGGCATATCAGAATACTTGGTCCAAATGTTTTTATCAGAGGACATTGTATAGCATTCAATTTTTTTTTAAAAGATTTTATTTACTTATTTGAGAGAGACAAAGAGAGTGTGCATGCGGAAAAGAGAGCATAAGCAGGAAGGAGGGGCAAGGGAGACAGAGAAGCAGACTCCTCACTGAGCAGAGAGCCTGATGGGGGAATCGATCCCAGGATCCCAGGATCAGGATCCGAGCCGAAGGCAGACGCTTAACCAACTGAGCCATCCAGGTGCCCCTATAGCATTCAATTTTTAAGACAAACATATAACTCAAAAAAGTGAAACAAAAAAAACCTGAATTAAATACAACAGAAAGAAGAAATTAATGATTAAAAGAAACATTTTAAAGTTGGAAAATAGAAAAATAGTAAAACTAAGCAATCCAAAAGCCAGTTCTATGAAAACAGAAAAAAAGTCACTAATTAACAGGACTAAGGGACAAATGAAGAAAACAAACACTATTTGAGGCAAAATAATCCTCGAAAGTGAGAAAAAATTTAAATATCATAAAAGCTTACTTAGTATGCCTGCTAAAATACTTTTAAAAATCTGAATGGGTAGGTTTTTTTAATAAAAACTAATATTAAGTCTAATAAGTTAAAAAGTTAAGAGATCAGTTCCCAGAGAAGTGACACAGTAAGCAATAGAGAGTTACCCCACAAACAAAAATAAAACAAAGGCGCTGAATCTGGAGATCTTCCTGGGAAATTGTTTCCAACTTTTAAAGGATCAGGTAATGAAAATATTGGTTAAACTATCCCAGAAAAAAATTGGGCAA
This sequence comes from Lontra canadensis, assembly GCF_010015895.1. NCBI lineage: Eukaryota > Metazoa > Chordata > Mammalia > Carnivora > Mustelidae > Lontra > Lontra canadensis. The sequence continues at coordinate 123,187,039 of NW_022630995.1, read as the reverse complement.
ACTTTCACATTTCTTATAAGAGGAAATATATAATCAATTCTCCCATCGCTTCTCGGCCTTTTGGCTAAGATCAAGTGTATGATCAGTTCTCCCAACCTGACAAAGACAGGCATCAAAACATGTACAACTACTGACTATTTTTCTCTATAAAAATGGATGTAACAATCAAAGTGAAATGGTAACAAACAAAATACAGCGGCACAATAAAAAACAAAACATACTTATTTAGGTTGTGAGGATGTTGAAGAAATAAGCCATATAAAGTGGCAAGAATAAAACCTTGCACAAAGTAAAGGTGCCACTAGTGTTAGTCATGATCATTAGTCATCACAGATTGGACAAGTGAGATTATTAAAGGACATGAGGAAGAAATCAAGGAAAGTCAATGCTTAACTAGCTGCTAGAGAACAGTTAGAACATTTGTATTTCCCAGTCTCAAAACTCACTACAAATCTTCAGTGAACAAGACTGTGTAGTACTGGCATAAGGATAGATCTAAGTCAATGGGAGAGAATTGAGATTCCGAAAATTAACCCTTACTCTGGTCCATTTTATTTTCAAGAAGGGTGCCAAGACAATTCAATGAGGGAAGAATGGTCTTTTCAACAAATGATGCTGGGGTAAGTGAACCTCCACCAGCAGAAGAAGGACATTGGACCCCTCTAGCTACCACATACAAAAAGTGACTCAGGAGGTACCAAATACCTAAATGTAAGAGTTAAACTATAAAGCCCTTGGTAGAAAGCACAGTTGTAAATTTCTGTGATCTTGGATCAGATAGATCAGACAGTGGTTTCTTAAGAGATATCTAAAGCATAAGCAACCAAAGAAAAACAGAGAAATTTAACTACATCGAAATTTAAAAATTTGAGCTTCAAAGTGCACTACCAAGAAAGTGAAAAAACCCACATATTAGGTGAAAATTTTTGCAAATTGTGATCTGATTTAGTGTACAGAATATAAAAGCTACAACTCCACTATTAAAAAACAAATAACCCAATTTATAAAGGGGCAAATAATTTTTTTTTCAACTTTTCAATAGCCAAATATCTTTCATTGGTAATGTTATTCAGCTTATATTTTGCAGAATAGACACGAGAAGAGGAAAAATGTCCATAAAGTGGTGAGAGAAAACAAAATGCCAAGACCCTCTCACCCATTCATTTCCTCTGAAAAAATTCATGGGGAGATCATTCCTGTATTACAGATGATGGTACCGTGGTTCAAAGAGGTTCACAGGCCTTCTGACTTCGACCACTGCCAAGTTCCTCACCCATGTGGTGTCATAGTAATCATCCATGCTTTCCCCCCCTTGACCACAGTTGTGATAAACTATCATGCCTCACCAAAGCACAGTGCACTTCAGCTCCACTTCCCACACCATCACCATCGCTCCTGCACCTCTGTGGGCCCCTCATTCATCAGTCTCCAGTCCCAGGCACCACAAGAGCTGCTGGGTCCCTCTGAAGCTATGGTAGGTCCACGGTGGGAACCAGCGCCAGAGAAGAGCTTAGTAGTGGTGGGAGCCTGGAGATGGACAGCGTTGGGGGTGTGGATCCTGGGCATCCCAGCAGATAGCTGGATGCTCCCCCTCTAGCTCTGGATCTTCAAGGAGAGGGCGACAGTCAGGTGGTCATTGCGGACTCTATGGGTGGCCTGGCAGGACCACCCACCACCCAATGGCACATGAAAAGATGTTCAACATGATTAGTCATTTGGAAAATACCAATCAAAACCACAATGGATGGCCCTTCACACCCACCAGAATGGCTTAAATCAAAAAGATGGACAATATGGCAAGTGTTGTGGAAGATGTAGAGAAATTACAGGCTTCCTACACTGCTGGTGGGTAAGAAAATTGGTGCAGCCACCTTAGAAAACTGTTGAGCAGTTCCTCACAAAGTTAAACCTAGAGTTCTGTATGACCCAGAAATTAAACTCTTAGGTATATACATAAGAGAACTGAAAACACATAGGCACACAAAAGCTTGTACACAGATGGTCACAAGATCATTATTCATATTAACCAAAAGTGGAAACAACTCAAATGCCCACCAGTTTACGAATGGGTAAACAAAACATGGTATGTCTATACAACAGAATATTATTCAAACATAACAAGTAAGGACATACTGATTCATGGTTCAATACAGACAAACCTTAAAAACATTATACTCAGTGAAAGAAGACAGATACAAAGGCCACGTATGTATGATTCTGCTTATATGAAATGCCCAAAGTGAGCCAATCCTTAGAGACAGAAAATAGATTAGTCTTGCCAGGGTTTTGGGGGAAGGGGTCAATTTGGTATAGACTGCTGATGGTTACAGTTCGTCTTTTGGGCATAATGAAAGTATTCTGGAATTAGATGGTTATACAACCGGGTGAATATACCCAAACCACTAAATTGTACACTTCTAAAAAGTGAGTTTTATAGTATGTGGTTTATAGCTCTCCAAAATAAATAAAAGATCTAGAAAATGGATTAAAGGGAATTGACAAAAATTTAGGAAATTTTTAATAACTCTAGAATCCAGGTGGCAAGTGAATGGTGGTACCCTGTACAAGTCCTTTGACCTTTTCTTTATGCTTAAAATTCTTACCAAAAAATGTATGTGAAGTAATTGACCAGAAACAATAATAAAAAAAAAAGTGAAAACAAATAAATACAAAATGGTCATCAGGGTCAGTGCAACAAAGAGACTTCAAGGAATTTAGAAATTAAGAAGAGAATTGGCAAAGCCAACTCAGCACACGGAATTCATGCTGCCAGTGAGGACTGGGCAGGGGAGAAGCTGGAGATCCTGAGGTAGGTTGCTGGACTTGGCCTAGGGCCTTGCTAGTATCTTAACTGTGTTTTATCACTGCAAATGTCACACATTTTAATTATTCGTATATGTGTTTTTCACTCCTAAAAGACTGAGATCCTCAAGGGCTGCTGTCATTTCCTATTGATCTGTGGATCTGCCCCTCCAGGTCTAGTCTTGCTTCTCCCACTTTGTTGGTACTGAAGATAAGCAGTGTTTGAGGATGAAGCTAAGAGGAGCCATTCAACTGTATAACCACAGTGAATCAAAATTAATTTAAAGTGCAGAATCAGGGGCACTGGGGTGGCTCAATGGGCTAAGCCTCTGCCTTCAGCTCAGGTCATGATTCCAGGGTCCTGGGGTGGAGCCCTGCATTGGGCTTTCTGCCCAGTGGGGAGCCTGCTTCCCCTTCTCTCTCTGCCTGCCTCTCTGCCTACTTGTGATCTCTCTCTCTCTGTCAAATAAATAAATAAAATCTTTTTAAAAAATAATAAAATGCAGAATTGGGAAAATTATAAAATGTACTTATAAAAATGGCAGTAATAATATGGCCAACAATAACATTAATAACATTTTTGTTGAAATACAAACTGTCTAGAGACAAGTGGAAAAAATAATTTATTGCAGATTCTCCTACACATGAACATGGAACATTTATACATATATAGATGTGCTGATAGGAAATGCTAAATTTCAAGACAAACATTTTTACACAAAAGTAGTTGCACTATATTTTATAAAGGTAGATATTAATAAATTATCAGAGATAGTTAAGAACAATAGGCCAATTATTCCAACAGGAATGCATTTGATGCCAAAATTAAAGTAACTTTTCTGAACATGATGGCTTGGATATAATTACATTCTTCCAAGCTAAGAAAAGGAAGCCCATTTCTAGAAATAAAAGGCCAGAAATGGCTCTTTCAGGAGTATCCGAGTGGTGTCTCCAATTTTATTCTTGGATGTGTTTAGAGAGCCCAACATTTATCCCAAGCTAAGGTAATTGTTCAGTGTGAAACAGTACAGCTTTTTGTAACAGCTGCAAGTGGTTAACGAGATTTAATATAAGGGATATACTACAAACATAGAATTTTAGAGGAATTATAATGCCAAGTTATATATGATTTGAGTGAGCAACCAAATATTTTGGAACAGGAATGTGCACCCTCTATTTTTGAAGGAAAATGAGTACAATTCAAAATAGTCACTATGTTCTTAGTGTGGTATATTAATTCTTATTTTGGGAATCTGAAAATAAATGGCATTTTTTTCCTAAAACTTAGAACTCACTCCTTTAGAAAATGATTTCTATAATGATATACACTGGCACAATATAAATTTTGTTTTATGTTATTATAGTCATTAAAACATACATAGACATATATATGGAACACTAAACAGATTTGGTAAGCCATGATATGATATATACACATGACCAAATACTGTTCAGTGTCATTTAATTAAATTCAACAAATATTTATTGGGTGCCTACCACTTGCAAATTACCATGTTCAGTGGTAGATCTTAAGACACAGGAAGCTCACATCATTCACATCTAAAGCCAAACTTCAGGTAATATACTAAACCTTGAAAATAATCAAAAGCAGAGCTAAGGTTGAGTAGTGAATCATGAAAGCTATACCAAGGAGAAAGGCTTGGGATAATTGCAAGGGACAAAGCGAAATATGTAACCACAGGAATAATGGCTCCTAGGCGAGGCATGTGACTGGGGACCATGGGAGCCCTTTCTGCGGTCCTCTTCATCCCATGGTCCAACATTCAGTCGTCATCCCGAGTTGTTTCCTTTCAAGAGTGGGATAAACAGGGATTCATTTTCGGTGATAATAAAGCAGGTAGTATCCCCCCAAATATTTTTTTTTCATCATATGAAAATGTGATCTGCATTCAGATCTGTTTTGCTGCCTCCCATCCTCATTCTGGGGGAAACAGGGCCACCCACCTCAAATGAGCAACAGTTGAGGTAGAATTTAATTTATCAGAAGAATATCCGTAAACATGCCAACACCACAAGTAAACTATTTAAGGTAAAAAGACCAGAAAGAAGATGAAGATAAATATTTTAAAATTTGTCATTCCATTTCTTTTAGGACTTACACTCCACCAGCATTTTTAGGGGGATGCATGCCTACGGAAAAAAGAAATATACTCAGTGAGTCTCCCCCTCCCCCTCTAAAGAACCAGTACATCAACAGGGGAACAAAGTATCCAACTCGCTTCTGATGCAGCGCTCTGCTTGGCAACAGAGTGGGCATGACCTTGGTGTGCGCAGGCCCGGTGGGAGTCGGGGCGGAGGGCCATTGTCTGAGGACGGCTTAGCGTGCCTTGCAGCTGGAGTGGGACCCTAGCACGAGCACCAACCTGAGGCTGCCCTACGCAGTCATTCAGGTTCGAGAAGGTTATAAATCGCTCTTCTTTCTAGGAAAAACGCCATGGGACTAGGACGTCTAAAGATCGCCAGACATTCCACAGGGAGACAGCTTGGCCCTCAGAAGAATCCGAAGCTTCGTGATGAAGGAACCACCTACAAATTGTGGTCCTGACTCTGCCCGGATGGTGATCTCAGAATGGTTTAGGGAGCTAAGGGAAGAGGACTCGCCCCCACAGCCCTCTCACCTCAGCCGTGTTTAAATCAGATTATGGCAGAAGAATAAAAGTAAACAAACAAACAAAAACAGGTCTTCCCCTTCTGGTGCTTTTGGTTTTCATTTCATTAGAAGACAAAAGCTGGCAACGCTGCATAAAGTATAAAGTAAAGTAAACTTAGGGAAGTTTTTATTGTTCTAACTGGCTCATTAATGTTTTAGTATTTCCTCTGCTTCACTGGAGAGTTCATGTCTGTAAGCAAGAGTTCTTTTCAAATGAAACCTATTCCCAGTGATTATAATCTAGCTCTTTCTCTATTTTATTTATTTACTTATTCACTTATTTTTAGCGCTCTGTATTTATATTCTGTCTTTAAAAAAAGGAATTGCATGCTGATTAGTCATACCTCTGTTCCCGTATTTTTTCTGGAAAGAAACCAAACTTGCATTGGCTCTTTTTTGCCCTTCATGGACACGGGGCCTCGGTGCTCCAAATGGAACTGTGGATCTGAGTTTTCCGGTGTCATAAGACATCTAAAAGACAGGGGACAGGGAAGAGAGATAGTCGTATGGAGTATGGTTGTATAGAGAAAGTGGTATGAACCGAAATTAAGTGTAGTGTAGTGTAGTGACCCACACTACAGTTGTATTTAAAGGTAACACAAGGTTTTAGTGACAATGATCATACAGGGAATTCCTAAGGTGGTGTGGAACCATTAGAAGTGGGAGTAAGGACCCAATTTTCTCAAATAAGAAATAAACAGTCCTAAGAGCATGAGTGATGACTGTTTAAAAATAATAAAGCCACTGAGAGTTAAGCCACACATTAAGAGACTTTTTTCTTGCAAAGCAGTCAATACTAAGACATGTTCTCTTACCTGTAGGTATATTCAGACACATTTATTTTTCCTTTTTCGCCAGTGGTTTCTGTTCTGCTTGTGAGGTTAACGGTGTTTCCAAAAAGGCAGTACCGCGGCATCCTCTGTCCTATCACACCGGTAACAACCTCTCCCGTGTGTATCCCTATTGTTATCTGCAGAAATCCAAACTTTGTTTCCATAAGTTCAATCACCAAAACACTAATTTTTTATTTCTTTACATTACAGAATGTAGAATCATCATATAAAAATCTTAAGGATTCTCTAGAAGAACCCCAAGTGTGTTATAGCATGTTTATAAAACAAAAGAACTCAAAGTGTATTTATAAAAACAAAAAACCCTCACAGAAATCTGTCTTCCAAGAGGAACGTTCATTTTCTAAAGTCTGAAGATTTCCAAAGATATGACTCTGGCAACTCAGATGAGACACAGGAAAGAGGTATTTAAAAATAAGCCAGAAAGGACAGGGAGTTTTATCTCACCCTCATGATTTTACTACATGGAATAGACTAGGTAATTTCAAATAGGTGGACAGATTTCCCATCTTTATGAAAAAATGGGATATAAGAAAAGATTATAATCTATACAATTAATGACTGCCTGGTAAAGAATGGGTCAGTTGTCCACAAGGGTCTCCTACTACTATTATATGGGTTTTATTCACTAACCTGAACAGATTCACCGTCCACTTGAACCTGACCAGCAATTTCCATCATGTCCAAGGCCAGGTGGCAGATGGACCGTGCATGGTGGATGCATGGCTCTGGTAAACCACTCACAGTCATATACTTGTCACCAACTGTTTCGACCTAACACAGCACATATAATTCACATGTTCCTTGGTTAGAATAAACATTACCATTTCATTTGCTACCCTTATATATAAACAATGTTTTTTCAAGGCTACCGGTAACTTCAAACTCTCCTTCTCTGAATTCTTTTAAAATTCTAATGCATTCAACTCCAACAAGATGAAACCTTATAATTATTTCAGATTTACACACATGGCACTTGAGGTCTTTGATTACAGGCAGGTCCAGACACAGCATTATTCTCTCCCTAGTAATTCCGGGTTTCTCACCCCAGATACCCTTACAATTCAATGGACAATTAATTACCATTAACTCCCTAAAATAATGATGGTTTATGGCACAAGGGCTACTACCCAAAGCCCAGTGATTTATCATGTTCATTAACTATTTATATTTAACGTGCTCACGAAGTGTTACATTATACCTCAGAAAACCACTATAAAATCAATAGTCTTTGTGGCACTCCTATTACTCCAGATGCCTGGAGATGGTTTAGCTAACATTCTTACTTTTATGAAGCAATAATCTCCTAACTTCATTTTTCCAAAATTATATTTGTTTTCAATTGAAACAAAGAGCAGAAATATCTTATAAATGTTTATCTTCAAGTCCGTGTTATCTAAAAGCAGATCTGAGTCCCCAGTACCCTTCTCCTGGTCTCCAACTTCTTTCCCATGCTAAGCATTTATATATTTCAGTAAAAATGTCTCCTGCAGAGCATACAACAAATGTTATTATTTATATTACGTATCATAAACAACCTGCACAGATTCATTAACGTAAGTGCCAATGAGCTGCTGAACATTTCATTTTCACTAGGGGATCATCAGCACTATTCCTTTTGTTTACTAGGAAAAAAAAGTTTTATAACAAGAGGGAATCATTTAAGAAAATGGTAAACAGTAAATACATGGAGGCTGGCTGCTGCATGGCTATACGGCTAGTGTCAGAGAAGGTGCTTATGATGCCTCTGAGTGTAGGGCCTTGGAATTCAGACTCCAAAGAATCCCACATTAGGATATGACCTGGACTTGCCTTATAAACAAATGGATTTTTCCGAGAGTCAGTCAATGTGTCAAATCTGGTGTAGAGGTCATTAAGGAGGTTAACAATCTTCATGGCCCCTTCTCCAGATGCGTGCTTGCTACAGAAAGCATTGAAGCCCACAATGCCGCTGAAGAGGATGGTCACGTTGTCGTATCTTTTGGCAGGCACCGGACGCTTGTGTCTCAGCTCATTGGCAACAGACGGAGGGAGGACAGAATATAGCAACCTGTTCAGGTCAGCAGGGTGGGGAAAAAGCCACAGTAAGAAATGATGGGAAGAGCCTTAGTGCTTCTACTGTCCACCTCCTAGAGCTTTGATGTCGTGTGTACTGTAAAATTCTGGGGTGGTAATAGGACACCCATAACTGGCCGTATATGTAAGGGAGGTATCGAAGATGCTGTGATTTATTTGTTTTCATCACATACAACATCTGCAAATCCAAACCAGTTCACACCAAATGAAAATAAGCCAAACATATAAACAGGCAAAGTGGAAGACTGGTAATAGGACAAAGTTTTCATCTGTGGTACTGAATTCTGACCTGCTATTATGGTTCACAGTTTGAAAGCTGTCATCACTAGCACTTAAAATGCTGTCTGAGTAGCAAAATACCAGGGCCACATTTATCTCTTAGGAATAAGAAATCTACCTGAATTTGTGTAAATAATATTAAAAGAAGATTTCTGGGCACCTGGGTGGCTCAGTCTGTTAAGCACCTGCCTTCCACTCAGGTCATGATCCCAGAGTCCTGGGATCGAGTCCCACATTGGGAATCCCTGCTCAGGGGGGAGCCTGCTTCTCCCTCTCCCTCTGCCCCTACCCCTGCTTGTGCTCTCTCTCTCTCTCCCCCTCTCTCTGTCTCCCTTATTCTCTGTGTCAAATAAATAAATAAAAATCTTAAAAAAAAAAAAAAAAAAGATTTTTCCCCAGGCTCATTCATGACTCACTCTTCCATAAGACAATGATAAAACAGATGAAGACTGAACTAGGCAAGAAAGGATTGTATTTCTACAGGCAATATGGAGATTACTTTGATGACTTCAGGGATTACGCTGAGGGGCAAGTGTGGTAAACACACAGGAAGGGGATGAGGGCCGAGGGATGACAGGAGAGAAGCAGAAACTAGGGCGATCGATGTCTCTTGGCATGAGGACCCAACAGAACAAATGAGGCTTCTCTGCCTTTTTCTTCCCTAGAGCCAGAGGGCATACCATGCTATGTTTAATCGTACAGGCTTCATAAAATATGTTGTTTTCAGGGATGAAGTTGTACCACTCACCAGTAAAGGATACAGTTTGAATTGGTTTTCAAGCAGCAGGAGGAATTTGAGCTGCCTGCCCTAGGGACTTCCTGAAATTTGCAAAATACCTGGTAGACTAAGGAGTTCACTTAGGGTCACAAGGAAAGTGAAGAGGTCTCAAAGAAACTATACATAGCTTTCAGTTTCCTCATACAAGGGTCAAGACAAGTGAATTAAGCAGCTAAGGATAAAGATGGACTTTGAATGGCATTCTCTATGTCATCCATGCTATCAATAAATAGTTAAGTGGTGTGTTTATATGTGGGCACAGCATTCATCCAAGGGCAGCTACACATGTATCAATGGAAAGAAAAGTACAGAAAGTGATGCTGTTATCTATATATATGGGTGTTCGAGAATGAAATAGCTCTTATGGGAAGTAAGACAGATCAGTTCACCTTTCCAACAAGACAGTTGCCAATTATATCGCATTAAAAATGAACAGACAAGACCCTGGGTAAAATCTCTTATGAAACTCCAGTGATTTAGTGCCTTTAACTAAAATATGCAAATGAGACCAAGTAGTATGCACACTGCATATTCAAATAAATTTCTTGAAAATGAAGTATTACCTTTTTTCTTTTTTTTTTAAGGTTTTTCTTTTCTCCCATGACAGGGAAAACTGAAATGGCATGAAATGATCAGATTACAAAATTCGTGGGTTTTTATATATCCATTTTGAGTCTAAAAGTTCCTATAAAGATGCCAATATAGCATTTTATTTTATTTTTATTTCTTTTAAAGATCTTATTTATTTATTTGACAGAGATCACAAGTAGGCAGAGAGGCAGGCAGAGAGAGAGGAGGAAGCAGGCTCCCCGCGGAGCAGAGAGCCCAATGTGGGGCTCGATCCCAGGACCTTGGGATCATGACCTGAGCCTAAGGCAGAGGCTTTAACCCACTGAGCCACCCAGGCACCCCCAATATAGCATTTTAATTTATTAAAATTCTATTTATCTTATTCAGAAGCATACACAAAAGGCACAATTTTATTCCTTAAGTTTTAATTATATCATATATTTTTGAAGTTATTGATGCTTAAGGAAGTACTACCTTTAATGCTATTTGTCCAATATTTCACAATTTAATACACCATTCATAGAAAAATAGGAGTTTTAGATTTTGTCATTTTTTTTAAGATTTATTTATTTGAGAGAGAGAGAGAACATGTGGTGGGTGAGGAGCAAAAGGAAAGAGAATCTTACAAGCCGACTCCCCACTGACCACAGAGCCCAAAAGGGGACTCAATCTCACAACCCTGAGATCATGGCCTGAGCCAAAACCAAGAGTCTGGCGCTAAACTGACTGAACTATCCAGGCACCCCAGATTTTGTTATTTTTGTTAACATATCTCATTACAGATGTCATTGTTGTGATTACAGATGACATCACAATCTGTCAAATTCCTATCTGCCAAGCCCTAAAATAACGTAGACTCAGAGAATCCCTTAAAAGACAAAGTCCTATTCTAAGGACAGTGTTCCTCGTAACCCTCGGAGCCCACCCAGCCCCTGGCACACAGAGGTTGCTCAGTACACAGCTCTCACATGAAGGAATGAATGAATGGAGAGTTCCAATTTAAACATGCGTTTGAATTATTATGCTGATTTTCCAAGAGAGATATTTTGGCATCTGTTCTTTCAACGTAAAAACTGAAGACATATTCCCACTACCATTAAGACTGACTTATTTCTGTACGCATACTTTTTTTTTAAGTGACACAGAAGATTTTATTTACTACTCGGGAGCTACAGCGGGTTCCATGCAACTTTGGTGTGCTGATCAGACTTAACTGTAGTGGAGTCACACTATACAAAGCCCTTCCTTCACCACGATGCTCGGTGCTTACGTGTCTGTCTTTTTCTTTTCATCTTCCAAGGCTCTTAATGTGAGCTGCAACCGGTCTGTGAGGATTTCCAGTTCCTGGGTCAGTTTGTATTCCTCCCTGAATTGTTCTCCCAAAAGAACGAGGTCGCGCGTGGCGTCATGCAGAGGGATGTCACTCAGATACAGACCTCTCCGTGTCAGATCGTCCAGATTCATCACACTGTTATACAGGGAAATGATGCAAAATCAGCGCCAACTTATCTACATGATAATCCTGAGCCCGGTAACTGTCAAGGAGTATAATCCTGTCACCTCCTACCACTCAGTTCCTCCTACCCATTCAACAGGTCAGGCTACAGACAAGAAAACTGGGGAGTCACATGAAGGTTATGACTTCATTCTTTTATATATTAAAAATCTATCAAAAAGCAGTGATGAACTTGACATACATTTTGCCAAATCACACTTTTGGTGCCATCGGCCTAAACGGCAAGATAAGGTAGAAACCCATCCCGTGCGACCTGATCGGGTATTTAACACAAGGCTGTATTCACTGCTATCGCATTTCCCCCTCATTATAAAGAGATGAAGAAAAATGTCCTTTTACCCTCTGGAACAGAGATAATAGTGCCTCTCTTGAGAAACCAGTTCATTTTGGCCTTGTGTAACTGGTTACTTTTCCCTCTTAGACACAATGATTAAAATTTTACAATCAAATTTATGACTTATCTTCCGCATATATTTTACGTATTTATAACTCTTTCACATGTATTTTATGTGCTACTCTCCCTTCTGGTTCTAATGTCTTCTACTACTCTTGTTCCCTTTGAAAATTTTTCTCATTTTTGAAACATTATTTAATCCTGCTAGATTTTATGCATCCCTCTAGCCTAAGTTTTTTTTTTTAACCTAAGTTATTTTTAGAATAGCATACTAATATTTACTGATTCAGCTATGATCTGGTAAGTGACTGTTTTTTAAAACCTTATTTTTTGGTTAAAATGTCTTAAGGTTACGTTATTGGTTTGAATTCTTTAAATATAAAGTAATTACTTCTGGGCATTCCCAATAAGAATTTCTCTAAAATGATATAACAAGTTATGACTTTACTGAAGAATTTTGGACTGATAAAATGTCTCCTTCTTACATATTCTCAGCAGAAATGTCCACAAATGAAAGCATGTCAATAGAGAGAAATAAAATGATCTAAAAGTTTACTAATTTAGCACATGGTCTCTTTAGATTGTGCTAAAATGCATATGTATGTTAAAGCTCACTTTCAGAATAGACCCATCTGAAAAGAGGCCAGATCATCTGACAAATGGTAGACAAGACCATGAGCAGAGAAAAAAAAAAAAAAAAAAGATTATAAACTTAAAATGAAAATGTACATATTGAGTTAGAAAACAATCAAATTATGTCTCACTTTTCTACAAATTTACTTATTATTTTAATGAACTATTAACATATTTTTTCTAATTGTCTTGAAATTATTTACTTTACAAGTAAAACTGCTTTTAGGTGATCTCACTTAATGTGAAAACAAACTTTTCTATACACATGGACAGGTACCACATGACAAACTGTGAATGTGTCACTATGTGTATTTCTGCATATGGCAATTAACAAAAAGACTCCAAATTGTCTGCTTCTGTTTCCCAAGAGAACTTTATCTCCATGAATAGAAACTGTCCCTACTGAAAATCTGTCATTCTACTAAAGCTCAACTGGAAAAGAGGCAGAAGAAACAAACTTAGGGACAGCCAATGAAATATAGTAGATCAACGTGGGCGACTAAAAAATATAAAGTATTTATGTTCTCTAAATTTTGCCTCTTTTATTTTCATGATACATATTCTCAGGAAAAAAAGTCATTAGTCTTATGTAGTCTTTAATAGCTTATTGAAGTTGTACAAAGTTCCTTATGTTTTTAGAGATTTTAAGGTAGTATATTTAAATGAAAAGTGACCATGGTGGACTTTAAATTTTTAGCCAATAACTCACCAAAACATACTTAACTGAATGTATTAACTAAATAACATGCATAGCTTTCAGTTATGCAAAGCTACAAATACACAAAATATCACCTAACATGTCTGTTACCTTTTTCTATTTTTCTAAGTAAATGTAGATATAGTTTTCTTATTGTGAGTTCCCATGCATCTTTTAGTAAAATGGTTTGTCAAATTGGAAACACAGCATCCTACAGTTTTACTTTCCTCTGATGGTTATTATAAATAACATAATTTACATAAGTTTCAGTGTAATAATATATTTTGAGTAGTGAATCCTGATTAAAGTTGCTATATATTTTTGATATAAAATTGTTCAAATCCAGAAATATTTTTAAAAAGTAATTTCTCGGTGCCAAACATATTCATGTATTCACACCATCGTATCAGATGCTCTACAGAATTGTTTTTCTATGTGACACTCCTTTGGAAGGTATAAAGCTATAGAATTAGCTACCTGCAGATTGGATTTTTCCATGATCCAATGGCATAAACTCTCAGCAAGCTGATTAAGACAGGGCAAATAAAAAAGAATACATGATTTCTTCCGAGCTTATTACAAGTGTTAAATGAAATTATCCTTGTTATAGAGAGGTATATAAACAAGGGTTGTAAGATCTAATTACACTTCGATCGCATAGACATGATTAAATAAAATGTTACCAAATTTCCGTTAGCTAAAGATAGGTACTTATATCCATTATAATTAATCAAAAAAGAATGATTACCTTGGTGAACACAGAAAAAGTATGCTATCTGCTTCAGGTAAGTAGATCATTTGACCCTTAAGACGTAAGCAGCTGATCTCAGTCCCAGTCAGCTCATCCTCACATTCTAATTTCTCGACATCCAACAATCCTTCCTTGAAAAGGCAAGACATAACCATTAAGTAGTACCTTTTTTCCTAACAATTCAGCAAAAAAAGGACAGGCATGCTTCACTTCCCACCAAACCATAAGGGAGAATAATGTACCATGTAGATGAGGAAGGACATTTCACCAAAATGGTACCAGGTATTAAGCAAAGTTGGCTACCTGGCAAACAGGGCAGAAAAGCGAGTTGACTGGCTCCTTTGAACCCAAAAAGACAACAGCTGTACTACTGTTGGCATACTTGTTGAAAGCTTCCATGAGTCATACTTCTGATTCTCCAGGATGGCTACAACATATAATACTAAGTTCTAGCAAAGAATGACCCAAGAGCCTCCATTCCCTCTGCCTTCATTCACAGAGTAACAGGGAATAGTTCCAAATATGGCAAGCATGTGTGGGTAAGGCCTTTGCGGGGGTCACAGGAAGGACAGGATGTTTACTCCAAGACACTTTGGCTGCACCAGTCTGAAGAACAGAAACTATGAGATCTGGGTGCTACCTAAATAATCAACTGGATGAATATGTTATCACTTTTATTTTCCCACAAAAATGGCATGAAGAATAATGGACAATTTAAGGAAGAATAAAATCCGGGCTTTGGTTGAAGTTTAAAAGAACGTTCTTTATCAGTTTTGATTTCTAAAATAGCACATGGTAGTTTAAGGAAGTAAAAGATGTTTGTTTTATTACGTGAAACTGCGTTGTCCCAATGAGACAGTCTCAAAACTTATTTTTGTTAATTCTGATCCGTTGATAAGAGTCCCACTGCCCCTCGGGCAAACCAAGAATCAGTAACGTTGCCTTTGAAATAGTACTCCCTCTGACGTTTTGTTTGGGATCTGTCTATAGTTCCTCCATATCACAGAATGGTAGAGTAGCTAACTTTCCCTTGGGGCCACTTCTAATTTGAAACATCCCTTACTCACTCACACTGAAAGAAGTATCTTGATTACCTTACTTCTCAGCACGAAAACCGTATTGATGTGTGAAAGGATCCCATGGAAACTAATGTCAATATGAGGACGAACGAGAGAGAAGACAGACAAGAGGCTGCAGTTCCCAGGCTGGAGCTAAAATGTAGATGAAAGGGAAAGAACGTGGGATTAGCAGAAATAATTCTTACGATTTGAGATTAAATTAAGCCAGCTCAATAAGACTTAGAAAACCATAATCATTTGGTAGGAGAATTGCCTCAAGCATGGGCTCCTGCTTGACCTATGTTACTCAGCAATCAAACAGGCATCATATCGTTGCGTGAACACAAAACCGAATATGGCTTCAGAGTACTCATATCCCAATATAGGCTTATATAAGTAAGGGAAGCATTTTGGAAGAAGAAAGAATAGAAACCTGACTTTTAAAAAGGTAGTGTGAGGTATCAAATGCCTGTGACTTAAGATGAAATTTAAGTAGAAAAACCACCAGAAAACACTCCTGGTTTATTAAGAGATGGCTAATAATAGTAATGGGTAACAGTTAATAATTGCTTAGACACTGGACCCTCTTTATGCACTCTGTCTCCTCACACCGTAATGAAGGGGAAATAGGCAGAGAAAGGTGAGGTAACGGGCTCACATTCATACAGTGAAAGGGAGGCAGGCCCGGCACAGGAGCCCACGCTGCGTACTACCCTGCTTCTGGATGGATAGGTCTACAACAGAGCCCATCTGGGCTAATCCGCCATTAGTAAGGCTCTTTAACTACAAGTGGGAAGTATCTCCAACATGTTGGATACAACTTCAAAGTTAGTTAGGTGAGAGAGAAAAATAGAAAGGATTTTTCAAATGGTCTGAATAACCCAAGTTAAATGCAGACTCTCTTCATCACCCCGTTTTCCTTCGAGGCTCTGTCTGCTCAACCCCAGGAGAATCTATCACTTTCCTCTTTAGTGTTTGTACAATTCCCTTCTCTTCCCTAAAAATGTCAATGATTGACTTTGAAAGCTATTTTCAGTCAACATATAGTCACTCAAATAATAAATAAGTGAAAGATGCTTGTTACCAGAAAATCACCCATTTTCTCATTAAAAAAAAAAAAAGCATTCCCATATAATTTTCCCACTGTCCCTGTAAGTGACTGAAACAGAAAAATAAGTAAGTAGTTCTCCTAGGGAAAGTTGCATATGCTGAAATATACTTAACTCACATGTGACAAATTTATGATGTATCATGTGCTGCACATTACATGTAATACACTCAGTGTGTTGAATGAATAAATGGCCGTGTGGAACAACAGGTGCCTTCACGGCCTTTTGTCTCAGGCCTCAAAACAGGGTGAGGTCCTTTTACCTGCGGAAGCACTCTGTAGATGGCATTGCCACACTGAGTAACCACTAGGTCCCGGTCGAATATTATGTGAAAAGGAAAAGCTTTGCAGAAGGTATAGGGGCTGATGCGTGATTCCTGGGTACCATTTTCTTCAAATCTATCAAGATCTTCATAGAAGTCTTCTTCTTTTGACTCTTTTTCTT
Organism: Lontra canadensis; assembly: GCF_010015895.1. NCBI lineage: Eukaryota > Metazoa > Chordata > Mammalia > Carnivora > Mustelidae > Lontra > Lontra canadensis. The sequence goes on along the minus strand of NW_022630995.1, from coordinate 123,170,410 downwards.
CAATTAAAAACTGAGTATGATCACATTCTTCATTTCTTTGCTGAATAACCTGGATTCCAAAGCGGGGAGATGGTGTTGATTATCTGCATTTCAGTTTGGTGAAAATATCTAAACACTTAAGACACTGGTTATAAGCATTGCGATTAGAGGGTTAATTAGAAAATATGAATACGGAAATGCTATGTATGTCTTAAATAGGAAACTATTTCTGGACATTGTCTTGTGCAATGTGAATTAAAGACTGAATGATTATTTATAATAAAACTGCAAATCTGGTATAGGTCCTTTAAGTAACCCAGACAGCCTCCTGGATAGAGTTAGGAGAAAAGCACCACCTTTGTCTTGTAGGCTCAGCGCACTCAGCCAGGTACACTTGGTTCAGTAAATGAACTACCAACCATACAAAGTGGCTCTATTTAATATGATAAAAAATGATATTCACAGAGGGAAATGAAACAATGGAGATACATATTTTAAAATATATGCAATGTCAGGGCGCCTGGGTGGTTTAGCTGGTTAAGCACCTGACTTGCTTTTGGCTCAGGTCATGACCTCTGGATCATGAAATCGAGCCCCATGTTGGGCTCTGAACTCAGCGAGGAGTCTGCTTGAGATTCTCTCTCCTTCTGCCCCTCCCCCTGCTCTCACTAAATAAATAAATAATAAAATCTTAAAAAAAAATACATGCAATGTCATTTTCATCCATCAGTTGGCAACTATATACAAAATACCAAATTGGGTAAGACAAGAAAAAGAATCATCTCAAATACCACTAGTGGGAGGGGATCTTGATTAAACTTTCTGAAGGGTAGATTGATAATATATAAGTAATCCCAAAAAAGTTATACATTCTCTGATTTAATTTCAAACCTAGGAACTCATTCTAAGGAAGTAACCATAAGAGTGAGTAAAGTTCTATAATTTAAAAAAATAACTACATTTTTAAAATATTTGGGATCTCTGGGTGGCTCAGTCGGTTAAATGTCTGCCTTCAGCTCAGGTCATGATCCCATATTGGGCTCCCTGCTCAGCTTCTTCTGCTGCTGCTCCTCCTGCTTGTGTGCCCTCTCCCTCTCTCCCTCTCTCTCTCTGACAAATGGATAAGTAAAATCTTATAAATAAATAAGATATTATTCATAGGCAAATACTTTATTAAGGTATAGAGGGTTTTCTTTGGCTTTGTTTTTGTTTTGAGCTTAAGAAACTATAAAAAATGCATCCCCTTAGAAGGGGAAATACTATATCTCAACTGTGGCCAGATCCAAATGGGAAGCAGCTGGGGCAACAGTTTTTCATATATAGCTAAATGAAGGGAGAATATTTCCCCTTTTCACTTTTTGTTCAGGAGTTCACCGCAGCACATTCTGAGACTACAGAACGAATCACAGTTAACATGGACGCCATTGTATATATTCTCTCAAATGCAGTTTCCTGCTGGAATCAGAACATTCCTACTCTCAGTGTCATACTAATCAACTACACTGGCTAAATATTAGTCTTATTTATGATTTCAACATTCTGCCCCACTAAGGTTGATTTCTCTCAAGTTCCATAAACGAAGTAAGAGTCTTAAAATTCAAGCCTAACTTTGATGTTCTGCTCTGATTCCATTTTAGCTACAGGAACTGAATTATATACAACCTAAATTTACTAATTAATTCCTCAATTCTGCTCTTTTGCTTTGATTAAATTGTTAAAATGAGTTGCTCTCCGATCATGTTTTTAATGTGTCCTTGGTATATTACTTCTTGACATGGTATAATATTCCTTAAGTAGTTAAATTGTCTGGTAGCTCCAGACCTGTTAAGCTTACAGATTTGACATAAGAATACTTCAGGAAATTAAAACAGTGCCTTTGACAAAAATTAAATATACAAAACATAACTAAAAATGAAAATATTTCAGAATTCTGTGATGGAGTACTTGAATCAATAAAGGCCATAAGGCAACCTAAATAACATATAAAGCTATGTAATTAAACCATGTAACTAAGTAAAAACTTTAATTTTATATAGAGTATGCTAATGGCTGTCCACCTTCCATAACAGATATGCTAACCATAGCAACTACAGTATCCAAGTATGTTTTGTGTTTCTTTCCTGAAGTTTCTATGTGCTTGTCTCTTGCTCAACTTGCCTAAATAAACCAAACCAAACCAAACCAAACCAAGAGTAGTTAGACACAGTGGGAATAAAGCCCCTGATGAAGGCTCACTTAGTACAGATGCAATTAGCTTGGTTCAGTTAGCTTGGTGCCAGGATTAGAAATGAAAGGCATATTCTAATATTTTGACTAAATTCCAGTGAGACTCCTAATCATGGATAAATTTTGATTCTTTGCCCCAGGTTTTAATTTCACTTTTAAATGTCTCTGGATTTGATAATGTCACATTATATAGAGTCCCACTCTCTAGTTATAGAAAAACTAAGGCTGCACCTAGGAATCACGATCAAGTGCCTCATCAATACCAATTCCTAAAGAAAGAAAAGCACAAAGCCTAACATGACATCACTAGATGGACGACCTGGGGTGCCTTTCCAATATCCTCAATTCAAATGCTACAATTTTTATTTGGCCTAATATGCTACTTAAAGTTTGAGCTTCACATCTGTGCTAGAACATAACTCTGGCATCTAGGAAATATCCATTAAAAAAAGAGCAGAAATAGGAGATCCCCCTCCCAAATTTTCTCAAACTTGGGGCAACTGAAAGATGGCTCTCAAGGCTGAAGGTGCTGAGCACACAAAAAGCAGCTGACTAGGAGAGACTGTGTGGGTTACAAAGAGTCAAGCAATGGTTCTCTTTATTGTACGGAGCTAAGAGCGTGTATTATCCATAGCAACACAATTTCCAAAGTAGAAGACCTGGCTTTTTTCACCCTGTAATCTAATTTAAAAAAAAAAAAAAAAAAAAAAAGCGAATTTTTTAGATCACAAAATGAGAGATTCCAACTCTATTTGGGGAACAGACCAAAAAAAAATTTTTTAAAGAAATATTAAATAGCAAAACAGTATCTAATTTTATATTCTTTTAGAATCTGACTATTCATATTATGGGTTTTTTTGTTTTTGTTTTTGTTTTTGTTTTTGTTTTTGTATGCTAAAGGCTACAGCTTAGCCAGTCACATAGCCTTCTGCTGCCCAGCTGGTACGTGCTCACAGGAGATGCAAACTAGGTTTCATATTGCCTTAAGCAATGTATATGTGGGAAGAGCTATCTGCCACCACAAGGAAAAAATATCCTGTAGAATGACCTCTAAGACCAAATATAGAATATTGCTGGTGCGGCACTGTTAGGGCTCAAATATACCCTGATGAGGTCCATCAGCACTGATAACTAAAGGTAAATTCATGGACTATCATGTTCAATATCTCATATGTCAGATGTGTTCAGAAGAGTCTCCCTCACTGACCATTACCTTCATGTCTATTTCGGTGCCATGTATCTGCTGAGCTACTGTTTTGATGATTCCGATGACAATATCCTGAAGACCTTCTCTCTCTGAGTAGTAGTGCAGAATGAGTCCTTTGCCCTTTTCTGCATCAGTGCACCTAAAGGAAGGGGCACGCATACCTGGGTAGATAGTAGCAAGATGGTCATGCAGAGCATCAAGGTTCTGCAATAAAGAGGAAATACAATGAATAAATGATGCCCCCACAACGGCAGCTGACATTGAGAAAACAAGATTAGGAAACAGGGCTTGAGTCTGAGGTTGGTTGGCAGAATGACTGTTTGAACATTCACATAGCACAACCTTCCCCTGTGCAACGAAACAACTGTAAAGTAAGAGCCATAGAGAACTTAAAGCTAAAGTGGTATGATTAAGACAAATATCTATGGCTATTAACAGTTAATACACTTGAAAGAAGGATAAATAAGTGGTATGTAAAAAGAATGCCCGAAGCAAGAAAAACATAATTATGGGCTAAAACAAAGATATGCAAATTTATAGGAGCTTGGGAAAGTTGTATATGCATGTTATGATAAGCAATATGGATGCCCAAAGTGATCACGTATTACCCTCCGTTTAAACCACAATCCTAAAAAGTATTAATGCAAAAACCTGTATCAGTGATAAGCATATGAAACAAGCATATTATTTTGTGAAATAATATTTTAGAATTAAAAGCATTTTATAAATTAAAATAGCAGGATTGTTTCATATTCATTAGTAGCCTCCAATCAAGATAGAGTGTCACAGCTGACCTGTGAAATAATTATCTTTTGGAACAGAATCTTGGAAAACAATACATTTACCAATAAATATTTTCTGTACTTACAGCTTTACCATTAGCATAGAACCTAGCATCCTGTATTACTCACTAATACACAAAAGTTATTTATATAAAGATCACCAGGAGAAATGGTGCAAACTGTATGTTTCATTTGGTCCAACATGGTTTTTCAAATAAACAGCTCATAGTGTTAGCGTGTGTGTGTTACATATATGTAGTAGGATATGCACAGCACAGCAGGTTATAAGAATTAAGAGTGACGTAGCTTTAGAATTAAGTAGACTTTGATTTAAAACACGACATTGTCCTCAGCCCAGTAACAGCAGGGAATTGAACTGTCAACACCTGAATGAACAAGGAAACAATTATGCCCTAGAGACTACATAAAGGAACATGGTCCTGCTGGCACCTTCATTATAGTCTAGTGAGACCTGAATGGGCTTTGACTTTAAAAAAATGCAATATTCCTGACAATTCACAGACCTGTACCCCTGGGGCAAATAATACATTACATGTTAATAAAAATAATTAATAAATTTTAAAAATAGAATACATTTATTTTGTTTTGGGCACTTACATTTGTGGTAATTTGGCATAGCAGCAATAAAAACTAATACACCAAGCAAATAGTAATTTATCAATAACTGATAATAAGTAAACTGGTAAATAGTAATCTATCAATAACTGGTCATTATCACTAAAAACAAATGGGTAAAATAAATTAGTTTCAGAATCCCATGAGCATAAAAGAATGCATAAAAAAGAAGGAGATAGGCCAAAATTGAACTATGGTTCAGGTTCCAAATGTCTCAAAGAAGCCAATTTAGGGAAACAGAAGAATCCAGTAAGATATTAGGATGTAAGTACAAGATGGCTCCTTGGGTGCTCAAATCCAAGAAATACTCCACCAGGGCACCGATGGCACTGTGGTTTATAGTTTTCTGTCCCTTCCATTCAAAGATTCAGTCATTCTATAGCTATTCCATATGCATTATATATTATGAACTGTATGAGGGACAAGCTAGAGGCAGGGTAGAGGGTCAGATACAAACCTGCATGACATAGACTTTGATGTTAAGCCCCTCATGGTTCATATCACAAACCAAAGTGCAGAGTGGCTTTTGAGGCATAAATATCAGAGCCAATAGCTCAGACTGAAAGAATGGGGTCCAAAGACTTCAGCGTGAAGAGAAGCCCTGAGCTAGGTCATGAAAGGCTGACATTCTGATTCAGAGAAATGTTTCAACAGTCTGGTTTCTTCTTCAATTGCCTTCATGCCTAGAGATTTTTGTTTTCTTCCTGAAAATTACACCTGTTATAATTAAATCAGGTCTGCTCTTAAAAATTTCAGTTCATCCTGATTGCCTCTAGAGGTTGCTATTACCACATAAAAACAATCCAATATGGTGGACACTAAGTATTGGCCAGTTCCTAGAAACTGCAAACCACTGAAGGCCTAAAACTATTTTACGTGGTTGAGTCATAGGAAGTTAGTTCTTCCTGTAAGTTTTCCTCATGGAAATTCTTCCCTGGAAAGGGAAAAAGTGAAGACTGTTCCTTTATAACTCTTCCAGATCCCTTCTACCACTACCAGTATTGCAGGAAAATGTAAGAGAAAATCTGGTAAGAAGAAATATCACCAACAAAGTGTGATACTTATTTCCATTTCTCACAAAGTAAAAACTGAACTTATTGCTGCATTTAGGAAATGTCCTAATGTAGTCAGGCCCAAGTACTATGCTGTGGCTGATTTCAAAGAAAAAAGGAGTCTAATGAGAACTTGACATATGTATCTTAATTTCTTTACATTTTTCCTCTGCAAAATGTTCAAATATATCATAAATCAATATGCCAACCTCACTTCCATACTCACATATTTTCCTCTCATGTCATATTGTATCATTAGCACATTTCTATATGCAACTACACAGATGGCATGAGACAGTAACAACTGGCACCATTTACATTAGCAGCACCGCTGATGCCCATGAAGGCCAGAGATTGGCCAGGATCTCCCAAGACCACTTTCCACGAGTCACACAAGTCACACAAAGGTAAACACTGCCCCTTAAATGTGGACCCATTTTAATTTAAATAAAAATACTGATAATACTAATGCATTAAAATTGAAAATTAAATATTGCTTATATTTATCACTTTAAAGCAGTGGAATACAAAACGCACCAGGTCAGAAGGCACATCTTTTAAGTTTTTGCAGTAACCAACTCTCCAGAGCTTTACGTAAACCTCTTTATTGAATTTGCTATTAATTAAATGGACAAGTAAAGTTCTTCCCTGGAGCCTAAAAGATTTAACACCTCTTAATCTAAGATTGATTTTCTTTAGATAGTATCTAACATACAAAATTCTCTCGGGATTTCTTTAGTTACAGCTTTCCTTACTTGGTTTTATTCTTTCAAAATTCAAGTGATGACCACAGCTTGTCTACTATTAAAAATGGACTTCATGATTAAAAATTAAGTTGATTTCATTTGAGTACATTTCTGTTGCTAAAAATGAGCCTTCTTCATAGTTATGTTGCACGTGTTTGCAGCAACCAGAAAGTCCGCAAAAAAAGATTCTCAAAAAAGCCAAGGGACAACTCTGTCCACTTCTTACAATATGTTCTCTATACAGTTAATTCTTCATCTACATGACGGTAACAATGTATTCTGGAGAACAAGAATTTCATTTTAAAATTGGTATTCTGTCTTATTTCTAAATATACCATGGGAATAGGTATACAAAAAAAGACCTGAATGACCAGTTACAAAGAAGTATACGTACATAAAAGAGACATTAAAAAAAAAGTAAACACATGTATTTCAGCACAGTAAATTCCCAGCAAACAATAAAGCAGAGCTTAAGTCTGCTCTGATTTCATTCTTCTGAGCTTTATAAAGTCAGAGAACAAGAAAGGGATAAGAGAGCAGGTCCATTTATCTATTTTCTCTCAAGATGACAAAAAGGGTAGTCAGATTTTCATGTCACCTCTTATGTTCTGGTATCATTTTACTGCATTTTCTATAAGCAAAACAAATATACTTTTTCTCCTCAGGAATTCTGCTAATCCGTAAGTCCAATTCATCTTGTGACCTAGCATTTATTAGTTACAGAAGAAAAATGAGTGCTGGCATCCTGGGAAACTGTGCTGGGGTTCTGGATTTAGCACAATCCACAGATTTAGGAAACAAATGAGAATTTATTATTCCTTTGAGAAATACTTTGAAGTTCCATATTTTCAAAGATCTTGGAATGGTTCGAAATAAATGAAAGTTGTCTCTGTAATATGCACAGTAAAAATAAGTTCATACATAATTACAGAGACAGAGTTTCCAGGAATCAACTACCTCATTTCCCTGCTTCCTCAGCATCTAATGAAAAATCTCTAAATGATCCACATGTTAAGTGGGTGGAGTAAGTCCTCATCTTGAACGTTTTAAGAGAGATTTTTCAGTTGCCAAGTAGCCTTATCCTAGTGAACAAGGAGGAGGGAGTTGCCTGTGTTACTGGAGAACATAACCGAGATTTCGAATGGGAAGAAATCCTTAAAAACCAGTCATTTCCAACCTCTCTTTTTGTTGTTGTTGTTGTTTTTTTTTAAGATTTTATTTATTTATTTGACAGAGATCACAAGTAGGCAGAGAGGCAGGCAGAGAGAATGAGGGGGAAGCCAGCTCCCTGCAGAGCAGAAAGCCAGATGTGGGGCTGGATCCCAGGACCCTGGGATCATGACCTGAGCTGAAGGCAGAGGCCTTAACCCACTGAGCCACCCAGGAGCCCCTCCAACCTCTCTTTTTTAAGGAAGGAAGATGAGATGAAGCATTTCTTATCTTTTTACTTCTTATACTTGTGGAAAAACATGACGAACACCAACATTTGTATAAACAGCATGATATTCTAAACATATTTTGTCAAGTTTCATAAGAAATAAGTCATTTTAGAATTTGAACATCAAAAATGAAACAAACAGGACCTAAATAAAGATGGAAAACCCAACCCATGTAACAGGAAGCACCAAGGTTGGGGTGTGAATAGCATGAGATCAGAACAAGAAAGAAGCTTTCATGACACTCCTCCTGCCTTTTCCTCTTGGAACTACCATGGGAAATAGCCTTCCAACTGAAAAGATACAGAGAATCTTTTTAAGAAGAAATAATGCAAGGCTCTATTTAAAAAGAAACTGTATCAGGATCACTAAAATTATTTCACTGGTAATACTGTTAAAACTACATATAATTATCATTACCATACTCTCAAGAAAAATACGTTAATTAAAGAAAAAAAGGCAAATAGTCTTAGAATTACCTGTGTAAAATATTTTACTTATTATATTGCTTTTAAATCCATGTTTAAAAAAATATCCCATTGACACACTTCAATCGGCAATATTTTATAAAACTGTGAAAATATATGTCCGTTATTCCAAAAGAAAAAACAGTCTTACAATTCTAAAATACTCATCTTCCTTCATAAGTCCATACTTGTCCATTTTAAAACTGCAGGTTATAGAAACTGCCATTTTGAGGATGTTGAGAGAAACAGGTCCTTTTGAAATTCAAAAGTTAAAAATAAAATGAATAGTGCATTTTTGCCCAAGAAATATTATAAATAATTTAGGGAAGTATTCGAATTTCACAGCTGTTCAGGAAAATCCTCCTATTTCCCAAAATAACACTTCACACAAACGTTTAAGAATTTTGATCCGCCATCAATTCCAGAATGCTCCTAGTGGGCTAGCTAAATCACTGCCATGTGTTAAAAGCCAAAACCTTGAGTCAACCTGAATTTGAAGTAAATTTCACTGCAGGCTGCACAAAGGTGCTGGTAAAGGAACATCATGAATGAATGAGTGAAAATGCCGCCACACCAAAATTAGTGCAAGGAACCAGCGTTTCCAACAAATGGTAACAGAGTATTTGCTTGCTATTCAACTGAGATTCGCATATAAGCAGACTCATAATTTAAATCCTTACTAATCTCTAAGATTGCTCAATGCTCATCTAGTTTTCATGAGGCAACCTGGCAGCTTTCCATGCTCATTTGAATTTCATTTTACCTCTGTAAAAGTATTGGGATGTAAAGAATATACAATGTAACAGTAATATAACACCAGTGAGAATGAATGGGTGGTCCTGTGGGATTGACTTGGGTTTCATTCCCTGAGGCTGTATATCATTCTAATCTGATCAGACATGGTGGCTCAAAACTCTTGACTCATCTGTACATGTGTGTATAAGTGTACAAGTTCATAGTAACACAGACATAAAAAATGAAGAAGAGAACAATACTCAGGCTGCTGTGCCAATTATGCATTACTGTGTGTCAAAGCACCCCAAATTTATTGGCTTAAAACAGTAAGATATTATTATCCCTAGTCAGTCTATGAATTTTCTGGACTCGGGAAATTCTTGCGTTGCTGTACATGAAGCTGGGGATGGTGTCATCATAATGTTCTACCAGGCTGTTTCCCCAGGACAGGTCACCCAAAGGGCTGGTGGTAGTTGTCAGCCCTTTGCTGGGAGTTCAGCAAGCACCGCTGTCTGAGAGCCCACACGTGACCTCTGCGTGTGGCTTGAGCTTCTCACTTCAAGACACTGGGTTCCTGGAGTGAGCATCCCAAGAGTAACTATTCCAAGATACTCAGGTGGAAACTTTAAGACTTCTTATGAACAAGCCTAGGTAGTATCAAAATGTTACTTCTGCCATGTTCTATTGGTCAAATAATCACTAAAGTCAACCAAGATTCAAGGGAAGGCAAATTCTGCTTTGTGATGGGAGGGGCAAAATCATATTTCAGGGGAACATGTGAAATGGGACATATTAATGCAGTGATTTTTGGAAAACTCAATCAGCAATAATGCAAATAGGACACTGGAAGTAAGATGAGTGTGGATTAAGGTGGAAATACTGTCAAATCGAACATTCCTTTCTCTCTTTTTTTTTCTTATTTTTTTTAAAGATTTTATTTATTTATTTGACAGAGAGAGAAAGCACAAGTATGCAGAGGCAGGAGAAGGGGAAGTAGGCTCCCCACTGAGCAGACAGACTGATGTGGGGCTCAATCCCAGGACTCTGAGATCATGACCTGAGCCAGAGGCAGAGGTTTACCCCACTGAGCCACATAGGCACCCCTTTCTTTTTTTAAATGAAGGTTTCAAACCCTACATTGTTTTTGCACTATTTTATTCAATATACTAGAACCTTCAAATAGAAATCTACTACAATAGCAGCATGAGGGGCACCTGGGTGGCTCAGTGGGTTAAGCCTCTGCCTTCAGCTCAGGTCATGATCCCAGGGTACTGGGATGGAGCCCCGCATCAGGCTCTCCGCTCAGCAGGGAGCCTGCTTCTCCCTCTCTCTCTCTGCCTGCCTCTCTGCCTACCTGTGATCTCTGTCAAATAAATAAATAAAATCTAAAAAAAAAAAAAATAGCAGCATGAAACTGCACATTTTATTCCTATTTACAATTAAGAAAATGACAGAATAGAAGAAAAATTCTTGCTAAAACATGGTCTTATCTGTAAGACAATATATCCAAGTAAAATGTACAAAATTTAAAAATCAGAATGTCCTGTTTTTCTTTATCTCTTTGATAAATCATATTTCCATTTGCTAAATCAACTAAAGGATAATAATAAATTTGAAGGTTTATCTACTTTTTTTTTTTAAGAGAGCAAGAGAGAGGGGAGTGGGAAGGGACAGAGGGAGAGGAAAAGAGAATCTTAAGCAGTCCCTACATCCAGGGCAGAGCTGACACAGGGCTTGATCTCAGGACGGTGAGATCATGACCTGAGCCAAAATCAAGAGTCGGATGCTTAACCTACTGAGCCACCCGCATGCCCTAAGAACCATTCTTAATAACGTATCCAACTGAGAAGCTGAGGAAAGACAACTTCCAAGGAATTCCTCCCTGGAATCATGATGAGTGGTCACAGCTGTCCAGCCTAAAAGCATAGTCAAATGGTTCTCCACGTTGTAATTCCAGTAACTATTTTATTGTTGCCTGGGAACTCCAAGTGGAGATATTAGAATGATGATTTTAAAAGTTTCTAGATAGGGGCGCCTAGATGGCTCAGTGGGTTAAAGCCTCTGCCTTCGACTCAGGTCATGATCCCAGGGTCCTGGGATCCAGCCCTGCATCAGGCTTTCTGCTCTGCGGGGATCCTGCTTCCTCCTCTCTCTCTGCCTGCCTCTCTGCCTACTTGTGATCTCTGTCTGTCAAATAGATAAATAAAATCTTAAAAAAAAAAAATAAAAAATAAAAGTTTCTAGATAAAATAATGTAACATAAATTAATTAATAAATAGCAATTTGCCACGTCCACACGAGGTGGAAATTGGTCTACTGTGTGTCTATCATTATACATTTCAAACTATAATTCATTTCTTAAAAAGATATATAGTCTCATTAACAGAATAATAATAATAAAATAAATATAAGTTGTCATCTCTAGTAAAAGAATTAATCTTGAGCTGTTGAGGTACTTTCTTCCTCTTTTTATACAAACCACAAATCTTCATTCCTCAATCTTCAAAAATGATATTTATTCATTTCCAGATACAGATTGTATCTGTGGAGATACCATCATTAGGAGATTATACATGGTCTCTGGCTCCATGAAGTTTACATTCCAGCCCAAGAAACAGGAAATGATAATAGAGTGTGAGAAATACGAGGGCTGGGGAAATATGTGTACTGTGAAAATGTGGGAAGTGCCAATTACCCTGACTCAGAAGGGGCAGCGATTGGAGGGCAGTGGTGTCCTCCTGGAAGAAGTAATTTGACCAATGGGATAAACAGGATTTATTTAGGTGAAAGTATCAGTAACAGTGTTCCAGACAAAGGGAAGAACAAAATAAAAACAAAGATTCCAAAAGAAGTTCTGTTTCGCCAGGCTGCAGGAGAGGAAGAGGAAGTATGGATAGGGGATGTAAGTAGTTTCAATCATTTTAATTACTTTCTACCTTTTCTAGTGAATAATTGGGAATCATTGAAGGATTTAAGCAAGAAAATGACATAATGAAATAGATTTGCATCTCAGGAAAAACAGTAGAGTTATAGAATGGAGAAGAGATTAGAAGAGGCTCGAAGAGAGGCTGGGAAACCATCCAATCTCTAAAGAATAATAGCTCACGCAAAAGTGTAGAGGAAACAAAAAAAAGTGAAAGAATTCTCAAAATACAGTATTTAGGAAATAGATTTTAAGGCTTTGATGATTTATTAAAATCAGGGGGTGAAAAAGAAAGGTTTTTAAACTCTTTAAAATGAGACCCAGTTTATCTTACTCTTCAGTGAAAGATTAAAGTCTATGAAAAAGAATATTTTATTAATTTATATAATGTATATAATTTATAAAATGACAATTTGTATATGGAAATGAGGATCTTAAGACAATTTATGAAAATCAGTTACTTTATTCTGTCATCACTTATACAGAAAAAATATTCATTTAATTTCTATGTAAATAGCCTAATCATAAGATAAATACCTAAGTATTTTAATTCATTCAATTTGTCGGTAAGATATGCAATTTGAAAAACAGGGAAAAAAAGAGATTAAAAATATCCACTATTGGCAAAAACTTCACAGTATTCTAACTTTCTAGTTTCTTCATCCTTCACACTCACAGTGAAAGAAACCCAAAATCATATGTAATTTAAAGATATATTAACTAAAGTTGTATATTGACTTGGAGGAAAAAGGACTTAGGGCTACTTAAAGTAACACCATCCAGTGGAAACAGAAGGTGATAAAAGTCACCAGAGCAAAGCACAGATAGATATTAACCACTTAAGTAATGTTCAAGTTTCTAGTGGCCATGGTTAAAAAAGGAAAAAAGAAATAGGTGAAATTAATGTTCATGATATATTTTTATAAAACTCAGCATATCCAAAATATTATCATCTCCACACGGAATTTATATAAAATATTTATCAGCAATTTTGTATCCTTTTTTGTACTTCCTTTGAAATCTGTTCTGTATTTTACCTACAGTCCATCACCTTTCAAATACTTAGTAACCATATATTTAGTGGCTAATAGATATCCTACAGGACGTGCAGCTTTAGAACCTAGGGAATCCCACCAAGAGGCTGCTTCCTCTCCTATTGTGCCCTTACAAATTGAGCGGGATGATCACAATGAGTAGAGGTTAAAATGAATCTTTGTAAACTCCTTTGGATAGCTGTTCTGCTATGGAGATGTGGCCACTGAGAACAAACGTCAAAGTTAAGACAGAGGAACTGCAAATTGCAACTCTGCCAATAAAGTGACAACAGCCAACCAAAGTATTAAAAAACAGAATATGTATTCAAAAATCCAAAATCCCAGTAAACTTTAAATATCAAACTTTGATCCATTTAAAATAACTCATTTAAATACAGCCTGTTAAAGCTTAATTTAAAAATCTCCAGGCAGGGACTTCTCTTGGAATTGGCAGGTTTTTTTGTGGTTTTTTTTTTTTTTTTTTTTTTTGTTTTTTTTTTTTTTGCTTTTCTTTTGACACCAGTAGTTCTGTAAATCCATGGCAGGGTATTGCAAACCAGTTTCCATCTTGATTTAATGCTGTCTTAAGTTTATAAGAAAAATGTCACTATGTAAACAACAGATATTTTGATTAAACACTACAGTTCTTATTTTGGCTGTTAAATCAATAATGCAGCTGGACTGAAAGTAGTTTACATTCCCTCAAAACTGGGCTCGGGTTCAGCTAGTATTGCACTGACATCATTTTCCAGCAAGATCTGGCTGCTTTCAGCGGCTGGTTTAGAAATAATCCTTTACAAACAACCACATAATTTTCAACCTTAGCAGATTTCAAGAAGAGGGGCTTACAGATGCCTGTGCTTAAAATAGGGCAGGCAATCCAAAAATAGTCTCTCATCTAATGGGTAATTTACTAGTACCAACTTTTAAGGTAACTTAAGCACAGGAGACAAAGGCAGTTGGGTACATTATTTCTTTCACTTCACCTGAAACTGACTTAGAGAGTGCTCTCCTATTCTCTTTGCTACAGTAGCTTAATTAATATGTAACTAGAAGCAATCCTTCTCAAACTTGTTTTGGTGGCCAAGCACCTGAAAGACATGTTGCTTTCTCCTAAACTTTGAGCCCAACAGAGAACATCATGGACACTGCCATAGTATTTAATTATACTATACAAACCAATACACTGAAAGAGAAAAGACCAGATTATATATCTAAAACATAAAACCACAACTACTAGCACATATAAACCAGGCAAAAGGGGGCAGTTAAACAGATCACAATAGGCCATGTTGAGATTTTCAAAGAACATTAATTTACAACCTGAATATTCAAGGTCAGCCACCAAAAGTTCAAGAAAAAAATATGAAACAAAAATGCTAAAATGTATTCAAGACCACCCAATTACTTGATGGGATTCACTGTGATTCCATTTCAGCAGCAAGACACCGTCATCCAGCTGTCAGAGTAAGAAGTATTCTAGAGCCTCTGTTTGAGAATCACTAACTCAGAGCTTTTAACTGTGGGATTTCAAATTGCTTACCTGTAGAAATTCTCTGACATTAGATCCCAGGACACGCAAGATTGTATCATAACCAGACTCTTGACAAAAGACAAAAAACATCTTCCCGAACATTTGGAGGATTTCCCCAGCATTGAGATCTGTTTATAGGTTTGGGAGAACAACGACAATAAAATACATTACAGCTAGGATATTGTTAATGGGAAGAATGAAAACAGGTGCAAAATTAAAAAATTAAACTATCCTCAATTTTTGTGGAAGTAGTCATTGATCACAAGATAAACTTCTGGCCTGAACAATACAATGAAATCTGTGAAGAGAAAATATTGACATGTCAAGAGCACAGATGTGTACCTACATGCAAAACAATCAGTTTCTTGACTATCACAATAAATTCTGAACTTTTTAAAACTTATATTTAATGTATTAACTTATTTTTTTCTGAAAAAACAGAAAAAATCATCAAGAATGCACGTGACAGTATTTTGGGGAAAAAAATGGTTTTCTTCACATAAATATGCATATTTAGTAAGTTGGTTACATATAACATGTACCCCAATATCCTGCTTTGTTTCTTAATGTTCAATCATTAATATTTCCTAAAATCTTTATATTTTTTCTGTAACATCTATTTTAATTGCCATCTCATTAACACAATTTATTTAACAATACACTCGTATCAAAAATATAGACTTTTCTAGTTTTTGATAATGTAAGTTATCTCAAAATGAAAACATACATCAATCTTAATGCAAATAGATCTAACGATTCTTTGAGGAAAAATTCCTAAAGGGTTTGCACATTTTTTTAAGAGACTTGACTAATGATGCAAAATTATTCTCTACAATGTTGTCTTAATTTACGATCAGATTAACAATGTGTGCGACTTCCTCTTTGACTCTACTGTTGAATACACTAGATGCTTAATTTTAAAAATAACCAAATCTGTGAATAAAATTTCATATTTGTTTCAGTTTTGATTACCAATGAGGCAGGATATTTTTATTATTAACAATTTTCCATTCTTTCTTTGTAATTCTTGTGTCCTGTATTAGATATTTGCTCTTCTAGTTATTAGTGGCAAAGCTAAAAACTTCTTTCTATTTTACCCAAATAGGAGCCTAATTGTAAATTAAACACGTGAGAATAACTCTGAGAACAACTTTTTTTTTTTTTTCCATGAAGCTGTTTTTAAACTTTGCCTACTTTGTAGGAATTTTCATGTAGACCTCAGTTTCTTATTTCTTTTACCAATAGTTATGGAATGCAAGATTACAAGAGAGATTCAGGGACAGTATTTTCTGTATACTACACTTTTGTAATTACTGTGTTGTTGATACCATAACTGAAGTTATTATTACATGAAGTGTCAATAATTTTTTTTTCACCCCAACACATTATTTTCTGTGAGGGGCTACAGAGAGTTTCTCCACTCTTTAAAGAGCTTATGAAGGAAAACTAGGACTCAGGAAAGCCTGAGCCTTCCCTCCACCATTGTGCTGTGTACAACCTAACTAACAATATAATAGGATCTCGGTTCATGTATTCCTTTGGGCTTCTATGTGTAACTTAGCCAAAGAAGGAAAGACACATTCAACTTACTGAGGACTTTGCTTGCAGCAGCAACCAAATCATAAGTTTTAGAATCATCATATATTATTCTGACAAGAAATTGTCCTTCTTCATCTAACTGTGCCTCTTTTCTGGAAAACAAAAACAAGAGACAGCTTAATTTATATGCTGAAATAAATAATAAACTTATTTATATAGTTATATGTTTATAAATAATAAATTGAATTTATATGCTGAAATAAAAGAAGCTATTATAGATAATACTGTATGAATTGTGTATAAACTGTACAAACAGTGGTTTTATGCCTAAAATGGGACATTTCTGGCAAATTTGTTTAAATCAATTCCATGTGCCTAAAAGTCTAATGATTAAGAAGAAATCATTTCACATTCCCAATTAAAATTCCCCTAATTAAAATGATATATTTAAGCATAGTTTAGCAAGACTAACATTTATATAGTACTCTAATGCTCAATACAATGCCAGGTACTAACTAGAACCAAGAAATAACTTTTAGTTGAACAAATAGTCAGCAAATATTTGTTGAGTCCCTATATGTGCCAGGCACAGTTCCAGGCATTAGGGATCAAGCCTTTAGCAAAATAAACAAAAATACCTGACCTCTTGCAACATATACTTCCTAGGAGGGGAGACAGACTGGGCATAAAACTAATAAGTAACATATAATGGTAAGTAGTTTGAAGAAAAATAAAGACAGGTACTCAGGTAGGGAGCTTGAGAACAAAAGCCAAGAAGTCTCACTGGGATATTGGCAATTGAGTAGAGCCTGAAGGAAGCTCTAGAAGTGAGCCATGAGCCATGTGGGGAAGAGGGCTAGGCAGGAGCGGCCTGGGGCACTGGAGGAGCAGCAGAGGCCAGCGTGGCTGGAATAGGGTTGGGGCCAGAGTAGCTGTAAGCGAAGGGGTCAGAGTGGTAACAAGGGGCCTGGGAGGACATTAGAATGACTATGGCATTTACTTGAAAGTGACGGATGGTTTGGGCCTTTGTGACATGAGAGTGAGAGGAACTACTCTAGGTTAAAGGCATCAATCCTGCTGTTGCACTGAGACTGCCCCAGAAGGGGTTAGGACAGAGCAAGGAGACCAGTGAGGAGGCAACCGCCAATGCTCAGTGTGAGACAGGTTGGTAACTCTCGATTCAGAGTGGAAGCAACCCAAGGAGGGAGAAGTAGTCCAAACTGAATATGTTCTGAAGGCGAATTCAACAAGATTTGTCGATGGATTGGATACAGGTTGTGAGAAGAGGCTAGGACATACGGATGACACTGAGGTTTTAGCCTGAGCAACTGGAAGGATATTGTCACCAAAGACTGAACTGGGAAAGGCTGTTAGAAGTGGACTGGAGCAGGGGTGGGTTAGATCAAGGCCTATGGTTTCGGGGCGCCTGGGTGACTCAATTGGGTAAGCGTCCAACTCATGATTTCAGCTTAGGTCTTGATCTCAGGGTCTAAGTTCAAACCTCACATTGGGCTCCACGCCCAGCATGGAGCCTATTTTAAAAAAAAAAGAAGTTATAAACATATCAGGTTTGAGGTGCCAAATAGACTGATAACATCTCTTAACATATCCTTAGCTTATTAAACACAGTAGCTTTAAATATATACAGTATTCATGAAAGGATATTATACTTAGCATTTTTAATAGCTGTCATGATCATAGAAATATTTTTATTTTGATAAGATTTGGATTATTTTTCTCAAACAAATGTCCAAAGGAAAAATCTATTATTCAAAATATTGCCAGCCGTAGAAGAGAACTGACAAGTTGGCAGATATCTTTTCCAATGTTAAATTCACAAAAACAGGTGCAACTTGGAAATCAATCTGACTCTCAATCCAATTCATCTAAATCCCTGTGGGCTGCCAAGAGAATGCAAGACAAATCAGCCACTATCATCATGTGAACTTGCAACATAGTAGCAGCTCAAACAGCTACTGATGAAATGCTGCAGGCCACAATCCCTTTCTTTCTCTCTCTCTGTAGCAGAAGCTGTGTTTCACAGCTACTGACTGTAGCTGGAATACCGGCATCTGCTCAAGGAGAAAATTCCAAATGATGCCATATATTAGGTCCAGGGGGGATGGAGATATTCTTAAAAGTACCCTGTGTTCTTAAGAGCATACCATTTAGTTGCTTGCAGTTGTGCATATCATTGCATGTAAAAAATTTTTTTAAAAGCCTGATTTTGGTAGGCACAGAGATCTGAATTTCAGAGGCCAGAATTTACCAGCTGAATGAACTTGGACAACTCACACAAAACACATGAGCTTTAAACCCCCACTTTTTAAAAACAAGAGCCATAATATAACCTTTAAATATAAATTAATGATAATTTAATTTATATTTATAAATATAAATTGATATGTTTATTAATTTATCAATAATTATTAATATTCAATAATATAATTATTAAATGTATTTTATTATAATCATAAATTAAATTGATAATTATTTTATTTTAATAGTTTTTGAATTATATGTTTATTTATATATTGATTATATACTTATATATTTATTATTTATATACGTATGAATTGCTATAGTTAAATTTTTTATTATATTTATCAATTATGTATTTTACCAATTATATATTTATTATTACATTTATTGATTATCTATTAAATAGTATTTGTATTTATAATTTATAAGTTGTAGATTTATAATTATAGTTTAATTTATATTAAATATAAAAACATTTAAATAGAACTTTTTAAAAACAAGAGCCATAATATAACCCAGCTTCCTCGCTGTAAGAGATACAGTGTGTGAAAGTATGTTCTAAGCTGTTGAGGAGTGAATGTGTGTGTGTGTGTGTGTGCGTGTTTAGTACTAATGATCATAGTGCTTCCCATGTGCAGATATTGAAAAAACTAAAGAGTTGTATAAAGATGCGGAAGTCTTCCATTTGCTGAACATACACAGCTATTAAATTGAAGAGAACACATCTTCCAAACCTCAAGTCTTTTTAACACCAGATGTCAGTGAAATACCCCCAAATTATGAAGGTACAGTACAAACACTGACTTACCTTTTGATAAATGCTATTATGTATCGTGTACATTCCAATTTCTAATTGTATAAAAATATGAATATAAAATATAAAATACAGGCAGGGAAACCTTTTAAAGAACCCTCCACTATCCCGATAACCACTGCTATTATATTTGAGTTGTTCATACTTGAATATACTTGTATGTATGACACACACCACAATTATACTGCCTTAAAATCTCCTTTTTTGACTTAGTACTTGATGGATATCTCATTTTATTAAATACATTTCTGTACTTTGCATAAAATTGCATTGTATAGACATTGAAATTTCAGTAGCTATTTAGATTGCTTTTTTTTTTGCAAGTATAAACAATGTTGTGATGAGTAACTGTAGTTAATAATTGCATTTCTATACAAAATTGTAATTAATTCTTAGGGATTGATGATTTGAGGGACATGGATAGCCTAATTCTTCTCATTTTGCCACTAACATTTTATTACAAAATAGCACTGGTCAATAGATCAGCATTTTGAAGCCTCTAATTTAGGGCATTCTAATAAAATATAGATACATTTTAATTAAATATATAATAAAGTATATATAAATTTATATTCTCACTCTGTGGTATTCTCTCTCTTCCAATTGGGATAAATCAGGTAACATAAATTTCTATAATAAACTCAACTGCTCAGAAACACTCACCAATCCGTAACAATAGGTAAATAAATGAGGTACAAATAGAACACGGCATCCCTCTGCATAAAATAGAAGAATGGCTGTTTCCCTAGAAATCCCCTAACCATGAGTCAATGCATTCCTTCTTTCCTCTCTCTTGTTTTAGTAAAATAAGCTCCCTTATCTTTTAAGCTTTACTTCCTGAAATGATCAGCCCAACATGCTCCCTGGAGGAAGGCTGAAATATAAATTAAACAGCAGTACATGGAAAGAAATAACCGTCTTCTTTGAAAAATGTCACACTAAATTCTAATGAATTATTTAAAATACTTAGGATTCCTTATTTACATTTATCTTAGAAATCTTTCAAAATTTTGGGTGGCTCTTTAATTACTCTCTCCCCATCACCCCCAAAAAAGGGTATTTGCCACAAATATTCGAGCAACTATTATGCCCCCAGGCACTTTACTAAGTACTTTTAATCTATCAATGAAGGAAATAAAGATCCCTGCCTTCAAAGAGCTTACATTTTAACTGATAGAAACAATGAGCAATGAATATCTACTCAAATTTTATAACCTACCATTAGGTGATGAATGCTATAAAACAAAGTAGATGAGGATAAAGGGGTGAGAGTAGGGATGTAGGAAGAAGAGGAAGGATGCAGTATAAAAGATATGGATTATGAGAGGCTTCCTTGAGAAGTTAATTTCCCAGCAAGATTTTAGGAGGTAAATTGATCTCCATGACCTAATCTTTCTGGACCCATTTTCCTTTCTTCTGGAAATCATTCATCTTTTTTCCATCTTCAGGGGAAATGAGAATTTACAGTGCAAAGGAGTAGGATGCAAAAGACTTAATTTCAGGCAATATGGTCAATGAAGCTACTAGAAAGGCTTTCTCAATGTGTCTCAATTCTCAATACTAATGTTCTTCTAGCTTCTGGACAAATTTGTATTTGCTCAGGCTTTATGCTATCAAATGGTTTAGCCTCTGGAAGGTGCAGAGATTATGGTAATAACCATCTCTCAGATACATCTTGAAAATATATATTTTTCGAGGGAAGTTTCAACAGGCACCCTTCTGACATTACACTCTTCCTTCACTCCTCTTGGAGGTGTTTATTTTTTGTTTTGTTATGTTTTGTTTTTCACTAGCTACTTAAAACCACAGAGGGTGACCAGCAAAGAAAAGCTGGGAAGTAAGCTAATATTCAGATTACATAAATGATTTCTATAATTCAGGTAACATTAGCTCACCTCATTCTCCATAGTTTCTAGCTTTTTTTCTTAAAAGCAAAAGTAAAGGATGTGTCAAATATATATATAGAACATTTCTAATAATATTTAAGGTTTATCTTCTTGACAGTTTCTTTTGTGCTTAAATTATCCAAATTCAGCCAAGTATATTAACCAAATTTTCTAGATTTTCAGAATATATCTTCTGAGAACTAACTTTGTTGAAATTGTTGCATACACAAAGCAAGTATGTAATTAATTCCCTGTTATTTAAATTATACTTAGTTTACATGTGAAAAAAAAACACAGGTTGCTCTGAGAAACAATTTTAAATTTTCTCAAAAATGAAAGATTTTAGACATGCTATTTTTTCCCAGTAACTTTCAGATGACAGCAAATATCATATGAAACCAGAAGTAAACTGGATTGGAATATATTCAATAGTGCTCATGTATCAAATGGCAACCAAGAGAACTATTATCATCTTATATCCGAGTTTGTGTTATTATATCCTGCTGCTTTCTACTATGCTAAATATCTCTTGGATTACCCCAAAAGAATACAGCTTTTCCGTCTTTCCAAATAGTATCGCTTGCACTAGTTTGTGTTACCTTTACCTATATATTCAAGAACTGTATTTGGGCTAAGCATTACATCTTGCACTTGGTGCATTATTCGATAAAAGAAGTCAGCAGAAGGGAAGACATATTGAGAGATTTATTTTTAAAGTGGCTTAAATGAGGTTGGATGAAGTGGGAAAAAGAAAAAGGCACTTTCTTGGGTTAACAAGTAAACCTAGATGGAGAGACACCCATCTGGTTTCATCTGCACCATAAATCATAGTGTTTTCTCACACAGCACGCAAAAGCAGCAGCTAAGCTATTTCCATACGTGGTTGCGCTAAGCCTGGGCCAGTTCACCTCTCATTTCCGTTTCTTCATCTGTGAAATAGAGGAACAGCAGTACTTACCTGGAGTCCTGTTGGTTGGCAGATTTAGTCTACCTAACGGGCTTAGAATAGTGTTTCCCACCCACTAAATGCCCAATACAGCCAACGGGCAATAGTCTAGTTGTTGAAGAAGAGGAAGGAGGAGGGGCACGAGGAGGAAGAGCAAATGGCAAGTAGAGGAAGAGAAGGAAAGAAATGACAATCAAATATTGGGAATTTGTATTCAGCATCAAAAGAGTCAAACTAAAGGTACACTTAATTTGTTCATTTGATGGTAAATTCTCTTAATTCAAGTAGCCAATAATAAACAAATCCTGTCTCCCCTAAGGACTTTTTTTTTTTTAAGATTTTATTTATTTGTTTAAGAAAGAGAGAGAGAGAGTATGAGAGGGAAGGTCAGAGGGAGAAATAGACTCCCCATGGAGCTGGGAGCCCAACGCTGGACTCAATCCTGGGACTCTGAGACATGACCTGAGCCGAAGGCAGCCGTTTAACCAACTGAACCACCAGGTGCCCTTCCCTAAGGACTTTTAAAAAATAAAGACCAAGCTCTCACCTGAAGATGGAATAAGAAACCATCATATTCCATGTATTTGTGGCCACAATAAGTGTTTAAAAATTAAGTAGGAGTGCATGAACAATTTTCCTAGTAGCAATTTCCTACTTACTTTTCATGATGGCTATTTGTTGGGATTTAAATTCATCATTTATTTACACTAATTACCATTCCCCAAAAGAACAATAGGTATTTTTACGGTGATGTTCTGTGGTTTTGGCTTTTGAATTTTGCTTTCTTAATCATTGACGCCAAGCCCAAGTGCTGGAATAGAACACGTGGTCAATTAATGTACAAATGTTTTAAAAGGCATGAATGCATTAATTAAACCCATTTCCCTCACATGTTTCTAAACTGCCTACTAAAAATCAAATAATCAAACATGACTGGCAAAAGTGAGCAGCTTGTTTTCAAACTACTATTTAATTTTTATTTTTTATTTATTTGAAATATCTTATTTATTTATTTATTTGACACAGAGAGTGATCACAAACAGAGGGAGTGGCAGGCAGAGGGAGAAGGAGAAGCAAGCTCCCCACCGAACAGGGAGCCCGATGCGGGATCAGTCCCAGGACGCTGGGATCATGACCTGAACCGAAGGCCAAGGCATAACAGACTGAGCCACCCAGGCACCCACTATTTAATTTTTAAAGACTAGGTACACGATTCATCATAATTATCCATTTAGCATTTCTCATAACTCCATAATTGAGAGAATGTTTAACTGTGAAATGTGAATGTACAAAAAAATGGAATTCATATTCTGACACTGAATTCTTGCTGTTATATACTTTTCAGAAAAGTTCGGTATACTAGAAGGTTCTGACTTTTCAGCAAAGAGGTTTCCTGTAGAAGTATGAAAGCAGGTGTTCTGTGTTAGTAGACCCTGAATACAAGGCATCTTAAAAATAAAGTCCCAAAACAGGGTCTGATCTCAGAAGGAAAAGGTCAGCACACATCAAACAATCAACCTGACCAATTATCTTTAAAAACCATTATCTCAGAACAAGTTTAATTCAAAGACAGAATGTAGATGTCATCTTGACGATAAGCCCCAAGATGGTCTATTTCAATGTACTGGAAGGACATCATAAATGCTGAGTTGTGTCCAACCGGTACTAAAATTAAAAGCCCCCACTTATAAAACAGATATAACTATATATAATACCTAAAAAGTTAAAAATTCATATTTTTTTTTTCTGAGTGCTTGTGAAGTATTAATTACCCCTCAATTTTCAGTAATGGGTTTCCACTAAGTCTGAATCTGCAAAGGAGAAACTGGATTGAGGCAGCTGTAGAGGGGAGAAGCAAGGGGGAGATACTGGCCCTTTAAATGCAGTGACACCAGCTTCCTGCTTGGAGTCTCTTTCATTAAATAAAGGTCCCTCCTTAAGCCGATGTGTCCACTCATCCAAGTACTGTAAACAGTAACAACAAATCCTGTCAAGAGTGACACAGACTGAAGCAAAGTGACATCACTCTAGATACATAATTGCATTTTTTTCTTGATACAGGTGGCCAGCCACAAGGGTCTCATCAGTAACTGCCTGAGTTCTGAAGACACATCCATAAACATCTCCTGCGAACCATTTTCAGTAGCTTCATCAGACAAATGAATGCACTTAGATCTGTGTGTGTGCACTTCATCGTGAACTCACCTTGTGTGCCCGCTGAGTCACAGCTCTTCTAAAAATACATAGGTTGCTCAAAATTTCTGAGGCTCTGGTTTTCTTTAGCACATGTACTAGTTGGTGGTGGATAAAAACCACCTCTAAAAATGTCACAGCCAAAATCACCTGTCTGTGTGCTTGAAAAGTCCAGGGAAACAAAAACAAAAATGAGTAGTGCTAATACACATGCAATTGCCCAGGCCCATGGTAAACTGGCTGCCTTGGGAAGGGTCAGAGGTCCTTCTCTTTAGAGGAAAGCACATAATAAGATCATTGCAAGCCTACCTCGGTTCAGGTTCCTGCTGTGATCATTAGATTAACAGCTGAGTGATTTGAAACAGGGTTTTAAAGTCGTGAAGCTTCAGTTCCCTTACTTACAAAATGAGGACAATGAAACAACTCTATTTTCTCTGGTGTTTGTGAGGACTAAGTGAGACAATGAGTATAAAGCACTTTTCAATCCTGGGGACTGTGACTGAGGAACCCTATGGTAAGTGTGTCTTCTATAAGAGCTGTTACATTCAAAACTGAATGACATGATGATCATTCTCATCAGGTTTTTAGATTTAATTTCACTATTACATATTACAAACACTTATCTACAGTTTATAACACTGACTTCAAACAGCACCATTATCTACCCAGCTTTTAGACACCTGCTAAAGGATTCAGTCTTGTCCTGAATCTAGTTCAATAGCTGGTTTCTGGTATATGAAATTGGTCATTCAACAGTAGTGTTTTCTTTTTTTTTTTTTTTAAGATTATTTATTTATTTGAGAGAGCGAGAGAGAATGAGAGAGAGCAAGCAAGCATGAGAGGGGAGAAGTCAGAAGAAGAAGCAGACTCCCTGCCACGCAGGGAGCCTGATGTGGGACTCGATCCTGAGACTCCAGGATCATGACCTAAGCTGAAGGCAGTTGCTTAACCAACTGAGCCACCCAGATGTCCCTCAACAATAGTGTTCTCAATATTTTATTATATCCATACACATAGGGAGATGACACAAAAGAACTCTGACTCTTCCAGAGGAGATCCCATTATAAACTTCTCTATCTTCTGCTTTTGCTATTTTAAAAAAAAAGAGTCCATTTCAACAGAGTTTATATTGTGTTAAATAGTGGTTATAAATGTCATCACTCTGACATAATAAATCCTGGTTACAGAAAAAAAATCTGTGAATGTGCATGTGTTCTACTCCCTGGAAATTAAAAATAGGAAGGATTTATATATATATGTATAATATTTTATATAATATATTAAATATATATTTCATATATAGACACACACACACATAATATATAAACATATACACACATACACATGGGGAAAAAGAGAGTGAACGAGAAGAAGAAAAAGACAACAATATACGAGGCTCTTTTCTAGGTAACTGTTAGAAAGGCTAGAATGTACTAAGACAAAACAAACATTAATGAATAATAGAAATAAGTAATTATAAACCCTGGTAGGTATTATGAAGAAAAACCACAGTTTCAGAGGTGAGAGAAACCTTCCCTTAGGAAGTCACATTTGTTTTGCCATCTCAAAGCTGAGACACATTTCCATTTCTGGGTGGGGGATGGGGAGGGAAGAGAAGGAAAATCTGCTAAGCACAAGTGTTCTCCTGATACATAAAATTCAAAGTCTTCAGGACTGAAAACTGGCCCACAAGGCTAGTGTGCTGAGAGAAAGCAAGGTATGTGGACTGAAATGAAAGGTTCCCATGTTTGAGTGATCTGAAAATTGATCACAAAGCATTTCGATAAAGCAACAATTTAGTATTTCTTGATTTGACAAAAAATGGCAAGGAGATCAGAATACACAATGGATCTAAAACCACAGTAACAAAGAGGTATAAAAAATACTTCCAAATATTTGCCTTTTAACCTGGAATAGAGACTTCTTTAACCTCAGTATTTTTTGACAGAAAATTTTTAAAAAAAGGTGCTCCACTTTACTGGACAAAAATACCAACATTTTCCCACCGTTTCCTCTTTAATGAACAATGAGGCAAAGAAGCAGATGGAAAAGCTGCAAGTACTCATGTCTTCTGAGTTGTCACTCTCTGAACTGGGCCAGTTCTACTGATTTCTTAAGGCGTGTTTTCCTGTTAATGTCTACATGCTATCAACTCATAACTATTGCTTTCCAACACACTGAGGAGAAACATGTGCTCAAGTCCCTTATCCTGCAGAGAGGCAAGAGAGTGGAAAAGATGTTGTTCTTTGTGAACAGTAGCAGTGTCTCGTTAACATTACCCACAGCTATGTCCAAACAGATCAAAAGGGAGAATACAGATTTTCTAATTTTTCCTCTGGCTCTGATGTTAATGAGCAAAGCTCCTTCTCTGAAATACCTAATTAAATAAAGTTTCTATGTTTTTTTTTTTTTTTCCCAATTCTCAAAACAAAGACCTAGCTTGATTTCAGGGGGATACTTTGAATCATCAAAGAAAAACCCTGAGATCAGGCTATGACCTATCCTATCACCTACGTATCATGTTGCTCACCAGGCATGGTCTAGGTTCAGGGAGAGTCCTATGTGAAGAGCTCACTGGCAGATACGTGAAGGGGTTTA
The DNA here is from genome assembly GCF_010015895.1 of Lontra canadensis. Lineage (NCBI taxonomy): Eukaryota > Metazoa > Chordata > Mammalia > Carnivora > Mustelidae > Lontra > Lontra canadensis. The sequence continues at coordinate 123,143,415 of NW_022630995.1, read as the reverse complement.
CATATGGACATCTACTTCCTCCTGTAAGAATAACTTCAAATGCTAGTGAGCTTATCAACCAGCAGACTGTGCCTACCCCCTTCAGGCTAACCAGCAGGACTTCGTACAGAAAAAGGTCTTGATCCTAACAATTATCAAATTTACCTATTTTTATCTGTATATTATTTTTTTAATTTGGACTGAGGATGTTTCTGGGTATGACCGTTAATATGGTTTCATTTTTGTATGTGTATTACAATAGCTCCTATGTCTACCTTGAAAGAAGCATTTCTAACCTTTGGCACCAGAAGATCAGGGTTGGAGTCCTGACCTTTTAGCTTCCGGTATATAATCCCTAGGACAGTCCTTTAACCTCTTGGAAACTCAGCTTTATCACCAAAAACAAACAAGAAACAATATTGCACTCCCTTATATATAGAATCTACAAAGGACAAACTCAGAGAAACGGAAGTGGTAGCTACCTCGGGGTGGGGGTAGACGAAATGGGGAGCTGTTGTGCAAATGCTAAGATACCCAGTTATAAGATTAACAAGTTCATTAATAACATTGTATCACATACTTAAATGTTGCAAGAGTAGATCTTAAATGTTCTTACCACAAAAAGGAAATGGTAACTGCATGATGAAAGTGGTAGCTAATACTATGGTAGCAATTGTTTCACACTTAATAAATGTATCTAATCAACACAACTTACACCTTAAACCTACACAATGTTATGTGTCAATTATATCTCAATGAACCAGGAAAAAATTGACCTGGAAAAGTCTTTCAGAGTCCTGGGATCTAGCCCCCATCAGGCTCCTTGCTCAGCGGGAGCCTGCTCTCCCTCTGCCTTCTGTTCTCCCTGCCTGTGCGTCTGCTCTCTCTTGCTCTCTCTCTCTCTCTCTCTCTCTCTCTCGCTATCTCTCTCTCGCTATAAAACAAGAAAATAAACTCTTTAAAAAATAAAATAAAATAAGGCAAAGCACAGTGCCTTATTTTGCTTGTTTTAATTAAATTTTTTTTAATAAAATGTATTGGAGGAGCATTTGCTACATTTTCAAACAATAAATAGGGATTAGGGGAGGGGGGACTAGAAAAATATAATGTCAGATTGATTCCAAAGTGGAACCAGCATCACGGAAGTAACAATCTTCCCATAATCTGCAGAATGGAGAGGGTGGGTGGGACAAGTCAGACACAGAAAACCCAGTCATGAGGCTGTTGGAGAAGCACAAAAGAAAGTGCTAGGAGCCAGAATGAAAGAAGAGGAGAGTCTAAGGGGCACTTCAAATTCAAAGAACTGGTACCAGTTGTACAGAATGGACAAAAGAGAAAAATCAGTGAACACGACCAGGAAGTTACTACTTATCCTAGAGTGATGAGGGAACATTTAGTCTCTGTACACCTCAATGAGCTACTATTGCTTAAAGGAGAACTTCCCATCTTTCAAAGGAGCTGGGGAAGAAAAAAGTCAAAAAATTTTGGTTCTAGAATGAAATTAATAGCTACCATTTATTAAGCAGTTACTTTTCAAAAACCATATTAAGCATTTTTGGACATTTTTCAACATGTTACAACAACTCTATACAACAGGAATTATGTTTTCCTTACTCCCAGAGGCTCAGAAAATTTAGGGAATTTGGAAAAGTCACATTACTAGCTTATAGCAAAGCACTTGCCTATATGAACCATAACAATTTGTGATTAGCATATTCAACAGATACATTAGTTTCAAAGCTGAAGATCAGCATGTTTCTATGCTTGAGTTATGAGCAGAAATCTTTCCATGTCTGAGTTATAGGCAGAACAAAACAAGAAAAAATAAGACAAAAATATCCTAACAACTCTTAAAAGAGTTAGTAGTATGGTAAGATTTTATTTAGAGGCAGGGAGTATATCTTACTTTTCTACCCTCAGTGTCTAAAACTACACTATGCTCATTAAAAGTAAGCTTAACTAGAGGGATGCCTGGGTAGCTCAGTCGGTTAAGCTATTGCCTTCAGCTCAGGTCATGATCCCAGGGTCCTGGGATCCAGTACCGCATCAGGCTCCTTGCTCAGCGGGGAGCCTGCTTCTCTCTGTCTCTGCCTGCCATTCTGCCTGCTTGTGCTCTATCTCTCTGACAAATAAATAAATAACATCTTTTTAAAAAATTTAAAAAAAATAGAAGTAAGCTTAACTAGAGAATGAAAAAAGGAATAAATCAATGAAGGAAAAGGTACACTGCCCTGCTGTTGGTAAATCAGATAAAACCATGCTAAACATATATGAATTCTTTATTCAAGAAGGATAATTGACAACCTTCTAGAGGAATTTGCTCCAACACACACAGTTTGGAGTACACACAGTTGTGTGCTCCAAACACAACTAACAGTGTGATTACATCACTTTCAAATCTCATACTAAAATTTTGATCCAAATATTTATCTCGTACTTTTTAGTAAGACAAAGAAGGGCTAAGCTACGTACTGTACAGCACTATGGAGTTTCAAATCTATTTTTAATTTGTTCCTTGGCTTGATCAACTCAAGGCAAAATAATTAGTTTTTAGGAAGGTATTGTGGGTTTTTTTTTATAAACTTTATTCATGTTAGATTTTTTTTAATTTTTTGAATCTATTTTTATGTTTCAGGGAGGTTAAACCAATCTAAAATTGAATCCAGGGCGCCTGGGTGGCTCAGTGGGTTAAGCCGCTGCCTTCGGCTCAGGTCATGATCTCAGGGTCCTGGGATCGAGTCCCGCGTCCGGCTCTCTGCTTGGCAGGGAGCCTGCTTCCCTCTCTCTCTCTCTCTCTGCCCGCCTCTCTGCCTGCTTGTGGTCTCTCTCTGTCAAATAAATAAATAAATAAATAAATAAAATAAAATTGAATCCATTAATTGATACAATGATTAATTTCACCAGGGATGGTGGAAGAATGACAGATATGATTAAATCAAGTAGTTAAGTGCTCTTCTAATATCAATAACCTGACTTCATGTCTTCTCTGAAATTACTGATTTTTTTTTCCTCACCTTTTGACCATGGCTTCTAAAAGGATCGTCTGAAAACTGAAAAGAAACTGACAAAACAAGATTTAAAGTAGATTCAGAGGTCTCTTTTTCTTTTTCATATGTATTGGTGGTTAGATCAGAGGTAGTAAACTACAGCCCATGGTTTAAACCCAGCCCACTGCCCAGATTGTCTGGTCTGAGAGCAAAGAATCATTTTTACATTTTAGATGGTCACATTTTAACAGTTATGTGTATACCTACATAATATCCTCCATATTGACTTTTGACTGGCAGCACCTGGATTATTTACTATCTGGACTTTTAAGAGAATGTTTGCTGACCCTTAGTCTAGACATTTTTTTTTTTCTTAAAAGGAGGAATTTAAAGCTTCTGTGAAATGGTTATATTATTGGTAAGAGTGTAAGTGGATACAGAGTTTACAATGAAGCATTTTTGGCTCCTACCACTTAGCATTTACTGCCTGGAATCTGTTACTTAGGGTTTTATTTGTCATTAAATGTTTGGCATCCTTTCTCATGAAGAATGGATGGCCATTTCTTACTAAACCAAAAAAAAAAAAGTGTTATATTGTTTTATAAATATCAATTTACATAGTTTCTCACAGACCAAAAAAGGAAGATAGAGACATTTGGTGCTTACCGAGACCAAAAAGAAAAGAAAAATATTACACATTTAGTTTTTCATAAAAGATTAAGACAGAAAGTATATAGCATATTGAACCATTGGTCATGAAGGTGATCCTTCCTTCCTGGAGCAGAGGAGGAAATTGAAAGGAGGCATCAGAATCTTCCAAGGAGCATTTTCAAATTAAGCTCCTCCAAATTTTCCTCTCCTGCCCCTATGCAATGAACATCTCTTTGCTGTACTAAGGAAATGCTTTTCCAAGGAGTGCAAAGTAACCCCTCAGGGGTACTGACTGGGTTGGGAACAAATGAGCTGCTTTAATCCCTCTCAACACAGAAAAATGAGCAATGTCTCTATCCCAGATCGTCCATGGTACCCAAGAAAATAAGGGCTCCAACAGAAGGGACACTCAGGCAAAAAAGGATCAAAGTTAACACCTGTATTCCAGCACTAGTTTAACTAAAATAGTATTCCCCTTGCTGGGGTACATAATTGTTGCAGGGGTACATATAAAAAAGACTCATATGATTTGTTTCATTTTACCAGAAAAAAAGATTTTGAATGATTTAAGTTATTAAGACTTGAACAGATTAAGACTACTATTCAAAAATACTTAGAGATAAGTTAATAAGTTAAACCAGATTGATGTTTAATTAAAAATTAATATGCTTTTTAAAAGTAGAATATAACAACATTCTTAGCCTACTCTGACAGAGTTAAGTTCTCACACCAGTGAAATTTGAGTATTTTTTGGTATTTTGACCTTCTCTGGGGAAAATCTAGCCAATACAAACAAACCACTTGATAATTTAATTTTTGAAAATTTCTGATACATTTCTCTATAAAGTATAATTTTTCATCTTAGTATTTAACCACGATTTAAGTTGATAATGGGTGGCACATACACTCTAAATTTGGTTAAAACACATAATAACTATTTAGCCATAATAACTATCTTTTATTGTGCTCTCAAAATTTCAGATATATTGTCATAGCATATTCATCCAGAAATTTGGGGAATTTCTACATTACAGATGAGAAAACATGTGGGAGATACATAGAATGTTTTCATAAATTCACAAAGTGGCTTAAAGATAATCCCATACTTAAATTACACTGCCCCAAATCTTGCTTTTGACATCTGCCTTCTCTTTAACAAGCAAAATAAAAATTATGAAGGTATTAATAAAGCAGACAGATTCAAATCCCAAAGTAAGTTTTAGTGCCTGAATGCTCATTTGATTCAATCCATAATTTCCAAATCCCCACTTCTTTTTATTATATGTAGATATGTCCTGTGGGTAACATAAATGGCTCATGGAACATGAAACCAGGCTCAACGGTAGAGACCCAAGGAAGGGAAAGTCGCATTCTAGTGCTTAATATTTAAGCCTGGCCATCTCCGTGGAAACAGACATTTAAAAGAAAACATTGTCATGTAACTGCATAATAAGACTTGTTAGAATTGATTGCCAACAATTGCAATGTATTTAGAAAAAAAAAATTGCATGAAACACCACCTACTTGATAAAACAAACGAAATCAGTGAGGTCAGGAAATGAAAGTAAAGAATAACAACGCGCTCTCCTCAGTCCACCCAGGTAATCACTCCCTCTCCCTCCATTTCAATGTGACAGATTGTCGTTCCCCTATGAAAACCCATATATATGGTTTTGGTGTAACTAGTTGGTTGTGCTATCTATACAAGTTCAATGCAAATTTCACCAGAGTAAGAGAAGAAAAAGAGAGAGAATTTCCTTAGACGGAAATGTTCAACCTGCCCGCGGAGAGGACCCATCATTCCAACAGGCTTTAAGTCTCAGGTGTCTGTCGTATTTCCGTCCACGTCCAAAGTCCTGCCAGTGCTAGACTAAAACTAAGATGCTCTCCTACAAAGGAGCCTTGTAGAAGCCAAAAAAAAGGGAGGGGTAGATTTTGAGAAAATTAAAGAAAAAAAAATTCCAATTTTACTTTATTTCAAATGAGTAAATGCACTTGATTCAGTTGCTCAAGAAATCATCTCAAGAGAAGCGACGTTTAGCACACTAAAAAGGCTTAACTATTTTATGTGTCTGCGAGGTGTGTAAACTCTAAACGACCCAAGGTTTCCTGTTTGTTTCTAAGGCCTCAGGCTCTTTGCACGTCGCGGAGGCCTTAGTGGTCCCCGGGGCCCCTTTCCGCGTGGGAGTCTCCCGGCTTGCAGAGGCTCAGAGTCGCCGCCCGGGCGCTGGCAGAGCGTTCCCACGCTCAGGCCGGGTCGGGAGGCCGCGGTGACCCCAGGGGCTCCTTCCCCTGGTTCGCCCTCAGGGCCCCGCCCTGGCCGCCCCTCCTCCCCGGGTCCCCGCTCCGGAGCGTGGGAGCGCAGCTGCAGCCGGGAGCGGCGGGCTGAGGCATCTCCAAGGATGCGCGCCAGAGACCCAGGCAGGAAGCGGAGGATGCAGTGAGGCACGGGGGACATCGCGGGGCCCGCCCCGGGATGCCCCCCACCCCACCCCACCTCGCGCGCGCACACACACACACACACGCACGCACGCGCAGCGCGCGTCGCCAGAGCGGGGCCCAAGCTAGAGGACCCCGTCACTTACTTGATGTCTTCCCACACCTCCGGCCCGTAATTGCGGATCACCAGCAGCTCCAGCGCGTGATTCACAAATCCGTACTGCAGGGACAGGGGAAACCTGAGTGTCAGGAACCAGCCGTAGGTGGGAAGGGGGTCGGGGGCGAGGCAGCAGTATCAGCCGCCACAACTCTGGTTTAACCTTGTCCCCTGCCCCCTGGCTCCGCTCTATTCGGGGTACTCGGTGCTGAAGACAGGCATCAGAGACGCCACACCTCCACCCCAATAAAAGGCAGATCCTCTCCGCCACCGTCCGCCCCATCGCCGTGCCACCTTCTTACCCCTCCGCTCACCTGTCACCGCTCCCAGGCGGGGGGGGGGGGGGAGTATCCGGACAATTGTGGCAAAGGGGACACGAACCCGGCACTCCCCCGGCCATTGGCCCTCAGCCACCCACACCGGTGGGGTCCGCCTGAGCCGAAAATCCCCCGCGCCTCAGCCCCAAGTCCCCTTCCCGAGCCCAGGAAGTCGCGGCGCGATGCCGAGCCGTGGACCCTCCGCTGAGGAGCAAAGGCAATGACCGCCCCCGTCGCGACCCCCAGCGTTCCCAACACCCCTCCCAGGACACAGGCAAGACCGCGAGACTGTTCCCGCGACCCGCGGTGCGATCCTCCTGCCCCCGCGCCAAGCTCGGGTGGCGCGGCTGGTTCCCTAGGGCAACCAGGCCGGGCACAGCGTGAGGTTCCCAGCCTAACCCGACTGGAGGCACTCACCATGGTGTCTGCGACCCGAGCCGAGGAGGCAGCTCCCACGCAGACGCACGGCCGAAGGGACCCGGGTGGCGGCTGCAGCAGCGACAGCGCAACAGGACCGCGGCGGCAGCATAGAGCTGGAAGCCGCGCAGCAGCCTAGGCCCGCCCTGATTGCCACCTCTTCGCAGCCAATGGGGAGTCGAGCCGCTGGAGGCCGGTCGTTGCCTCCCAGTGTTCAACCAGTCAGCGACAGAGGAGGGAATTCGGATGCTCTCCGCTCTGCTGCGCTCCAGTGCCTTTCAGCCCCCGCCCCAGTGACAAGGCTTTCATTTGAGGCCATTACATGACGACGGAGAAGCCCCAGTCTTGCTTCTTGCATGAATTCTGGGGGAGGAAGAATGCAGCTGTTGGTGTTTCACCAAATGCATTCTTACCCAAAGATCTGCCTTCATGGGTAGCAAAAACTAAGGATGAGCGTGTGTGTGTGTGTGTGTGTGTGTGTGTGTGTGTATTGCAAGGATGAGTGTGCATCTGTGTGTATTGCAACAAACAAGCCCTAAAATGGAATAGGCCCTCATGGTCAGCATCCTCATGCTCATCGTCCTCTTGCAGATAAACATTTCCTTTGTGGCTTGATTCCTCAACAGCTTTTGGCAAACTGAAAGCTAGTAGTACTGAGCTTAACACATATTACTTATAGTTAATGAGACTAGTTGAGTGAGCCAGCTAAAGTATTCAGCTTGATAAGTGTAATAATACAGTTTGGTGAGCAACCTGTCAAACCTAACTTTGCCCTTCCCTACAAGATTCAGTGATCTATGCTTTTTCCTGGTGAGACGTCTGACCCTGTACCATGGAGAAGAGCCATGGGAGTTTTTAACTGCCCAGAACAGACTTCCTTTCCCCCTTCCCAAAGGTTAACAGATGAACTGGAAAACAAAACAAAACAAAAACAAAACAAAGTGAGCAATAATCTTTTCATTAATCTATCTCCCAATCTACATTCTACCAGGCACTTAGGTTCCTTACTGCTCTGAGCCCCACCACAAGGAAAAGATGAGAGGAACAGGAGCTTTCTGTTGATTAAAACTCTGCCTGAGGTGCATGGATATGGTTAAATAGTATTAGGTCCAAAGTGAGGAAGAGAAAGAAGCATTGCTACTAGGTTGCCAGCCTCAAGTGGACCTGAGAAGCCAGGATAGTATTCTGTAATGTGAAGAGTTTACTGTGAGAACAATTTCAATATGGTAGAGAAAATGTCAAAGCAAGAAAACTGCTACATTGGTACCCAGAGACCTATGCTGAAGTATGACTGATAAAGAATTAATATATAAAAAATAAAACAACAAATAACTTATTTAAAAAAAACTAACTTTATCAATGATGATCAAATTAAGTTAGATTCATACAATGGGATACTTTACACAAAATACTAAACCATTATTTACTATTAACTATTAATTTTTAACCATTAAAATGGCCTATTACTCTCTACAACTCTGAAAAAGATAGATACATAATAATACAGAAATAAACTTATTATTAAATAAACAAATGACACATGAATGTAATGACCCTAGATTTTTTTTCATGGTTATATAGGATAAAATGCTATTTGGGTAGTAAGACCACACACACACACATTGCCTTGAGCATAACCTTGGGAAATGCATAAGAAAACTTCCATATGCCTATTGTCTGTAATTCAAACTAGTGGTTGGACAGACCAAGGCTCTTACATTTTGTATTATGACCATCTGCACCTTTTGATATTTCTCTATGAAGATGTAATAATTTTTTACCTTGCTGAAAAGAATATTTATCTTATCTTGACCTATCTTCTTTCGACCAGCAGTAGACCCCTGTTGCATCTCAGTCTGGAGTATGATTTGGTGTCCTCTACTTTAGACTTTTCCTAGGCAAAAGATAGAAAGGAAACTGCTCTCTAATTATGAAAAAATAAGAAAAGTCCACCTGGAGAGAGATATGAGAGGAAATGAAGAATGAGCGTCCCTGTCAACTTTTGTTCTCTCTCCCTGAAGTTCAAACATTCCTCTATCATTGCTCTTCTGTCCGGTAACTTTTTGTACTGATTGCCCTTCTGTCCAACACCTATTTGCATTTGTAAATATATTTTACAGTGTTGTTTTCTAATTATCTCATATTCACTCTGAATCCAAAAGAAATTCCGTTCACCAAATCTTTGTCTGCTTTTGTTTGGCTCAGAAGAGACTACAAAGGATATGATGGTCTAGGAAATAGGGTTGCCCATCAGCTGTGGGTGATCCCAAAGAAGGTCACTCTGTTTCTACAACACCTACCAATTGTTGCCACCATCACTCCCATGACAAAGGAGCATAGGGATACGGTCACAAATAGTCTATGTTTTATTCTCAGAAACAATGTACTACCTTTGAAGGCACCAAGGGCAGGCTACTCCAAGATGGGCCACTTCGGTGTACAGACTATTTTTTTTTAAAGGTTGTTTCTTTTTTAATAATTTTAATTTTATTTATTTTTAAAGTGAACTCTACCCTTACGTGGAGCTTGATCTCACAACTCTGAGATTAACAGTCAAATGCTTTACTGAGCCAGCGAGGTGCCCTTGGTAAGGAGACTGTTTTGAACCAAAAGCAGTCTAAGATCCTGTAAGCTCAAGAGAAATTTTAGCCTTCCCTTAACTGCTTAGAAGGATCTAAATTGAGGGTTTTTTGTTTTTGTTTTTGTTTTTTCCAGAATAAAGGTGACCAGTAGAGACAAATTTTATCTGAGTGACACATCTGTATGGAAAGACAAACATCTAGTTATGAAATGTCTGCTCCTCTTATTGCCCTGTAAATTGCTTTTCTTCTGTTAAAAAACAAAATTAAGGGGGGCCTGGGTGGCTCAGTGGGTTAAAGCCTCTGCCTTCGGCTCAGATCATGATCCCAGGGTTCTGGGATCCAGTCCCGAGTGGGGCTCTCTGCTCAGCAGGGAGCCTGCTTCCTCCTCTCTCTCTCTCTCTGCCTGCCTCTCTGCCTACTTGTGATCTCTGTCTGTCAAATAAATGAATAAATAATCTTAAAAATAAGATTAAAAATAAGTGTGAAGATCTAATTGTCTTTATTAAAGAAATCATGAATCAGGCAGCACCCTCTCCAGTAGGTAGAGAAGCACTCCAAGAGTTGTTCAAAATGGAAGGTTTTTATAGAAGAATGGGGGGGGCAAGCTTATTAGTAAAAGAACAGGATTGTGCCAGGTGAGGGTGGTTTCTAGGGAAGAAAGTAAGATGCCTCATGCAGATTACCTCATCTTTCTTTGGGGGATGGAGAGGACCCAGGTGGCAGACTCAGTGGCACAGATGGAAAAATTCTACATTTCTGGGGGGATATTGAATTGCAATAAGATTAGGTATTGGGCACTGACTTGAGAACTCTGATGAAGTGACACAATTTGGGGCCCGTCTTTGTTTTTTAATACTTTCTTCTAAAGTCCCAGACCCCTACCCCCTTCTCCTTAGTTCAGAATGACATAGATACTTCATTTTGCCTGACCATCTTTGTGATTCCCGTGCTGTATGGATTGCCAGTTCATACAAAATTACATTTTATCATCTCCTGTGAATCTCTCCATTAATCCAGGTAGAAAAACACTTGAAGACAACAGGAATTCTTGCTCCAGGACAGTTGGCATAGTGGACAGTATCCTTTCACTCGCCGGACACGGCGTGCCCTAGGCACACCATATCAGCCCCCAGAATCCATATGGGGAGTCCAGTGGAGCAAGAGTGGAGAGAGTCATTTCTCTCTCTTCCTAAATTTAGATTAACTGGAGAAAATAGTTCCTCAGGCTTAGCTACTCTTTGGTTACTGATCCCTTTCTTCCCAGAGATGACCTTTGTTTTCTTTTGTCTGTGTCTTTCAGGTGGTTTGTCAAAGGGACTTGGAATGTGTGAGCATGAGGTAAAGGCTGTCACCCATGGACAACCATGGAAGCCAAAGCTACAAAACTGGTGGGCAGGAGTCAAGCCTTTAGCTGTTAGAGCGCTTGCCACCAAACTCAAAGACTCCCGTGGTAGGATAAGTTGGTCAGAGATGGGTTGATACTAGGACGTTCACCACCTTCTAGAAAATTTCCATGCGACCAGGTACACTATAAAACATCAAGTGGTCCCCAAGCCCATGATATATCCATCCTAGGTATAAGTGTGGCTCCAAGAGACCCAAGGCTTAGATAAAGCTGTTAAGGTACATATTGCACACAGGAGTTTTTCTCTCATCTTGTTCTGTGTCCTCAAAGCTTGGTTTTGTGACCAGTGAGAACATTCTCTTTGGTCTCCACCATTCTGGGAGTCCACTTACTAGGGTGCGCTTTGATGGCTGGTCTAGTACACTGGGGTTTTGAGTCTCTCTGTACTGCTGTGCCAGCTCTTAGGGGAGTTTTTCATGAGAGGTATGAGCCCATAGTGATGTGGAAAACAGAAGCAGAAGAAAAGTTATTAAATTTCCTTACTATCTAGAGCCCACTGAAAAGTCCTTGTAACAGGCAGAGTGACATTCCTATAGGGACTCAACTACCTCCACCTCAATACTTTGCAAAGGGCAAAAGGCAATCCTAGCCTGACTGCTCCCCCCACCCCAACCAGGATCCTGGGGGTCTACTTTAACATATAAAAATTCCTTTGGAAACTTCCTTTATCTCTGAATCCCCCGGAGATATGTTTTGACAATCATCCCCAAGCATATGGCCCACCGATTTACATCTGAAGGGTCTCATGACTAAGCGTTTATTAGACGGTAATAAATGACCTTTTCCCAACAATAGCTAGCCCCTCAAGGTCCTGGAAACCTTGCTTCCAAAATTCTTTATTGACAAGCTATTCCTGACCCCCTCCCAACTTGCAGGTATATAATGGACCACTCCTCACAACCCTGGAGCAGCGACTCTTCCTGCCCACGGGTCCTGTCCCCATGCTTTAATAAGATCACCTTTTTGCACCAGAGACGTCTGAAGAATTCTTTCTTGGTTGTCGGCTCTGGACCTCACCTATATCCAAAACTTCATCAATAGAAACCTTTGTTGTCTCAACCTTCCCTGTTTGTTGGTGCTGGAAAGTTTCATCTCACTAGCATCCCCCTGGTGTCACAGATTAGTGGGCCTGGGACTGGAGACCAGAGATAAACCATTCTTGTTGTCTTATTAGTATAATGGTTAGCCTTAGGGACTCCCTTGACAAGATAAAGGAACAGAAATTAGACTTAGGACAAAGATAAATGTCCTCATCCAATGTAAAGTCCCCTTCTTAAAATCCAGCCTCATTTCCCTAGAAGATTTACAGAGACCACTCTGGTATCATCCCTAGGTGGAAAGTATACAGGTTGTTCATGTAAATGCTGAAAGCCAATAATGAATTTAACAAAAGCACCCAGACTGGCCATAGGGCTTGCTTTGTGCCTACCTTCCAGGGCTCTTGTAATCAGGCTCTGCCAATTTCAGACCTTATTACTATGCAATATCCTATCTAGGGGTATCTTTGACCCCCACAGCAAAGAATCTGTGTTCCCTGGACAGCAGCATATCTTTCAAATTATAAAGGCCTTTTACCTCTACTTTCAAAAGATTAGATTTTTTGGCTATATTCACAACCATCCTCTCAAAGAGGAAACAAGATGACCAAAATTTTTGATAGGCCTCCTACAAATGGACAGTGGAAGGCCGATATTCAGGAGCTGATATTGCATATTGAATTGAATTGAATTGAATTGAACTGAATTGCGTTTTATTACGTTCTTTTTCTGTCCCTTCAAATTATTATTGAGTTGAGTTGATCTAGAAAAAAAGGCTTTTGTTAAAATGCATTACACAGACTTTACAAAGGCATAGATCTTTTGGTTCCTATTTTATTTAAAAATTCTCTCTGATATAAAGAAGCAAATTTAGTTAAAAAGACTAGCTTATCTCTTGATAACAAGAAGCGGCTGTAATCCGGTTCTTTGTGGAATTAGAAATAACTGTTTTTGTCTTACAGATTTTTGCAAAACAGAAATATAACTCTAGAAGCAAGCCCAAAACCCACCTATCTTTACCATTCACTAAAGTACACCTACTGGGGCGCCAGGGTGGCTCAGTCCTTGAGCATCCTGGAATAGAGTCCTGCATAGGGCTCCCTGCTCAACAGGAGGCCTGCTTTTCCCTCTGCCACTCTCCCTGCTTGTGTTCCCTCTCTGTGTCTCTCTCTGTCAAATAAATAAAATAAAATAAAGCTCACCTATTCCTATCAAAATGCTTGTACATATTATAAAAGATCAGGATATTGGTACAAATCTTTTTGTACTTAAAAAAAAAAAAACGTAAATTTTAAATAGCAATTACCCTGAAACTCTAGGGAATTTTTTTTATTATGTTCTTTTTCTGTCCCTTCAAATTATAATTATTTTATCTTTGAAATGTAAACACAGCTCACAGTTGCCTGAAGAAAGAAAGAATAAAAAAAGAGGGGAGAGGCCTTTTTATTTTTTTCTAAATATTTTATTTACTTATTTGACAGAGAGAAATCACAAGGAGACAGAGAGGCAGGCAGAGAGAGGGGGAAGCAGGATCCCTGCTGAGCAGAGAGCCCAAGACAGGGTTCCATCCCAGGACCTGAGAACATGACCTAAGCCTAAGGCAGAGGCTTAACCCACTGATCTGCCCAGAAGCCCCAAGACAGAGGCTTTTTTAAAATACAAAGTCTAGCTCCTCTGACAGGCAAGTATGTTCCAAATATCCACCTTGGAAAAATCTCAGATAATCTCTTTGTGTCTTTGTGATGTAACATTTCTCTCTTTTGTTTTAAAGACTTTATTGATTTATTTATTTGAGAAAGAAACAACACAAGAGCAGGGGGGAGGGGCTGAAGGAGAGGGAGAATTGGGCTCCTGGCTGAGCAGAGAGCCCGATTCGGGGCTCAATCCCAGGACCCTGAGATCATGACCTGAGCCAAAGGCAGTTTTGCTCAGAACTGTGTAACCTTCTGTATTTGCCTTTGATACCTTTTATTGTCACTTTGATTAAATGTAAAATTCAATATCGTTTCATAATGATTTCTGTTTGTATTTAATCAAATTTCAAACCTTTTAATATTTATCGAGATACTTCCCAAAATCAAACTCTTAAATGAGGCCTTTGGACCATAATCTAACTGAAATCAAGTGGGCCCCTGAAACCTATCCAAACAATAACATTGTGAGAAATTAAACTAATTAGGCTAATTTTGTATGTCAAATTACATGGGAAGAGTAAGTGATAGTAAACCCTCTTAGATTCTATTTCTAAAGATATGTTATTAAAATAAGTTTTCTGAACATTGTACAAAACTAGAAAGCTGATGATAATAACCAGGTATGTTATTATCTTGAAGTGTTGTGTGTTCAAAATAACTAGATTTTCTTACCAATTGCATTATAATGAACTCGAATCAGCTCTTTAAGCATGGCCATTTTTACGTCTTTTCTCATTTATAGAGAAATCTTGTAAAATCTTCCTGCAGATGTGTTTCAACTTTAATGAGATTCATAGAAAGAACTCTGAGTGCAGGTTCCTGATAGCCTTAAGATCATAAAACTAAACTAGGTAAAAAATTCTGGTTTGACTAGAAAAACTGAATTCAAGCAGGACAAGAAATAATATCATGGGACTTGAATAAACTAAGGAAATAATTATAAATTTTATATAACTTTTTGTTTGTAACACTGCTGACTTTTTAAAAATGCTTTGTTTTTATCCATTTAAGAAAAATTTTTCTTTTAGGCAAACTGATAGTGATTTGATAAAATATACCTTTGTGAATAAATTGAAACATTTATCTTGCTCCCTACCTGAACCCTCCAGAACTCAAAAACTGTCAGGTAGTATTCTTAAATTTTTACGGCAAAATATTTATTTGCATAAGTTCAATAAGAATCTGCATTGCTCATGATAGGACACAACTAAACACATTGGTTATATTACCAAAGCTTTGACTAGAATGTGATATTTGAGAGAGACATGCATACTCAGATATGACCAGCTTTGAGGAACTCGGGTTGGCTTTATAGAGCCAGTAAAGCCTCTTGGAAATAAGAGCTTGTTACCTTGCTTACAGAATTCCCAGAGCCTGGCCAGGTGAGTAAAGAAGATCATTCCTGGCAGGTACAGGAAATAATACTTTGAGGACCTCGAGAAGAAAGGCATTCACTCAGATCTAAAGGTTCTGCAGGCATAGTCTGATGACAAGTATTTGGCTTGGGTTCTGGCCTTCAGAGGCTGTTAAAAGTTCAATCTAGAGATTCCTAATGAAAATTTCCAGTAAAGTCGTTTTTAAAGAGTCTACATAGTTCTTGCAGAACTTATGGAGATAATCAGACCAAGTTTTGTTTTCGTTTTTTGAAACTAGACTTATTTTGCTGGTTAGTGTTAATTTGGCTATCTTTAGTAGAAATGAGAACGATTTTAGAGAGAAAATTTGTTTCAATAGAGCATTTTTGTAGATATTCAATTTGAATACTATTCATTATAAACTGGACTAAATCCTGATTTATTCTAGTGTCCTCCAATGCCTGGCTACAATTCTTTAAACTAACATCTGATTTCCGCCCCCCATCTTTTTGACTTGGAATCCTTTGAGAGTTAACACTAACATTTTTCCTAGAGCCCTGAAAACTGAATATAAACAACTTGATCTAAAACTTCAGAGAAATTGTCACAATAGTGATGTATCGACGATCTTTGTGTCTATTGCTCTGCGGGCCACTCAAAAAGATCCCCAGACATTTAAACTACACACTAGGACAATTGGTCAGATTGCCACTACCTGCCCTCTCTCCCTTTCTCTCTGAAGATGCTTGGAGCCTGACATCCAGAAATCTTGACCAGCTGTCTTTGAGAACTCAGAAACCGGTTGATTTTAATTTTTATTGATTTCATTTTAATGATTGATCAATCATTAGCTGTTGTTTTTCTTTTGTTTCCGTAGAAATACCTTTCATTTAATACCTGACTACTGGAACCATAGGCCTAAGTTTGAGAACACGACTGCATCACTTCCTCCTGAAATGAACCCAACAGAACTGACCTATTGTCAACAGTAATAGATCAGTTCAAGGACATGGAACAGTATACCAGCTCACCTTCTGGTAAGTTCCAGAGGAGGGAGCTGTAGGGGCCAAAGGCAGGCTGCCCCAACATGAACCACTTAGCATGCAGACTATTGGGAGCTGAGGGCAGTTTCCTGAGAAATTTTTTTTTTATACTTTTATTTTTTATAAAAAAAAATATATATATATATATATATATATATATATATATATATATTTTTTTTTTTTTCCCCCCCCCAGGGGTACAGGTCTGTGAATCTCCACGTTTACACACTTCACAGCACTCACCATAGCACATACCCTACCCAATGTCCATAACCCCCCCCCCCCGAACCCCCCTCTGCCCAGCAACCCTCAGTTTGTTTTGTGAGATTAAGAGTCACTTATGGTTTGTCTCCCTCCCAATCCCAACTTGTTTCATTTACTCTTCTCCTACCACATTAACCCCCCATGTTGCATCTCCTCTCCCTCATATCAGGGAGATCATATGATAGTTGTCTTTCTCTGATTGACTTATTTCGCTAAGCATGATACCCTCTAGTTCCATCCACGTTGTCGGAAATGGCAAGATTTCATTTCTTTTGATGGCTGCATAGTATTCCATTGTATATATATACCACTTCTTCTTTATCCATTCATCTGTTGATGGACATCTAGGTTCTTTCCATAGTTTGGCTATTGTAGACATTGCTGCTATAAACATTCGGGTGCACGTGCCCCTTCGGATCACTACGTTTGTATCTTTAGGGTAAATACCCAGCAGTGCAATTGCTGGGTCATAGGGTAGTTCTATTCTCAACATTTTGAGGAACCTCCATGCTGTTTTCCAGAGTGGTTGCACCAGCTTGCATTCCCACCAACAGTGTAGGAGGGTTCCCCTTTCTCCGCATCCTCGCCAGCATCTGTCATTTCCTGACTTGTTAATTTTAGCCATTCTGACTGGTGTGAGGTGGTATCTCATTGTGGTTTTGATTTGTATTTCCCTAATGCCGAGTGATATGGAGCACTTTTTCATGTGTCTGTTGGCCATTTGGATGTCTTCTTTGCAGAAATGTCTGTTCATGTCTTCTGCCCATTTCTTGATTGGATTATTTGTTCTTTGGGTGTTGAGTTTGCTAAGTTCTTTATAGATTTTGGACACTAGCCCTTTATCTGATATGTCGTTTGCAAATATCTTCTCCCATTCTGTCAGTTGTCTTTTGGTTTTGTGAACTGTTTCCTTTGCTGTGCAAAAGCTTTTGATCTTGATAAAATCCCAATAGTTCATTTTTGCCCTTGCTTCCCTTGCCTTTGGCGATGTTCCTAGGAAGATGTTGCTGCGGCTGAGGTCAAAGAGGTTGCTGCCTGTGTTCTCCTCAAGGATGTTGATGGATTCCTTTCTCACATTGAGGTCCTTCATCCATTTTGAGTCTATTTTCGTGTGTGGTGTAAGGAAATGATCCAATTTCATTTTTCTGCATGTGGCTGTCCAATTTTCCCAACACCATTTATTGAAGAGGCTGTCTTTTTTCCATTGGACATTCTTTCCTGCTTTGTCGAAGATTAGTTGACCATAGAGTTGAGGGTCTATTTCTGGGCTCTCTATTCTGTTCCATTGATCTATGTGTCTGTTTTTGGGCCAGTACCATGCTGTCTTGATGATGACAGCTTTGTAATAGAGCTTGAAGTCCGGAATTGTGATGCCACCAACTCTGGCTTTCTTTTTCAATATTCCTTTGGCTATTCGCGGTCTTTTCTGGTTCCATATAAATTTTAGGATTATTTGTTCCATTTCTTTGAAAAAAATGGATGGTACTTTGATAGGAATTGCATTAAATGTGTAGATTGCTTTAGGTAGCATAGACATTTTCACAATATTTATTCTTCCAATCCAGGAGCATGGAACATTTTTCCATTTCTTTGTGTCTTCCTCAATTTCTTTCATGAGTACTTTATAGTTTTCTGTGTATAGATTCTTAGTCTCTTTGGTTAGGTTTATTCCTAGGTATCTTATAGTTTTGGGTGCAATTGTAAATGGGATGGACTCCTTAATTTCTCTTTCTTCTGTCTTGTTGGTGTAGAGAAATGCGACTGATTTCTGTGCATTGATTTTATATCCTGACACATTACTGAATTCCTGTACAAGTTCTAGCAGTTTTGGAGTGGAGTCTTTTGGGTTTTCCACATATAGTATCATATCATCCGCGAAGAGTGATAGTTTGACTTCTTCTTTGCCGATTTGGATGCCTTTAATTTCTTTTTGTTGTCTGATTGCTGAGGCTAGGACTTCTAGTACTATGTTGAATAGCAGTGGTGATAATGGACATCCCTGCCATGTTCCTGACCTTAGCGGAAAAGCTTTCAGTTTTTCTCCATTGAGAATGATATTTGCGATGGGTTTTTCAGAGATGGCTTTGATAATATTGAGGTATGTGCCCTCTATCCCTACACTTTGAAGAGTTTTGATCAGGAAGGGATGCTGTACTTTGTCAAATGTTTTTTCAGCATCTATGGAGAGTATCATATGGTTCCTGTTTTTTCTTTTATTAATGTGTTGTATCACATTGATTGATTTGCGGATGTTGAACCAACCTTGCAGCCCTGGAATAAATCCCACTTGGTCGTGGTGAATAATCCTTTTAATGTACTGTTGAATCCTATTGGCTAGTATTTTGGTGAGAATTTTTGCATCTGTATTCATCAAGGATATTGGTCTGTAGTTCTCTTTTTTGATGGGATCCTTGTCTGGTTTGGGGATCAAGGTGATGCTGGCCTCATAAAATGAGTTTGGAAGTTTTCCTTCCATTTCTATTTTTTGGAACAGTCTCAGGAGAATAGGAATTAGTTCTTCTTTAAATGTTTGGTAGAATTTCCCCGGGAAGCCATCTGGCCCTGGGCTTTTGTTTGTTTGGAGATTTTTGATGACTGTTTCAATCTCCTTACTGGTTATGGGTCTGTTCAGGCTTTCTATTTCTTCCTGGTTCAGTTGTGGTAGTTTATATGTCTCTAGGAATGCATCCATTTCTTCCAGATTGTCAAATTTGTTGGCATAGAGTTGCTCATAGTATGTTCTTATAATTGTCTGTATTTCTTTGGTGTTAGTTGTGATCTCTCCTCTTTCATTCATGATTTTATTTATTTGGGTCCTTTCTCTTTTCTTTTTGATAAGTCTGGCCAGGGGCTTATCAATCTTATTAATTCTTTCAAAGAACCAGCTCCTAGTTTCGTTGATTTGTTCTATTGTTTTTTTGGTTTCTATTTCATTGATTTCTGCTCTGATCTTTATGATTTCTCTTCTCCTGCTGGGTTTAGGGTTTCTTTCTTGTTCTTTCTCCAGCTCCTTTAGGTGTAGGGTTAGGTTGTGTACCTGAGACCTTTCTTGTTTCTTGAGAAAGGCTTGTACCGCTATATATTTTCCTCTCAGGACTGCCTTTGTTGTGTCCCACAGATTTTGAACTGTTGTATTTTCATTATCATTTGTTTCCATGAATTTTTTCAATTCTTCTTTAATTTCCTGGTTGACCCATTCATTCTTTAGAAGGATGCTGTTTAGTCTCCATGTATTTGGGTTCTTTCCAAATTTCCTCTTGTGATTGAGTTCTAGCTTCAGAGCATTGTGGTCTGAAAATATGCAGGGAATGATCCCAATTTTTTGATAACAGTTAAGACCTCATTTAGAACCAAGGATGTGATCTATTCTGGAGAATGTTCCATGTGCACTAGAGAAGAATGTGTATTCTGTTGCTTTGGGATGAAATGTTCTGAATATATATGTGATGTCCATCTGGTCCAGTGTGTCATTTAAGGCCTTTATTTCCTTGTGGATCTTTTGCTTGGATGATCTGTCCATTTCAGTGAGGGGAGTGTTAAAGTCCCTTACTATTATTGTATGACTGTCGATGTGTTTCTTTGATTTTGTTATTAATTGGTTTATATAGTTGGCTGCTCCCACGTTAGGGGCATAGATATTTACAATTGTTAGATCTTCTTGTTGGACAGATCCTTTGAGTATGATATAGTGTCCATCTTCATCTCTTATTATAGTCTTTGGTTTAAAATCTAAGTGATCTGATATAAGGATTGCCACTCCTGCTTTCTTCTGATGTCCATTAGCATGGTAAATTCTTTTCCACCCCCTCACTTTAAATCTGAAAGTGTCTTCGGGTTTAAAATGAGTTTCTTGTAGGCAACATATAGATGGGTTTTGTTTTTTTTATCCATTCTGATACCCTGTGTCTTTTGATTGGGGCATTTAGCCCATTAACATTCAGGGTAACTATTGAGAGAGATGAATTTAGTGCCATTGTATTGCCTGTAAGGTGACTGCTATTGTATATTGTTTCTGTTCCTTTCTGATCTACTACTTTTAGGTTCTCTCTTTGCTTAGAGGACCCCTTTCAATATTTCCTGTAGAGCTGGCTTGGTGTTTGCAAATTCTTTCAGTTTTTGTTTGTCCTGGAAGCTTTTAATCTCTCCTTCTATTTTCAATGATAGCCTAGCTGGATATAGTATTCTTGGCTGCATGTTTTTCTCGTTTAGTACTCTGAATATATCATGCCAGCTCTTTCTGGCCTGCCAGGTCTCTGTGGATAAGTCTGCTGCCAATCTAATATTTTTACCATTGTATGTTACAGACTTCTTCTCCCGGGCTGCTTTCAGGATTTTCTCTTTGTCACTAAGACTTGTAAATTTGACTATTAGGTGATGGGGTGTGGACCAATTCTTATTGATTTTGAGTGGGGTTCTCTGAACCTCCTGGATTTTGATGCTTGTTCCCTTTGCCATATTGGGGAAATTCTCTCCAATAATTCTCTCCAATATACCTTCTGCTCCCCTCTCTCTTTCTTCTTCTTCTGGAATCCCAATTATTCTAATGTTGTTTCGTCTTATGGTGTCACTTATCTCTCGAATTCTGCCCTCGTGGTCCAGTAGTTGTTTGTCCCTCTTTTGTTCAGCTTCCTTATTCTCTGTCATTTGGTCTTCTATATCGCTAATTCTTTCTTCTGCCTCATTTATCCTAGCAGTGAGAGTCTCCATTTTTGATTGCACCTCATTAATAGCTTTTTTGATTTCAACTTGATTAGATTTTAGTTCTTTTATTTCTCCAGAAAGGGCTTTTATATCTCCCGAGAGGGTTTCTCTAATATCTTCCATGCCTTTTTTGAGCCCAGCTAGAACCTTGAGAATAGTCATTCTGAACTCTAAATCTGACATATTACCAATGTCTGTATTGATTAGGTCCTTAGCCTTTGGTACTGCCTCTT